>NC_081351.1:58339773-58375540 GCF_029784015.1 Lycium ferocissimum
CATAAACATCACCAATTTTATCATTAATAATCTTAAGAACAATGTTCTTCCAAACCCTCTTTCAACTCTTATCACCAAGGGTTTATTAAGGGAATAGGGGAATCTAACATGATAATAGGTTAAAGGAAGAATGAAGAAATGAGTAGGAATTAACTCTAAGATTTTCGTCCAAATATCCTTAAGAGCTGTTTCTTCAAGCTCAAATATCGAAATGGGACAAAATGAGGGTCTAGGGCTTTTTAACACTTCATTAATATTATTAACTGCCCGTCACCCGCTTCAGCGGCACTGGGACCGCCCCAGCGGTACTGCTTCAGCGTCACTTGACCGCTTCAGCGGTAATGACCAAAGTCATTGACCGCTCCCGCGGTGCCGTGCCGCCAAAGCGGGCACCAGACACCAGAAAACTCCCAAAGTCTCACAATTCGATCCGATTTTCTGACTAGTTCCCGAGGCTATTTGCTCACATACCATATACGTAGACACACATAAAAACGCGCTACGAACGTGCCCGTGACCTCAGAATTTCCAACTGAGATCTCGTTGACCGAGTCAACCCCCGATGCCTTAAATTCCAATTTCCCATCCGAAGTTCGAAATGCATCCGAGTGCATTGGGAACCGAATCAAATATACACACAAGTTCTAAACGGCCATCTGAACCTCTAAAAATGACGAAATTCCAAAAAAGGTTCGTTTACCCAAAAGTCAACTTCGGGTCAAACCTTTTTCACTTTAAGCCTATATTTTTACAAAGTTGCCCGAATCCGGTCTAGACACCTCGGGAAGCGTGTCAATGATTCCTTCGGGTCACAAGTGAGCTAATCAATGCTCGGGAACGGGTAAAAATGCCGAAAATACTATAACGACCAAACGGGTCGTTATATATGTGATCCACTATGACGATTACATATCCATATAAGTAACAGACGCAACGTGAAGATAATGATCACTAGCTATGGGCTGGTTATTATAAGGGGAACGTTATTTAAGGTCAGGCTATAAATTATATCCGTCTCCCGTCACTCGTAGGCAATTTGATTTTCATCAACATTACTTATAAGCTCTCATATTATAACAAGGCAATCATTCTTTTCTGGTCAAACTGCCTGATAGTTCTACCAGAAACACTTGAATAAGAATACTCTTACTCTTTTACTTTATTACCGATCAATTTATTGTTCTTTATTAAGTTCTCATATACACAAGTAAAAATTTATTGCATTTAATTAGTGGTTAATCACGATCATTATAATCTACTTGCCCTTGATCCGAAACACAAATTTATTTAATTATTCTATAACGCAAATTTTAGGTTATACACCTCAACTCTACCTTTCAAAATGAGTTTGCATAACTTAGCTAGTGATACAATTTCTAGAAACATTGATCTATGAGAGAATTATTTTTATGTGCTTGAATTCCCAAAAAAGAAACTATAAGAGTTTGTAAGTCCTTTGAGAAAACTTTGTGATATCAAATAGGTTTAATTGGTCTTTTTAAATTCCTTCCATCATCATAATGTTAGTTAGAAGTTGGTGTATTTGGAATTTACATATGATATGGTCAAACACAAAGTAGTGCGAAACATTTGCTCTAATCGCATCTTCATTATCTTGAATTCGGGAAAGGGTCAAATATGCATTAAAGTATCCAAAATTGAGAAAATATGTCATTCGTTACTAGTTTAGCTCACATATATATGCCCTTATCATTCAATAGTTGGTCCTATGATCTTGATTTAACTGGATCATCCAGCTAACCTAATTAGTTAATTAATAGCGAAAAAGGGCCAAACATGCCCATCATGTTATAATAAGAATAATAAGTAGCGGAGCTTGCATTAAAAGTGTAATCAAAGTGTTTAGATCAATAAATTTTCACAATAACAACAATCCTCAAGACTCGATGTCAACCAACAATCTAATTTTTTTAACTTAATTAAATATGAAAAAAATCATATTGAACGGAATATCTTTCATGGGTATTACTAATGAAGGCATATCTACTCAATTTTACATACTTTTAAGGAAATATCTGGCCTTTTTTCGCTTATTAATTAGTTAATTTGGAGCTCCAGTTAAATTAAAGGAATATTTGGATCAACTATTGATAAGTAAAGACATGTATGAGCTAAACTATTAACAGAGGATATATCTGCTCAATTTTTAATACTCTAAGGGCATATTTAGACTTTTTAAGTAAAAGTTTTAGAATATTTAGATGTCGATCCGGAGATTAAAGTTGCGGAATATATCCGGAATATGATATTATGGGAATTCTTGGAGTAACTTCTTTAAGACCCCAGCTCACCTTTTAGAAACTAATTATGCAGTTATATTCGAACTCCAATAACCATGTTTCCATACTCTTTTGTGTTTACCCATAAATTGGTACAATTGAATTTATATACGTGGTCAATGACACGTGGATCAGAGTGACCAGAATAGCAAGATAATTTGCAATACAAATTAATGTAAATGAAATGTAATCGAAAATATAGAGTTAGAATAGCCAGAGCCTTGGAAATGCTTTGAGTTAGAGTCTCCGGCAAGCAATCTGTTGTTATATTGACAAGCTGAATTGAAACAAGAAACTAGAAAATAGTGCAAGTATCAAGTGTGCCTTGTATATATTTCTTGGATCATTTAAAATGAAATGAGAAGCCCTATTTATACTTGGACTCAGTGGAACACAATCCATGAATTATGCCCCTATTAATATTAAAAATTAATGCTATAGTAATGATGGACAATAAAGATGACATTAATGCCTATTGATATCCCGTGAGAGGTGCAAAGTCTTCTCGTTACGGTTGATCATAGGTCTCTTCAACTAGACCCTTATCATATTCATGAACTCCCCGGGGACACGAATCCTAGTGAGACTCCGGAGACATACGAATACCTTTGGGGGCTCTGAGTACCGACTTGGACCCGATTCATGTCTATTGATACTTGTAGCCACGGTATTCGACGAATTTTTGCCAATACATATAGTCCTCCACTTTTCGGGGACTCGAACATGTGGGACCAAGAAGTGGAAAGGTTCATATTTATTTCTTTTGGCGGGAAATGAAACATCCTATCTCTTCACTTGATGTGACAGTTGCCAGAGTTGCCACTACATGCTTCCACTGATGGCGATGATGATTGACGTTTCATAGTGATACGTGGCTCCTCGCTTTACGATCACTGAATATTTTCTTCCATATATAAACCAAAAATCCACCAATATCTTCTACTCTCCTTTAAATTACTTCTTTCCTTCTACGTATTCATTCCCTTGGTAAAAGACTAAATACCTTCTTCCTTCTACAAGAAAACCCTACTCTGACCATGGTTTCTATTATATCCCGTATTTTGAGCAACGGGATGATGTGAGTGAATTATGACAAGTTAGGGACAAGACTATTCCGGGACATGAAGTCGGGATTTTTAATCACGATTTTGTTTTAAAAATATAAGTGGTATATGACTTTATTGGCATGAAAGTATTAAGGAGACATTTGGGGTCAAAATGGATTAAGAAAAACTTGTATTTCATGGAAAATGAGGGGCCAAAGTGGCCGGCCATTTAGTTGTGGGCCATGGCCACATGGATTTATTTCATATGGAATTTAAAAGATGACTAAGTCATCTTGCTCTTCATCCCTCTAGAAAAATCAAGAAAAACTTGAAGAAAACAAGGGCAAGGCGACCAAGAGAAATCAAGTCCAAGAATTAGCCATAGAAAAATTGGTTTCTTCTAGAAAAACAACTAATTGAAGGGTCCTCGTTAACGTGGGAGCGTTGTTTGGATCAATAAACCATCCGTTTCCTTCATTCACCACCTTAGCTAACGTGTGAAGTGAAGAAGAAAAGGTAAGAACTAATTCCCTTTTATGTGTTGTGAATGGTGTGGGCATGTCGTAGTATGTAAATATGAATGAAATTCATGAAAATCTATGTATTGGAACCAAGCCGTGAACATGGAGTATGCATGGCTTGTGGCCGTGTATGTGCAATGTTGTATAGAATTGATAGATTGAATTATATGTAGCATGTTTCCTTGTTATTGTAGTGTGTTGAAATGAATGGAATCACTTATATGTGTGTGTAAGGAGATGGCCGAATATAGGCCATGCTTTGTAACAAGTGTGAGCTAATGTTACTTAATGTTTTAGTTGTCGTCGTGGTGAATCCTATATCGATAATGAGCTTTTGGTGATCTAAGTTAATGTTGTGATGGTTGCGGACTGTTTTGGAAGTCATTGTACTTTTAATGTAAATTTTGTACTTAAGAGAATGACATTGTTGATGCATGGATTGTTAGTGTAATTTATGGAATTGGAAGAAAGGAAGGTGAGTGATGTTGTTCTCAGGTTTGGGCTGAATTTCGGGTGAAGTGAAGCCTTGTTTGGGTTGTTTGGAAAATTGTGTGAATTGTTCAAAGCGTTCTTGAATATTGTTTGAATGGTTTCGGATTAGTAATCGAATATAGAAACGTTGATATTGGTTTGAATGTAAGTGGTTGAAGTAAGGAGATTGGAATATTATGAATGTTGTGAAGTTATGTAAAAGAGCTATTAATGTTAGAATGTATTTTGAATTGATTATTGATGTTGTAGCTTGGTTGTTGGTTTGGTTGTTGTTGAATTTGGCCGAGTTGAATTCTCGGGGTGTTGTATTTACAAGGGAGATGCTGCCGAAATTTTTGTAGAATTCAATGTTCGTTTGGAATTGAATGCTTAAATGCTTATGGTTAATGTGTGGTATATTGGCGTTATGTAGATCTTGGAGTGCCCGAGACTTGAGGCTTGACTTGGCTTGAGAGCGGACGAGGTATGTAAGGCGTATCTTTTCTTCTTTGGCATGTCTTAGTGCTGAATAGGCTATGACCCGAGCCTCGGGGAAATTCCACTCTTAGGATCCGAGCTGAGATACGTACTCTATTCGTTCCTAAAGATTTACTCCTTAATGTAACCAAACTAAGACACTTGTGATTTCAAATGATTGAATTTCAAAAGTTTTATAAAGAGTTTTGCTACTAAAAGGTCCCGAACTTCAAACGCTCGTAACTTTCGCATACGAGCTCGGATCGCCCCGAAACCTAATAGGTAACTTCATGAGACATAACATTCCCCCAACTCTCGTAGTAGGGCTCGGATGGGGTTGGCACCCGTCCGTGGGGCCCGTGGCTTTCCTATGCTTGTCCTTAATGACCTTCGGGAAAAAATTTAATATTATTTTCACTTTAACTTCCGCATATGGATTTCTTACTTATTTAATGAGTATGATTATGATTTTATGCATATGGTTGCTCACGACTCCGCTCGTGCTTATGGTTATTACCTCGTTCACCGGATCCCGGGCCGGTTATGTTTCGTGCGCATTATGATATATTCCGGTGTGATGCTGTGTTACGGTTCACTAAGCCCCTCCCTAAAGGGTCGGGTTCCGTTTATACTTGGTGTTATGTTGTGCTATGGCGTTATGGTGTGTTACGGGATATGTCGGGTTACGGAGATATGAAATCCTCTGGTGTGATGCTGTGTTATGGCGCCAACGACGGGCGGGCGACCATAGTTCTAAGAGCCTATGCATGATTTATATTTTGCTAAATATTTTGACATTTTGCATATCATATCTATTTTCTGTATTCTGTTATTATGATTCTGTATTTCTGCTTTACATACTCAGTACATATTCTGTACTGACCCCCTGTCTTCGAGGGCTGCGTTTCATGCCCGCAGGTACCGACGCTCAGCTTGGTGATCCACCTATCTAGGACACCTATTCTGCTATCTGGAAGTGCTCTTTCGTCCGGAGCCTATAGTTGGTATATATATACTTTTCTGTTGCATTTGTATATATTCATTCAGGGGTACGGCGGGGCCCTGTCCCGCCATATATTTCTGTTGATCTGGTTAGAGGTCTGTAGACATGTATGTAGGTTATGGTGGTGTTTGTACAGTTATGTGTGTGTGTGTGATATATGTTTTGGGCGGTCCACCCGCCGCGGCAGCCTAGTCGGCTTGCCTTTATGTATACTTCGAGACTCCGTACATTACGACAGCCACGCTGGCTTTTGTGACATATGTTGGCTATTATGCGTTCATCTGAGACTACATGTGATTATTTATATTTATGCAAGTTAGCATGCCAATCCTGCGTGCCAGGTGCGTTTGGGTGTCCATCTCGGACACTAGTCACGGCCTACGGGGTTGGGTCGTGACAGATTCCACCAATCCATCGTCTATGTCTTTCTCCCCTCTTGTCCTTCTGAGGGACAAAGAGAGGAGCTTTCTGATTCACCTTCTCACAGGCAAGGGAAATCCCCATGCCTTTAGTTACTCAAGAGATATACTTGGGTTCTCATGCTGCTGACATCCTTCCTTTAGATTGCGCGGACCAAGGGGATTTTCACATTGATAACAGTCACGAATCAGTGGGTGAAATCAGCTCCTTGATCACCAGTGAAAATCTCCCACAAGTCTATGTAGATTGCAATTAGGGTGACGAAGTCGTGGTTTTTCCCGTGGGCGTAGAGGGCCAGATGACTCAACACGTTGAGGGTTACACCATGATCTATACTTACCCTTTCATCTTAGGATTCACGGTTGCCGAAGCACAAATCGTGGAAAACTTTTACCGCCGGTACCCGTTTAGACTCGGCCTACTTGCTCCACAGTTATAGAGAACGATTTATTGCGTTCAACACTTGGTCGACCTTGTCGGAATGGACTTCACTATTGACCACCTAATGCAGCTTTACTCATCTCGATTGTTCCGGGAGGGAATGATCCATCTATACCCTTGGGGTTTTCGTGGACTGATTATCAGTGCTGAGGACGAATTTGACTGCGGCTGGTGTGATAAGTTTGTTTTGATCCGAATCGATTTCCTTCACCTCTCCTCCCCGGATCCTTTCCCGAAAGCCTGGAATAACATACGTAAGCCTCGACACTTTGCTGCTATTGTAGTATCTTGACACCTGATTTTTGACATCCTGTAATTTATTTTGATTACTCAAGGTCCTTAGATAATAAATAAGATAATTTTGCACACTCATAGAAATTCTGAATAATTTTAAACAATTATTCAGGTCACTATTTTACTTCCATAAATTAATGGGGAACCTTCAAGGCTCTATTAATTATTCAAAAATTTATCAGTAGTTTTACAACATTTTACAATATTTTTATAATTTATTAGCAGCAGAACTATTTTAAACAATTGTTCATTTAATTCGGTAAAATTAGAAGAAAAAAATAGATACAAGGAAATTTATTTTTATTTTATATCCTAGGAATTTGAGTAATTAAGAGAATTTATAATTTTACCCCTCAAGCTTTGAATTATTGTTATTGTTTTAAAATGATGATTTTAGTTATTGTTATTCTTGCATAAATGACCACCTCATAATTAACCAATTCATGGTTCAATATAGCTGGGGTCAATTTTGCAAATGCTGAATTTTAAATGGCCTTAATTGAAATTTCCAAGCCATGGGCAAATTAATTAAGGACATTAATGTAAAATAGCTTTAATTGGTTAAATTAATTATCAAAATAAGGCTACATTGCAAATGGTTAATTACAAGGGTATTTCTACAATTGATTACACAGGTTGGTCATAATTGCAACCCTTATTCAATTAAGGGTCAATTTGAGGCCATTTTTGTAAAAATGAGTCTTAAAGCCGTTTGTTAATTTGATTACGTCTCTGCTTGACCTCGTTTTAAATGTTTCTTGTTGTGACTACGTACTTTAAATGATGACCTGTTTTACTAAAATTCCTATATTAATGCCTCTGCCCCATATACAAGGGGAAAAGGTGTTTTCGCAGTTCTTGATTTTGCCGTGGTTCTATATGCCTAAAGGACCTCAGGTAGTTTAGTAAGCCATGACCCTTTGGCATCCTCCAATTTCTTCTTCAAGTTTTGTATTATAGTCTTGTTAGTTGACTCTGCCTGATCGTTTGCACTGGGATGATAAGGAGAGTAGGTGATCCAATTGATATCCAAATCCTCGAGAAATTTGGTGACTTTAGACCCGACGAACTGAGGGCCATTGTTGCAAGCTACTTCCTTTAGGATACCAAAATGACAGATGACATGCTGCCAAATGAAGTCCATCACCTCCTTCTTTCGAATCTTCTTATAGGCTCCTACTTTAACCTACTTTGAAAAATAATCAGTTATAACTAATAAAAATTTTACCTCTCCCGAGATATAAGGTAGAGGCCTGACTAGGTCCATTCCCCATTTCATAGATGGCCATGGAGACACAATCGAATGCAACTCTTCCCCGATTGGTGTAACATCAAAACGGCGTTGGCACTTGTCACATCTCCGGCCTAATGCCTTCGTATCTTCCTCAATTGCGGGCCAGTAGTATCCGACCCTTATCAGTTTCCTTATCAACGAATCTGCATCTGAATAATTATCGCGGATTCCCTCATGGACTACCCTCATTACGTATTCAGCTTCCTCGGGACCCACAAAACGTGCTAGCGGGCTATAGTAGCATCTCTGATGCAATATTTTATATGTGATAGAATATCGAGCAGCTTTAGCTCTTAGTGCTCTGTACACTTTCGGGTCCTCTGGTAACTTTACGTGCTTGAGGTAATCTGTGAACTCATTCCTCCAATCCCAGATCAAGCTTGTTGAATTCACTTCATCATACCTCGCAGGATCTAATGCTTGTATTGGAGAAAATTCATAGAATAAAACTGGACGTATGTCGTGACGACACGTGTTAATAGACATGAATCGAGTCCAAGTCAACACTCGAAGACCTCAGAGGTATTCGCATGTCTCCGGAGTCTCACTAGGGTTCGTGTCCCCGGGGAGATCATGATTATGATAAGACTCTGATTGAATAGGCCAACGGTCAAAAGTTAGGAGAAGACTTTGCACCTCTCACGGGGTATCAATAGACATTATTGTCATCTTTATTGTCCATCCTTACTAGAGAATTAATTTGTAATATTAATAGGGGAATAATTAATGGAATGTGTACCCCTGAGTCCAAGTATAAATAGGGCTTCTCGATTCATTGTAAAGGATTCGAGAAATTTATACAAGGCACACTTGATACTTGCACTATTTTATAGTTTCTTTTTTATTTTCAGCTTGTCAATATAGCAACAAATAGCTTGCCTAGAGACTCTAGCTCAAAGCTTCTCCGAGGTTTATGCTATTCTAATTCTTTAAGTTCGACTACATTTTGTTTACATTAATTTCTTTTGCAAATTATCTTGCTATTTTGGTCACTCTGATCCGCGTGTCCTTGACTAGTATACAAATTCAACTGTTCAAATTTTCAGGTAGCGTCCACCGTGGAGCAAAGGACAAGATGAGTGGTATCGCAGTGACCCTGTCATTTAAACTAATTCTTTTTTAATTCTATTTTGTTTCTAACACCAACTTCAGGTCTGTCAGGAGTTAACAACAACCAAACTACCCAAAACGATACTGACAACGAGTTTATCGACTTGGATGTCCTTCCACTTCATGATTCTGCAACAACTGGTCGATCGATTCAGAATGTAGATGAAGTGCCTCAGGAGGTGGTTGGACCCATCAATCCACTGAGGATCAAATTCCAACTAACAAAACCCCCAACAAGGTGATGCAGATCATGAGGGCTCAACATCATACGATAGGGAAGAAATGGAAGATATAAGGCAAACCATCACCGCACTTTTATCTAACCCTACCACTAGGACTACAAGTCCTGGGTTAACTCCTTTAGCCCCGATAAATGGCAATAACGCTATTAGAGGTGGCCAGACGGAGGTGAAGAACAGAGATGCATCAGGATGCGAGTCAGCTCCAAGAGATCCTTTCCAAATATAGGTCTTGCGGACCATAAAGGAAATCATAAGCAAGGTGGCTAAGACCGCCAAAGAACTCGAGAAGAACACTAAGGAATTCCATCAGTGGATGAATCAGATCTCGGGGGCTCCACTGGTCATAGAAGGTCTGGATGTGAAGAAGTACATTCAGTTGGCATACAAACCTAAGGCCGCATTGAAGCTGATCCCAAAAAGATTCAAAATATTGAGCATACCAAAGTATGACGGGATGATAGATCCACAGGAATATATAATGGCATACACTATGCCAGTCAAGTGAAATGATATGAAAGAAAAATAAATAGAGTTAGATCTGATAAAAAAAATTGGTGAGAGGCTGACTAAGGGTACTTTGACCTGGTATTCCCTCTTACCCGAGCACTCAATTGGTTCGTTTGCCATACTGACCGACATGTTCATCAAAGCACATGCGGGAGCCCGGAAGGTAAAAACTGGGAAAGAGAACATCTTTCGCATTTTGCATGGGGAGTTGAAGTTGCTTCGTGACTTTGTTACCCGGTTTCAGAAGCAACAAATGCTTCTGTGCGGTCCCGGATGAGTAGGTTGCTGAAGCTTTTACCAAGGGTCTAAACCCTCAAAGTTCGGACGCCTCTCGTAGACTCAAAGAGAATCTTTTAAAATTCCAATCCACAACATGGGAAGATGTGCATAACAGGTACGAATCAAAGATTTGGGTGGAAGACGACCTACTGAGGATTCCGGCTGGGGAAATTCCCTAAAAGATGGATAAGGGAGTTGGGCTGGACCGACATTCATCAAAAACTCGATTCTGGCCTTACCCTCCTCCGGAAACATCAGGTGGTGGCCAAGGATATCATTTTTTCGAAAAGTCAAACACAAAAAAGAAGGGAGATCATGGCAGGAATAATCAGGGCTTGCAGAACCGTGATAGAGGCAATTCCCTTGGTTCCCCTTCGAAGGGATCGGAATACCCAAAACTTTCAGACTACAATTTTAGCATCAATGAAGCGCAGATGGTAGTTGTGTTGAGGACCTATCCGGCGTCACGTCCTCTGAAACTCCTCCAATCTGATCCTAACTCTATGGATAAAATTGTGTGGTGCTACTTTCATGGCAGTCACGGACATAAGATTGCAGATTGCAGGCATCTCCAGGAGGAGGTAGTAGGTATGCTTAACAGGGGGGCACTGCGGGAATTCTTGAGTGAAAGAGCTAGGAAAAATTATGAAAGTGTTGGACTGGCAGAAGGAAAGGTCGCTCTAGATGCCCAACCACACGTCATAGGTAAGATTTTTGGGGGATCTATGATCGCTGGTACATCCTTCATGACGGCCAAGAAAACAAAGATCTCGGTGATAAGGGATAATAGATTCTGAGAATTACCATATGAAGACACCATCACTTTCGTGATGAAGATGCCCTGGTTATCACTGTATCTATTGGTTGTTTCCAAGTGAAGCGTGTGCTGGTTGACCCAGAAAGATTGGCCAACATCATCTGTAGAAAAGTGGTGGAGGAAATGGAAATGCTAGGAAAAATCTTAACGGCTGCGAGGACACTCGCTCGGTTTAAAATGGAAAGTGAAACTACGAAATGCAAGTTCGATTTACCGCTGGAAGCCAGATGAGTCATAAAGGAAACCAATTCTATGTGATAGACAGTGACATGTGATATAATGAAATATTTAGGAGACCATCGCTCCATTATATGAAAGCAGTTCCTTCGACTTTGCACTTGCTAGTAAAATCTCCTACTTCGGAAGGAATAAGACAAATCAGGGGAAAGCAACCGACAATAAAGGAGATGTTTGGCATTGAGGAACCAAAGGTCGGTGAAATAGTGACTGAAGGCAAATAGCAATCACAAGAGCCTGAGCCGTCCCAGATGCAATCCAACAGGGAGAGGTGGGGAAAATGGATTCGAAAAGTGAGCTCCCAAAAAAACACTAGGTTCCGAGGTACTTTCAGGTGCCCAATGATTCTGATGCCACAAAATCAATGGCTGAGGAACTTGAGTAGATCGCTTTGCATCTTGAGCTACCGGAAAGAAAGGTATACCTGGGCACATGGCTAATCCCGAAACTTGGGGAAATTATTCTTCAATTTGTTAAAGCTAACAGTGATTGCTTCGCTTGGTCCCATAAGGATATGACAAGAATTCCTCCAGAGGTTACGACCCACAAGTCGGGCTTGGACCTCAATTTTCGTCCTGTATGATAGAAAAAGTGGCCTATTGCTGATGTTCGCAACAAGTTTGTTAAAGAAGAGGTATCTCGGTTGGTTAATATAGGGTCTATCAGGGAAGTTAAATACCCAGATTGGCTAGAAAACGTACTCATGGCACCTATAAGGGAAATAAATTTAAAATGTGCATTGATTTCAAAGATCTGAATAAGGCGTGCCCGAATTACTCTTTTCCACTTCTGAGCATAGATCAAATGATTGATGCTACGACCGGACACGAGGTTATGATTTTTCTCGATGCATACTCTGGGTATAACCAGATCAGGATGCACCCAGAGGACCAAGAGAAAACGTCTTTCATCACTAATTTTGGAACTTATTGTTACAATGTGATGCCTTTTCCGCTAAAAAATGCCAGAGCCACTTATCAGAGGCTGGTGAATAAAATGTTTGAATAGCAAATTAGGAAAACAATGGAACTTTACATAGATGATATGCTCATTAAGAGTGTTTGTGCAAGAGACCACATGAGTCATTTGCAGGAAACGATCGAAATTCTAAACAAGTTCAACATGAAGCTCGACCCGAAGAAATGTGCTTTTGGAGTAGGCTCTGGAAAGTTCTTGGGTTCCTAGTCTCTCAAAGAGTAATTGAGGTAAACCCGAACAAAATCAAAGTAATCGAGGACGTTTCCAATTCACTGGACAACGTGAAGGTGGTACAGCGGCTGACCGGTCAAACATAAGCCCTCATCAAATTCATATCCTCATCATCAGAAAAGTTCCATAAGTTCTTCTCACTACTCAAATAAAAAATGACTCTAAGTGACTGCCGGAATGTTACAGGCTCTTCGCGATCTGAAAGCATAATTATCTAGTCCTTCGCTCATGTCAAATCCGAGTGACGGAGAACAAATCTTGGTGTACTTGGTCATCTCAGAGGTAGTGTTAAGTGCATTTTTGGAACGTAAAGAAAAAGGTGCACAATTTCTAGTTTATTATGTGGGTAGAATCATGTCAGGGGACAAAACTCGATACCCACTAAGGTTGGCTATTCCTTTAGTGATGGCATCATGAAAGCCGGCCTTACTTCTAGTGCCACCCTATTGCCGTAATGACTACGTTTCCCTTACGGAATGTTGACGAGGCCAATGTGTATAGATTTTTCTGCTCGTACTCTGTCAAATTATAGTAAAGTTTAAGATATCGTCCCACAGAGATTGGAACCATATATGCTACAAATTTGTATTATATTTGTTACTATTTGAGAGAATCAAATTGATGAAAGGTGAGTTTTTGAAAAAATTACTTAAATTAAAAACAAATCACTTCCGGAAAAGTTATATATAAAAAGAGTTGGGAACTGCTGAATTCACTTGATATATTTTTACGATAAAATCTCAGTTTCTACATGCATTTCTCTAAGGAATAATTGCTTATTGCTAATACAATTATATTTTCACACTAAGAAATAAATAATTAATTAACACTCCGTGAGGTTATGTCAATTAATTTATTTAAAACTAGTGACGATTAAACTTAAATATTTTCTTCCTTGAATTATGCTACAAGAGTAAAGACCTCTTGCGATTAGCCTTTAAATCAATAAAGTTATTTGAGTCAATTCCTTCATGAGAATTAGGACTGAAAGAAATAAAATAAAGACCATTTAAATCAATAAAGTTATTTGAGTCAATCTCTCCATGAGAATTAGGACGGAAAGAAATAAAATAAAGACCATTTAAATCAATAAACTTATTTGAGTCAATCCCTCCATGAGAATTAGGGCTGGAAGAAATAAGATAAAGATTTGGAATAATAATACTAAAAATTACTCTCACTCTGCTATTTTACTCATTGGTTATTATATATTAATTTTGCTCCGCGAGAATTACAAAATTAATATAAGAATAACTTAGAGATAAAATATGTAGACGTGATAATAATGAATTGAAATAATCATTCCAGCACAGTTTGAAATATAAATAAAAAGTTTCAAGCCAAAAACATATAAAAACTGAGATAGTATTATAAATATATCAAGCTTTCTCAACTATCTCAACAGAAAGAAATTACTCCATTATGGAGTAAGAAAAACTAAAAAACAAATAGAAAATGTTATCCTACAAAGACAAAAAGAAGAGAAATGGACCAAGACTAATTCTTGTATCTTGCTAAAATTTGGATGCCCTTTGTCTTCAGAGTAGCTTGCTACTTATAAAAATGGATGCCTGACTTTTTCTCTATAGACGCATTTGTGGATGCCATAGATGCGACTGTGGTGACGGACGCGTCTGTGGATGCCATAGATGCGAGTGTGGTGACGGACGCGTCTGTGGATGCCATAGATGTGACTGTGATGACGGACGCGTCTGTGGATGCCATAGATGCAACTGTGGTGACGGACGCATAGCGGATGCCATAGATGTGACTGTAAATTTTCACAGATGTATCTACGGAGTTGTAGATGCATAAGTGGTTCTCTTCTTTTCTTTGGCAATTTGTTCCTTCTCTTTATTTATCTTGTATTCTTTTTCCTACAAGTTTTTTTAGAAGATATGCGGGAATATAATAGTATTATTAATGTTTTATTTATGAATCTTATTTCTTATATACAAAATTACATGAATAATTTATATCCATCAAACGTACTTCACAAACCTGAACTTTCGGGACGACTGGCTAAATTGCAGTGGATTTAAGTGAATTTGATGTAGAATATAAACCCCGGACTGCAATTAAGTCACCGGTTCTGGCGAAATTTGTTGCTGATTTCATTCCAGGGGTTGCTCCTCAAGCAAAAAATAAAGCTGCCTTGATCTCGGGGACTACCCCGGGGTTTGGCTGCTCTATACTGCCGGAGCGTCTAATGTTAAGGGAATCAGTTTAGGGATAATATTACATACTCCAACTGGAGAAATTTTGAGGCAACCCATATATATTGTATCTTTACCTAACAATGAGGCCGAGTATGAGGCTTTGATTGTAGGCCTCAAATTAGCCTGTAGACTGGGTTCTGAGATAATCGAGGCGAAGTGTGATTTCTTACTGGTGGTAAATCGAGTCCATAGTGTGTTTGAAGGAAAGGAAGAGGCATGTTACGCTACCTCGAAAAGATACTGAAGTTGCTTTCGGGGTTTCAGGAGTGGACGGCGGTGCATGTACCCAGGAAAGAACATGTAGAGGTAGATGCACATGCCAGTTTGGGCTCATCCACATAATTAGAA
Source organism: Lycium ferocissimum (assembly GCF_029784015.1). Lineage (NCBI taxonomy): Eukaryota > Viridiplantae > Streptophyta > Magnoliopsida > Solanales > Solanaceae > Lycium > Lycium ferocissimum. Next base: position 58,355,009 of record NC_081351.1, read on the forward strand.
GGCTTGAAGACTGAATTAGTAGTTCAATTGCTTCACCCAGCATTAGATCCTACGGGGTATGATGACGGGAATTCAACAAACTTGGTTTGGGATTGGTGGAATGAGTTCATAGATAACCTCAAATACGGAAAGTTACCAAAGGACCCGAAAGCATCCAGAACGTTAAGAGCTAAAGGTTCCTGATATTGTATCATAGATGGAATATTGCATTGGAGGTGCTACTACGACCCATTAGCACATTTTGTGGGTCCCGAGGAAGCTAATTACATAACGACAGAAGTCCATAAGGGAATATGCTGTAATCATTTAGGTTCAGATTCGTTGATGAGGAAATTAATAAGGGTCGGATACTATTAGCCCCTAATTGAGGAAGATATGAAGGCATTCGTTCTGAGATGCGACAAGAGCTAACCCCACGCTCAGATGTTGCACCAACCGGGGGAAGAGTTGTATCTGGTTGTGTCTCTAGGGCCATCTATGAAATTTCGTTGGGCCTCTACTTTCTAGCCCGGATAGGTAAAATTTCTATTAGTTATGATTGATTATTTTTTAAAGTGGGTTGAAGTAGGAGCCTACAAGAAGATTCAAGAAGAGGAGGTGATGGACTTCATTTGGCAGCATGTCATCTGTCGTTTTGGTATCTCGAAGGAAATAGCTTGCGACAATGGCCCTCAGTTCGTCTGGTGTAAGGTCATCAAGTTTCTTGAGAAATTGAATATATAACGGATCACCTCATCTCCCTATCATCGTAGTGCAAACGGCCAGGCGGAGTCAACTAACAAGACTATGATACAAAACCTGAAGAATAAATTTGAGGATGCCAAAGGGTCATGGCCTGCTAAACTGAGGTCCTTTGGGCATATAGAACCACGACAAAATCAAGCACTAGGAAACACCTTTTTCCTTCGTATATAGGGCAGAGGCATTAATACTGGATGAGGTGGGGACTCCAAGCCTATGATATCTCCGGGCGGATGAACATGACAATTTAGATGCGATGATGGTTCAATTGGATTTACTTGAGGAGCATCGGGACCTTGCATACGTTCGGATGGTAGCACAAAATAAGTGGATGGAACGATAATACAATTGTTGAACAAATCTCTGACATTTTAAAGTCGGGGACTTGGTTCTTCGAAAGGTAACTCACAATACCTGAGATGTAAATGCAGGCAAGTTAGGTTCAAATCAAGAAGGACCATATAAAGTTACTGGAATCATCAAGATGTAAAGAAGCTTTAGAGCAACTGTAATGTCAGCCATTTGAATAGGTACTATGCCTTACTGGGAAAATGTAGCAAGCAGAGAAGAAAATACGTGTTGTACTCTTTTTTCCTTCCACCAGCTTTTGTTCCATATGGGTTTTCCAGAAGGTTTTAATGAGGCAAGATCTTGTGTGGAGTATTATGACTTTTTTATCCTATATTACTATCTAGTGCTTGGGTTTTCATTCTATACACCGAAACACTGGGGGCTATATATCCCTTTCCTTTGCGTTTCTTTGTGAAAATGGGTAGGTCCATAAGAAAACCTAGTATTAGTCTTTTCATGAAAATGGATGGGTCTATGTGAAGGCTTAGTATTCATCCTCTTATGAAGGAACCTGAGTTATTTCAGGTCACAGGTGTCGTGGCAATCGGTACCGGTAAGAGCTTCAAGGCAAAAACATACTAATACCGCAACTACCCGATTGGTTGAATAGTTCACACATGTTACCGGGCTGACCATGCCAGATGGCATCCGGGTCATTCTTACATTTGCGTCACATTTGTAAATCAAAGGAATCAATAAAAATTTCTTGATCATGATAAATTCTTGCCATTAAAAGCAAAGTTAGTAAAATCAAATGAATGTCACTTACAACGTACCGAAAACTTGTGCCATAATGAAAAAGAAATGTCCTCTTCTAAAGCACCATAAAATAAGGGCCCTCTCTTATTCGAAACTAAAACGAAACCTTAATAAAGAAAAGGTTGAGCTCATATGCTTGAGCAATCAGGAGAAATGTTAACCCGTGCAAAGAAGTAAAGCCGAATTTTATGAGCAAAAAGCTACGAAGGATTCATTAAAGGTTTCCATACACAAAGTGTACCTGGATAGTTCTCATATCACTTATTGGTCAAAAGCCAGTGAATTTATGTAATCTGCCTTTCAACTCAAATTGGTCGATTATTATATATTTAGAAAATCCTTAAGGAAAGGTTTTGTGGTTTAAAGTTAAAATCTCTCCAGTTCGAATAAAAAAACCTTGAAGTATTAGTCGTTTTCTATTTTCCCTCATAGGACGAGTACGAAATATCTATGTCTTAAATGCAAAGAATGTAAAGACAATTCCATACAAAAAACAAGGCAATAAAAACACCAAAATGTTTCATGATATAAAAACTCCAGGACCAATAAATGGCCCGGAGGTAAAAGTTTACTAGCCCATGAAAGGAACCGACACACTTGGTTCCATGGTCCACTAAAGCTTTTACAAGATGGAACATAGCATAAGAAGTCTGTCACTGAGTAGGGGTTGAAGTCGGGAGCTGAGGAGGTGCAGGGCCTTTGAAGCATTCCAGTGTCAGAAGCAGATAGGTCGGGATGAACATCCGGATGAAGGACTTAGCCTTTAGAGAGTTCCTTTCACTCTAGATATGATAAATAGATTTTGCAAACAAAAAACCCATGATATTACTTCTAGGTGTAGAACATGACACAACATTGATCCAGTTCATCCTCTCAGGATAAGCAGCAACTATTTTCTGTATTCCCATCCAATTCAAAGATTGTTAGCTAGATGCACTTAGAGTAGGGGCACTCAAAGTATAAATGGACTAAAGTTTCAACCATATTAGAACAACATAAAACACATTCTCGAGCCACATGAATGCCTCATTTGCTCAGCTTATCAACATTGGATAGCCTTTCATGTAGTGTTAGCCAGAGAATGAATTGATGTCTAGGTACTAGATCTCTGATTAAGGCTAAATTTCTCCGGGGAAACTTTGGGTACTGAGCGAGAAACGATTCATATGATTTATTAATGTTGAATTTGGAATTCTAGGCACAAAGATATAGCTTGCTTATCCAGTTGTCATCTGAATTGAATCATTTCCTTGCTTCAAAGACTTTCCTAACCAGACAACTGACTTGTTTGATTGAATCTTTCTGAGTGATATCCTTCCTTTTGATGTAGAATGAGTGAATTCGTAGGAACATAATATGTCCTTCTTCTTAGTAATAGACCACAACAGCTTGCAGATAGCTGCCCTATTCCACAGAGCAAAGTTAATAATGTTGAGCCCACCTGCAGTTCTTGGTTGTCACAATGTATCCCAACGAACTAAAACTCTTCTTGAGTATTCATCGCTTCTAATACACAATAATTTCTTGCACACACTAGTAACCATGGGTAAGATCTTTTGGGCAACAGGAATACCTGTGACCAGTATGTTTGCTTTTCAAATAGGACACTTTTGATAAGTTGGAGCCTCCCACTGTAAGAGAGCAATTTAGATGCCTAACATCTAATCCTGGTAATCATTCTTTCCACCAATGGCAAGCACCAGCTGATTAATAGCTTCTTAGCTGTAAGAGCAAGCCCTAAATATTTGAAGGGCATGGAGCCAAGAGTGAGGTGCATTTCCGTCAACATTTCATCCTTTAGATCATATGAAATCCTTCCAACATACAAAGAACTTTTCTCCAAATTAGCCTATAGTCTAGATACATCATAAAAGGGCTTATACTATTTAAGCATTATCCTAACAGAACCCAAATCAGCCTTACATCACATTATCAAGTCATCAGCAAAGTAAATGTGCACAATGTTCATTTTAGCACACTTGAGATGATAGTTGAAGTTTAGTATGTACTGGAGCTTCTTCTATGATCTATTCAAGTATTTCATCACTAGCACAAATAGGTAAGGAGACATGGGATCTCCTTGCCTCAATCCTTTCTTAGCCCGGAACTATGTGGTAAGACCTCCATTAATCAGATAAGAGTATCTAACTGTGTTGACAAAAGTCATAATTAGTTGCACAAACTTCTCTGGTAAGCCAGACTCTAGTATCACCATTCTCTAAAGTCCCATTTAACTAAATCATAAGCCTTCCTGATATTTACCTTGATCATACATCTAGGAGAGATTTCCTTCCTAGTATATCCTTTGACCAATTCATGGGAAATCATCAAATTATCTAAGATGTTCCTCCCTTTAATAAAGTTAACAGTGGTGGTAGTGCACTATCCAATCTAGGTCCCCTTGGGGTAGGTGTTATTGTCAGGAATTCTAGTGGTGATCCATTATAGAAATGTGTAAGCCTCTTGGAACTGATTTTAACAATCAAGCTAAGATAAATGCTACTCTTATTGGTATTCAATGGTGCATTGATAATGTTTTCCACAACACCTATTTCAAAACTGACTCTGCTATGTTGGTTGCTTGGCTTACAAAACAATATGTTCCTTGTTTGTCTCTTTTTAACCAACTGGATAAAATCAACTCCCTTTGTTCACAAGCTCAAGAGGTCATGATCACTCATATCTTCAGAAAAGCTAATGTCCCTGCTAATTCACTTTCTAAGATAAACCATGATCAGAACAATACTATCTTTTTCGATAATATGCATAAGCTTCTAAACCATTTAGGGGAAAGGTTAGAATGGACAAGGCTGAATTTACCTCTTAAAGCAAGTGGTTCTATTGGTTTAATCTAATCTCTTGGGTATTTATGTTGTTGTATCATATGTTTGTAATGACTGTTTTCTGGTTGATTAGTACAGCTTATATCAGGAGTTTTTCCATTCCTCAAAAGCAACATAACCAAGACTTGTGGCTCTTCAAAAGGGATATACCCTAGAAACAAATTAAAGCTGTTATGAAGAGTTGGACTCTCCTCTTCTATTTTGTCATATTCCACAATCTTGGCCTCTCTGGATTATATGCTTTCTCAGTCCATTGTCTAGTTTATTTTGTTTTCATATACCTTACGAAGAGCTATGTAAATAGTTTTTGCCTGAAGATAGGAGCATCTTGTAGGATTCTAGTAGAACTAGGGCTCTATTTCTACTTTAATCCCCTTGTAATTTGGCGTTGCTTTGTTCTGATTGTTCATCATTGTAGAGTTTGTGTAATGCAACTCTTTTTTTTTTCTCTAGAAGGTTTTGGTTCATGTCATCCTCCTTTTTTTCTATTAATAAATTCGGTAAAGGTTTACACCAAGCCCTCCACTACCACGGGAGATGACAACCTCGGTAGATGAATTCTATAAAAAAAAAATGGAATACTCTAATAATATACATGTTTAAATTTGGGCGATATGGCCAGGTGGTAAGGTAGAGTCTTTAAAAAAAAAAAAATCTAGTTTAAATCTGAGTGTCACACATCAACAAAAAACTAAATATCTTCTTTTTTTCTATTGATATAACTCACAGAATGATTTTTCAGCAGAAGCAGAGAAATCACACTATTGATATTTTTTTGATTTTAAGCATCTGGTTTGTGGAATTTAATTTTTTTATATAAATATCCTTGCATTGCGTATTTAGGATTCAAAAAAATATTTGAATTCTAGAGGCGCTATCAAGACTTCACAATTACATTCTACTACAAATTAAATATGTCAATCTGCATTTTATATGAGGAGAGTTTAGGATCACCCCAGTTTTCCCTTTGGTACTATTCAGTGGCCTTCTTGATCATTGATAGGTGACACCAAGTATAATCAATGGACCAAATCATCTGATACTCAACTATCAGAAACCACCTTTCTTTTTCCTCTCCCTCTCCACATTCCAAATATATCATCTGTAGTTTCTAATAAACCAGTGATCAAATACACAAACTTCTAATTCTAAACAGTGGTAATGATTGATATGCCCTTCACTTAGCTCGCCAGAAACACAATGTAACAGTCTTCTAAGGATTATTTCATCAATAAAATTATACTAGGAGAGTCTTAAAATTTCTAGAAAAATTATGGTTGTGTTGGTGAAATATGATAAAGAGAGTTTTCACCTTTCGATAAGCAAAATGACTCATGAATCACCCTCGATCAACGGGATCACCATGTTAACAAGACATCTGAAGAAAATATCCGGACAAGGCCTCGGTTACGCCTGATGCATCACCAATCAAATAAACTGCCCTAAACATGATTCAAAACGATTAAGCAGCGGAGGTCTATGATAACGTTGAAACTCAAAGATTTAAGGGATCACATTCTATCCTATCAATAGTACAGAATCTCCACACTAATGACAGTTGAGACGTGCGTAGGGTTAGGGAAGTTTGTTGGTGAAGTCAATCCTATATTAGTTCAATTATCCTCTAATTCTACCCCATCTAATTTTGCCTGAATACATTATTACTCTCTATTGTTCTGCAAAGACACGATTGTTCAACATTCATTCAACACGTAATTTTCATTACTTTTTCAGAAGATCAAATAAAAAAATTGATCTCTTTTATTATTTAGTTCTTTAATAGCTACCAATTATTTAGTTTATTATTTGCTGCTTCAATCACTTCAAAGTTTATACTATTTGAATTAATTGTGTGTTAAAGACCTCTTTAAAAAAAAACTCAACGAGTTCTCCTAATAAATGAATTTTAGGCTAAACAGTACCCACCGTTGGGCCTTTAATTCTTCATTGATTTTGTGTGTGCGAGCAAAATAATGACTGACGAATAATGATTTTGCCGAAATACCAAACCTTGATGAAACCTTGAATAAGAAGGATCCTGTTGATACATAAAGAGACTCTGGTGATGACGGAGGACTGGAGAGGTGTGAGACTAGAGCCAATCTAAATCTCATGGTAACCACACACCCCTTACAGAACAACGCACCAGAAATGCTTCATGGACAAGCAGAGCTGACAAGGGTAAGGAGATAGAACAACCCACAATCGAGGAATGTATGGCAAACACGCCTTGAACACGAAATTCAACAGTGTGTTGTCTTCCTTGGCCACAAACACAAACACAGGATCACTCGCAGAACCAAGAACAACCCTTGTCCGAGGAATGCTGAACCTTTTTCCAAACTATAACCACGATTTTAGCTTTGGACAATAGCACCCATATGATTCAACAAATAAAACCCTTTTGAAAGAAGCTATTCAGGAACAAATGGACCGTTTTATACTTCAGAAACAAGCATAAAGAAAATTAATAATTTTCAAACTCAAAAATTTGGATACACTCGTAAAACCCATTTACTATTGCAGAATGATGAATACAATTGAAATTTGAAAAAGAAAATATTGAAATTTTGATTATTCCATCATTGATGAATATACCTTCATTGAAATTATAGTAGCATTGTATTACTATTGTTGTTTCTTTTACTTGGGTTACCTTTACTATTTTTTATATCAATACTTTTCTGTTCTACAATAATTTCACCATAGCTTTTACTCTTGCATTTGTCAAACCTGTTAATGAAACGTTTTTCTTGAACCGAGGGTCTATTGGAAACATCCTCTCTAGCTCACACAAGGTAGGGGTAAGATATATGTACACCTCAACCTCTCAGACCCCACTTGTGAAATCACACTTGATATGTTGTTTTTGTTATTGAAATTACAGAAGCACTTGAAGTATATTGTTGCAGTATCCTATTACAAAGTTTTACATTGTTTCAATATAATATTGCAAAATTGTATGTTGTTGCAGTATATATTTGCATAGTTATATACTGTTTCAGTATCTAATTGAAGTATACTATTCTAGTAAACTATATACTACAGTAGTATACTTGTATAATGTTTTAGTATCCTTATATCATGTGGCAATATACTTATATACTGCAATGGTATACTGGTTGAAGTATGCTATTGCAGTAAATTGTATGTTGTAGTAGTACACTTGTATAATGTTGCAATATACTTATATACTATTGCAAAAGATACTCTTCAGACAACAATATTTTTTTTCTTCTACTTTTAGCTCAAAAATTTGATCCCAAGAACCTAAAACAACTCCAAATGAAACCAAATTTCAATATGAATTTTCCAAGCGTGCTCGAAATTAATATAGAAAAATGAGAAAAAAGTATACAATGTCAGTTACTTTTTATTAGATACAGAGGGAAAAAGGTTTAAGAAAAAAAGAAAAAAAGAAAGATGTATTATATCAATTATCTTTTTCATTGGTATATAGTTAAAAAAAAAAAAAAAACTAAAGAAGAGAAAAAAAAAACTAATATGAAATAAAAAGAACTAAAGAAGTACGAAAAGCAAAAGGGAATTAAAGAAAAAATGTAACGATCCGTTTCGTCGTTACTGTGAAATTCTAAGGAAGGCGACAACTATGAGGCTTAACGATGTCTCCACCTTCTCGCATCTTGGAAACCTTTCAAGCCAAACTAAGATCGTCGTGCGCATCGCGTAAGCAATTGCTACAGCGGTCGCGTGGACACTCCAGCGATGCCGCTGTGGCGGTATACCAACCGCCGTAGCAGTAACCGCATGTGACTGCTCAACCGCCATAGCGGCGTGTTGGCTGCCTTGGCGGTACCGTTGCAGCGGTACACCTACCGCCGGGGCGGTTTCGCACAGTGAATTCCACCTATTTAAGTGACCTTGCGGGAATAGACTTCATTTCTCAAAACCCTAGAGGGTCCAGCCGCCTTTGGAGTAATTTTGGAGCCAAAAATGATACTTCCTTGGGAAAGGTCATCCCTCTAACCTCTTCCATCCATTCTCCCAACATTGATTCTCATTAACGATCCTTGTCTAGAATCACAAATGGGTAGCTCAAATCTCTTAGGTTCCAAAATGATGAACCCTTGTCCTTCTTGATATAAAAGTCCTTGGAATACTTCCCTATGCTCATCATCCTAACATGATTCCCAACCTAATCCTTCACCTATCCCATTAAAATACATATGGGTCTCTATTTTAGATCTTGAAAATGGGTTTCTTGAAATAAGCCTAAAATGGCAATTTGACAAAACTAGTAACTTGAGTAGGGTCATGAATGTCCTAAATGAAGGATGATTTATCAACTAGCGCTGTGATAGTGAGTTTTAGGTAGGATAAAATTCCATGTCTACCGTAGCAATTTCGAAGTCCTTGGGAAAAACCCTAATGGTGAATTCTACTCTTGGGTTTCATGGTTGTCTCCGAGCTTTTCATATGGATTACGCGGTGGTGACTAATTGAGGCGCCATTGGATGTTCGTGGCACTCGTTCGGCCATAAGATAGGTTATGGTTTCCTTTAGGTGGACTCCGGTTAGTTCTCCTTATTGTTGTGTAGAAGAAACGGAGAATGCATGCATAGGAATCGGAGAATTGGGATGGTATTATTGTGTGTGACTTGTTTGTTCGTGCTTGTGGCCTATAGACTCCTTACGTATTGATGTGGCCCTGTTGATTAACGGTGGATTTATGTGACTTGGGAGTAGTGGACGGAACCTAATTATGCCTATCAATGAGATTATTGTAGTGAATCTAAGCGCAAGCAGGGAATATAAAATGAATCACGGTAGTGAATGATATCCTAGTTAAATGGTGACGAGTGATTCGAGTGTAGGGTGAGATTCTTTCCTAAGCAAATATGCTGATTAGGGAAATGGTAATACCGTATGTTAAATGATTGACTTGATGCGTGTTCGGGTTAGTCATCCCATTATGTGTGTTTTATTGTTCAATTGTATTGGCTTGATGTCATGTGTAGTTGGTAGATATCAGATTCTGCTTGTTGTCCTGGTTCAGATAGGGTTGACATACCTGTTGTTGGTATTTGTACATGGATATATTGTTGGTGTGCCCATTGTTGATACGTGCGTTATTGATATATGTTGGCATACCCACTATTGGTATGGTGATGTGATACGTTGTTGACATAACCGTTATGGTATTTGTGATATTGAGATTGACTGTTGGTGATTGACATATGCATTGCATGCATTCTCTCATATTTATCATGCATGGCTGATATCCGGTGATGATCCGGTATTGTTGATTGAGCGAAACTGATATTTGATAAACTCTTTTGCTTGATTGATTGTGAAAAGGCCGATGTCCGAAGATCCATTCCGGAATCATTGTTTATATGAAACTGATACTTGATAAACTCTTTTATTTGAGTGATTGTGAGGAGACCGATGTTTGAGTTTCAATTCCGGAATCGTTGATTTATGACACTGATATTTGACAACTCTTTGAGTGATTGTGAGAAGGCCGATGTCTGATGGTTATATTCAGGCATCATTGTTGCATGGCCGATTTCGATGTTATTTCAGAATCGTTTGTTAGTGCATGGGCTCCGCGGGCCCCCCAGAGTGGTACCGGTGAGACTACCCCTGTGAGGAATTAGCCAGGGTCCCGTCTGTCTGTTTGGCAAAGATCCGGGACGGGTGGCCCTTAGACTTCGCGAGTCACACTGGGTTGTGCTACCGAAACGTCGATATTTTCGTCCGGAGTGCATGTGTACACCTCATTTGCATAGCATGGCATGGCATCACATTCATACCATTATCGCATTGCATTGTATTATGACTTGGTTGAGATGTATGTGATGATTCTATTGTGATGATTCTACTGTGATGATGCTGTTGTAATGATCGTATTGTAATGACTCTAACGTAGTGATTGGTTGGATTTGAAGTACTCAGACTTATCATAGGGGGTTTAGATGCTATACATAGGTAATGATAAACATTTGGACTCGATTCTTGTGACTTGTACTGTTTACTTGTGCCTGTTAAATTAGTCTAAGACTCGTAGTGTATTGTGTCAAGCAAGGTGGACGTAAAGATGTTGAGAATCTGTATAGGTGTTTGGGCCAACTTATAATTCATTGAAGATTAGTTGTGACTTAAGTTATATTGAAGTTGTGATCTACTGCTTGGAACATGTGATTTGATTTAGTGATTGTTATCGTTATTCGTGAAATTCTTACCGATATGTACTACTAACCGTTGTCGGCCTATGATACTTACTTAGTACATGTGGTTGTACTGATATTGCACTTGCTACACCCTTTTGGGTATAGATTGTTTCAGGTGATTAATCGAAGTACATGCGGAAGTTATGCGGTGCTTGTCTGGAAGGCCTCCTCCCATTTCGTTTCGGGATTGGAGGATGAGTCTTAGAATATGATGTCATTTTGAAATTTACTTAGTCGTTCTTGTATTAGTCTAGACCAAGTCATGGGAAAATTGTATCAAGTCTGTAAAATTGTATTGTCAAATTATGTAACATCCGAGTTAGTATTTATAAATGAAATTCCACTGTTTTTCTTAATTTCCAAATGCTTTTGAAAGGAAAGTTATGTGATTGAAGTGTTGTATAAACGAGAGGGTTCGCCTATCAAGGTGGGAAGGTAGGTGCCCGTTGTTATACCCCGCGTTTTCAGAGCATGAGTTTGACATGTACCTCATCGTAGTAATGGGATGTTTTGAAAGGCACAAGCCATGGAGAGTACGTAACAACGAAGAAAAAGGGTGAATTACGATCTCGTAAGTCGTAATCGGGAAAGAATATTTTGAAATACGGAAACATGGCTATTATTAGTGTAATAAGTGATAAATATCATGTATGGAGAATTTCGGAAAATTTCGGGATTGAGCAAATTGAAGAAAATAAGTTCAACGAAAATTTGAGAAATGCTGGACGGATTTTTAGTTAACTTTGGAGGCGCATATCTCCTAGTATATATGGAGTTTTAAGGTGTTTTAAGAGCCTAAAATGAAGTTCGTCGAGTCTAGTTTGTGATGCAATAAACCGTTCATTGATAGGATATCGGAGTAGAGAATTATAGACATTACAAACTGAACTGTCGACGCAGAAACAGCATTCCCGTGGTACCGCTACGATCTTTGCTACGATCAGTAGCTACGATAACCGACTTCAGCATTCCGTTTTAAGGGACAAAAATCTCATTTTTTTCAGCACAAAAGTTCCCAAAATTTCCAGAAAATTCAGCAACAAAGGGAGCAATATACATCACAAAAATTGAGGATTTTGAGTGAAATTTCAAGTAACGGAATATCAATCGAGGTCCGGGCAATCCGTAGTCACGAATATAATTTCATTTGGAATTAGAGGAGCATGGGAACAAGAAAAAGTTGAAGAACTAAGTGAAGAAGGTAAGTTTTAATCCTCTTTTCATATGTTACGGATGGTTTATATGTGTTGTGGTGTGTGGAAATTCATGAAATATGGTATGTTGAAGTGAAGCCGTGTAGGTGTTGGTTATGTTGGAGTGATGAACTAATTTTTATTTAATATTTTGGTTGTTGTTGATATGGATTCCATAATGAAAATGATGGTTTAATGATTTAAATGGAAGTTGGAGTCGTTTGTAAGTTGTTAGAGAAGATAATGTGATTTTATTTTTAATTTCTTGTATTTATGAAGATGATGTTGTTAAAGTGTGGATTGTTGGAGTAGTTTATGAGTTTTGGAAGAAAGAAATATGTTATTGTTGTTCGTGTTGAGTTGGGAAGGTTTCGGGTTCCATGGTGTATTGTTTGGATTGTTTGAATGTTGGGTGGATTGTTTGAAGCATTCTTGAATTTTGTTTGAATGATCTCGGATTAGTATTTGAATATGTGAGCGTCGATATTGATTTGAATGTATGTAGTCAAATGGAAAGTAAATGAAATGTCGTCGAATTATGTGGGTGAAGGTTGCTAATGTTAGAATGTGTTTTGGATTACTTATTGATGTTGTTGGAATGGTTGTTGGTATTGTTGTTGATGGTATTGGCCGAGTTGAATTCTCGGGGTGTTGAATTTATAGGGGAAATGCTGCCCAAATTTCTGTAGACAAAGTGATGGCTTGGAATTGAATTTCTACGTGCTTATGACTAATGTTTGGTGTCTAATGACGTGTTGTAGATTTTGAGAAGCCGAGACTTGAGTTTGGATTAGCTTAGGAAGCAATCAAGGTATGTAAGGCTTACCTTTCCTTCTTTTGGCATGTCTTAGATATGAGTAAGGTATGATATGCTATGGACCTTGGGGGTAATTCTATTCGAAAAATCCGAATGTGTTTATGATTCATATTCGCTTTGTGATGTTGGCATCCTTAATATGGTCAAGCTATGATCCGTATGTCCTTGATATGATTGGATTTGAAATGCTATGTACACGGTTTGTTCGAAAGGATCTTATGTCTTTTGTATGACTAAATTTCAAAAGTTGCATAAAAGTTGGTTTTAAAAAAAAAAAAAAAAGAGTTTTGTTCCTAAACGATTCCGAAAACTACGAACGTCCGTAACTTTCACAAACAGAACCGGATGGCCTTGATATGCTCAAAAATGATTCCATGATGTATGATGACTATGATTTTCATAGGCGGGCCCGGATTGGGTGACGCTCGTCCGTGGGTCCCGCGACTTTCCTTTGTGTAGCACTAACGACTTTTTGAAAAGAACTCAATATGACTACCTTTTCGACCCCTGAGTATGATTATATATTTGTTTGTTGAGTCTGAAATGTTGATTCGTATATTATGATTCCGATACGTGACTATGATTTCGAAGTTCGGTTTGATATGTTCCCGAGTGGTATTCGGAAGAAAATCCGATTTGACTACACAGTGGCTTATAAACGATGGTTCGTTTTGATTAACCTATTAAGTCTTTGAAAATGTTTTAAAGCGTATTTGGTTACTCACGATTCGTTCGTGCGTTGTTGTTACATTTGCCGGGTTCCCGGCCGCGGTATGTGTATATGTGATATTACCGCTGGGTTCCCGTGATATTACAGGTTCTTGTTTGGTATGTGTGTATGTGATATTACCGCTGGGTTCCTGGCCGCGGTATGTGTATATGTGGTATGTGTGATATTGACCGCTGGATACTTGACCGCGGTATGGGTGATATTGACCGCTGAATATTTGACCGCGGTATATGTGTATATGTGGTATGTGATATGTGATAATGTGATGATGACATGATTCTATACACCGAGTCCCTCGCTGAAAGGTAAGGGACACGCTATACACCGAGTCTCTCACTAGAGGGCCGGGACACGCTATATGTATATATATGATGGTGATATGATGATTCTAAACACCGAGTCCCTCACTAGAGGGCCGGGACACACTATATGTATACATGGTGATGATATGATGATTACATTCACCGAGTCCCTCAACGGAGGGCCGGGACACGTTATATGTTGTATGTGTGTATTCTGAAGTCTGATGTGTATTCTAAAGTATGAGGTGTATTCTGAAGTATGATATGTATTCCGAAATACGATGTGACACGAAGTCTGATATGATATGTGATAACATGATGGTATGATGATTATTTACTCATGTTTCTAAGTCCCCTGATGATTCGGATATGATGTGGATATGCGCGAATTAGGTTTTACAAGTAAGTCACGTGGGTTACGTATTGCACTATTTTTCGGTACTACTTACTTCGGTTATGATCTCGTTTTACTGTATTTCTGCTTTGCATACTCGGTACATATTCCCATCGACCCCTTTCTTCGGGGGCTGCGTTTCATGCCGCGGTACCCACGGATGAGTAGATGATGTTAACGGAAGACGTTCCGACCGGATTGGCGAGCTCCATTTCCTCGGAGTCTTCCGAGTCCGAGTGCTTTGTATGGTATCCGAGATGTTGGTAGAGACTTTGCGAACGTTGTCGTGGGTGTGATATGTCGATTTTGTGAAATCGGCTATGTAAGCCGATGTATTATTATGCATTATCTTTATGATTTGTTTTGTAATCGGCTATGTAAGCCGACATATCAGTACGCATTATGTTACAGATTCGTTTTGACTGCAGATTTTATTTGATTTGAAAAAGACGAAAAGTATGATGTTCCTTGAAAATTTTCCTTCTGCATTTTGACACGTTTTGCGGGCCCAGTATGATTATGAGTATTACGAAAGTCAGCGGGTTCGCTCGGCCCTAGGTAAGGGTCGGGTGCCCATCATGCCCTATCGGAAAGTAGGGTGTGACACCCGCGCGATCCCGAAATGGGTCGTGACAAGTTGGGACCATGCACAGCACCCCTAACAAGCTATATCTAAGATCTACAAATTGGATGAACGATTTTATTAATCATTATTGGTCTTATTTTGTTCCAATGAATGTATTCTCCAGTGTAAAATTAAGTAGTTATTTGATATACTTCTAAATCAATATATTTGCAAATGTTTATAGTTGTGTTGTACCTGCATCACATAAGCTTACACAATATGAGCAGTATGTTTTCCATGTGCTACTTTTTTCATTCTTTTAATTTAATGGTTACTCCTTTCCTGCGTCACTCAATGACTATGCAAAGATTCACCATTGGAAATATAAAATGTTGGGCCCGTGCTACCCATCTAGTCATTAATAGAAATAAATAAGTAATAGGTAATTAATTTGGAAAAAATGTATGGTAAATATTTGAATACGCTAAAATGAATTATAACCTTTTAGATACTTGAGTTTTATAGGTTTAAACTAATCAAAGTATGTGTTGACAAATGCAATCCGTAGTATAGAGTCGAAATATGAATTAATAATAATCATACTAATATCGTAAAATTGGTCTAAATACTATTATGGCTTTTAAAGTAAAATAGCAGCTCATGAGGAAAAATTAGGGTAAGTTGGGAAAATTTTGGTGTCAACAATCATGACATATAAATCTTTGAAGTTAGGCCTTGTTCACTTTGAAACTTTTATTGCTAACATTTTTAAATCATTTTAAACCACTTTTCCCACTTACAAATATCCTATATACATTCCGAACCATGTCCCACTTATACTTTCATGTTCAAATGATATTTTCCCAATTATTAGCTAGCTCTAATTAGCATATAAGATGGCGCATTTAGTAGACATTGCGTACTTTATAGCATAAATTCTTAAGTACTTAAAATCTTAAGAATTTTTTGGGATTTGCTATATGTAATTAGTGTGTATCTGATGTGAAGAAAATTATTGCTAGAAAAATATTTTCTATGTGAAAGTCTTTTCTAGTATTTGATCAATAAAAATGTTTTTTGGGGTTGGACATCATTCTCCTTATATCTAGACTTTAAGCTTCATATTACTTCAAATAACATTTTGTTTAGTACGTGCTAAAAAATTTCACCTAATACCAAAATGGATTGTGGTGGGATGGTTGAGATTCCTCCACCTTTAACCAGATGTCTCGAGTTTGAATCCTAGATAATGGAAAAAAATTGGCAAACTTACTCAAATGACTACCTTATTGTAGCTTCCTACCATTTGTAGCTACCCTTTTAAATATTACCATTTGTAGCTACATTTTGGCAAAATAGTGTATGTTTTCGCTTGTATTTGTTGCCAACAAATACATGAGAAAACGGTAAAAAAAAAAAAAAAAAAGAAGGATCCTTGTATGTTTTCGCGTGTATTTGTTGCCAATAATACATGAGAAGACGGTAAAAAAAAAAAAATAGGATCCTTGATTTTAGCCTTTAACGGTGGAGCTATTAAATTAGATATTAATATATATTTTTTTGATGTATTTTAGTGATTTTTTTATTTTTTTTGCTTTGATGTATTTCAGTGATTTTTTTTTTTTTTGCTATAATGTATTTCGCGTCTTTTTTTTAATGTATTTCAGTGATTTTTTTTTGATGTATTTTACTGATTTTTTTTTTTTTTTTTTTTAGTTTTTGATGTATTTTAAGTACATTGTGTACATTCCAACTACACATGAAGCCAAATATATTCAAATCTTCGTGTATTTGAATGGATTTCAACAAATACATTCAGATACAAGACAAAAAATTCAAATACATGACAAATACATTAAAAAACAGTGTGTTTGGCTATTAACAAAATACACTAAAAAATACACTAAAAAAATACAAAGACAAATTCATTCAAAAACAGTGTATTTTTGAGATGTAGATTTTTGAATGTATTTATATTTGACTTTTAACAAATACACACGGCCAAATCTGAGACACTACCACCACCAAAAACCCTAATCTCTCCACTACCAAAATCCTAATCTGAGACACCACCACCACCAAAAACTCAAATCTGAGACACCACCACCACCAAAAAGCCCTAATCTTTCCACCACCAATAAAACCCTAATCTCTCCACCTCCACGTCATCTTCTCCGCCTCCATCTCAAAATCAGTGCCATCGCCGCCACCACCAACAATACACATGGCTAGATCTGTGCCATCGCCCACCGGATAGAGTGAGAAGAGAGAGAGAGAGAGAGAGAGAGAGAGAGAGAGAGAGAGAGCACAGAGGGAGAGGGAGAAAAGAGAGAGGGGCGGCAGAGAGAGAGAGGGGTGAGCGGCCATGGTGGTGGTGGTTGAGGGAGAGGGAGAGGGAGAGAGATTTTTTAGGATTTTGAGAAATGAAAAATTTGAAATGGTTAGTGATTGGGAAAAAAGAAAGACATATGTGTTTGGGTATGTATTTTTGATATAGCTACCATTTATAATTTAGAAAAGTTAATTAGCTACTAAATATAATTAAATAAAGGGTAGTTAATTATTAATAATTAGGTCTTAAAAGAAGCTACAATGAGTAAAAAATTCAAAAAAAATTGTTGGGAGCGTCACCCCAAAAATGGACATGCAATGCACAATCCAGCTTTAGTTCATTTTTTTTTTTGCTCGGATTGCCCTTCAAATGCACCAGTCTTTAATTTTTGGAAAATTTACAGCCCATAACTACTTCTAAGACTTATTAATTAGTAATAGCTACCTTTTTTTTAAATTATTTTTGGTAGCTTAATCAAATTACCATCTATAACTTGTTTTTGTATGCTTTGCATGTATTCCTAAAAATAAGGTACCTCTCTCCCACTTACCCACAATCTCTTTTTTTTTTCAAATATTTTTCTCTCTGATCTTCAATTCACAACCGTATTTTACTCCCATTATTCTTCACCATAATTAGCACGGTTTCTTCTTCTTCCTTATCAGTTACCTAATCTCTACATGTAGCTAATTTTCGTTATGTTATTTGTTGTATTTCTCTTCAATTGTTCATAAATTTCATCGTCTTTACCTTCACTTTTCATTCAATTTTTTTTTTTTTTTTTTAATATTTTCAGCCATTGTTAGAGTATCTTCAACAAGCTCTTACTCTCTATTTTAATGGCGAATATTGATACTCCAAGCAAAAATACACCAGTGGCAACAAGAAAAGCAATGGAGGATCTCCGATAGTAACCGAAGCTGTGACCATAACAATTCGTTTGCTAAATCTCCACGGATAGGCCGAAATAAGAGAAAAATCCTTCCTATGTTTGCTAATCATGTGGTGTTGTTTATCTTATGAGTTATGAAGAATAGTATTGATTATAGCAATATGATATTGTAGCATCATCCAGGAGCAAGAGAATAGGTTGTTGTTGTAGAAACACCATTAATGAGAGTTAGGAGTTTCATGTCCACCAAGTGTTTGATAAAATGTTTCAGTATATTTCTGTGTATTTATGTGTATCAACGAACAGTATATCTAATTTTTCAGTATATTTCAGTTTATTATTTCGCTATATTTAAATGTATTTATCTTTTTTTTGGTGTAGAGCCTATTTTTACTCCACTTTGTTTTCACGATTTTTGTATTTCGTGGTATTTCAATGTATTTCTGCATTTTGTATTTCTAATTTATGAAATAGTTTATGATATATTTCATTGCATTCCATTGTATATACGCATACTACAACTTTATATTTCTTAAACAATCAACCATATTTCATTGTATTCCAGCGTATATTTTTCCATATTTGGAAGTTTCGGATCTGTAGTGGTTTTTGAATTCAAAAGTTTTGATTGTGATAAAAATTGAGAGAGATTTGAGTTATGGAATGCGTGAAATGGTTGATTTAATTTAACTTACCATTTAAAAGAAAAAAAGAATCTATTCCATCATTTTTACTCAATCCGATTTTGTATTTCGTGTGTTTCTTTGTGTTAATAAATAGCTCTTTGATTCATGTGGCGTGTTTCTTGTTGCTTGTATTTCTCTATATTTAAAAAAAGGGATAAGGCACCATTGCGCGGAAACATCTTTCTACATGAATTTCTTCATGCCTTCATTTAAAACTTATTTAAAAACGGAATAATTACCCCCTAATGCGTGTGGCAAAAAGTGTGTTTCACTCTCTTTGAGAATAAAAAAGGGAAAACTTAATTTTTTTTCTTAAAAATACGCAAAAAAAAATAAATCTAGTCTTCCACATTTAGTTTTAAAACGGGTTTTCCACATGTTAAAAAAATTTAATTTTTTCAAAATTTTATAAAAATTCTGCAGTTTTTTTCACATTTTGTATTTTCCGGATTTTATTTGAAAAATAAAAGTGTCCTAAGAAAATGAAATCAAAATCGAATTTTTTTAAGACATTTTAAAAAAATAATCAAGTTTTCCATATTTTAACAAATCCATTTTTCCATATTTAAAAAAAATAATCATTTTTTAGCTTTAAAAAAAAACAAATTTTCAATTTTTTTTTTAAAAAGGGTTTTAAAATCCTTTTTTAAAAGAAAATTCAGTTTTAATCCATGTTTTAGTTTTTTTTTTTTAAATGGGTTTAAAAAAATCAAATTTTCAAATTAAAAAAAGACGGGTTTTAAAACTCATTTTTTTTTAATGAAAATTCAGTCTTTTATTTTTATTTTAAAAAAAATGACACGTAAGCTACAAAAATTAAAAAAGAAAGAGAAAGAAAACGAGGAATACACGCATTGGGCGTTTAAAGAAAAGTAGCTACGCTTGGGAAAGGTAAGGTGTGTATTTTAGAGATACGATTGCATTTTTAAAGAAAAGTAGCTACGCTTGGTAATTTTGCATTTTATAGTTATATCTAGTTAGAAGTCAATAAAAGGTAGCTATTTATGTAAGTTTCACTTAATTTTTGTCCCTCATATTTGTGGTATTTAATTTTTGGCCCTGCTACTTATTTAATGAAAATATCTAGACCTGCTTCCCAAGGCATAATATCTGTAACATTTTTATCTTTGGAAAATGAACTTTTACCTCGCTCAGCATAAATTTTGTAGGAATTAAGTTATGCAGCTTAAGTTTTGTAGTATTTTTTAGATTATTTTGAGTATTGAAAGTTTTGCCTTGTCCGGCATAATTTGTATGTGTGTGTGTTATGATACATATGCCGAAGTTAAACGTAAACTATGCCTTGCGAAATCTAAATTAGGCCGTGCCAAAAATGCTGAAAGGAAAAAAAAAAAAAAACTAAAGACCACAAATTTGAGGGACAAAAATTAAAGACCACCCCGAAATAGGGCATTTGTGCAAATGACCGAGTTAGTCAACCTCTGATGCAAGGTGGGAAACTAAAAAAAAATAAAAAACTCTAATAATGATTAATCTTTACTATATATTTTTCAAGATATTTCCACTTAAATATGTCTGTCATACTAGACGAACTGTTAATTAACTATGCAATTTTGGTGCTCTTTTAATTATCTCTTGTCGATAATAAATTTGTTTGGTGAAAAATCAGAAATGTTGATAACCAACAATCTTTTTCATAAAAGTTGCGTCGTGCACCGTTACGGATAATCACTCTCATCAAAGGCGTCTTACATTTTCTATGTGTTTCTCTT
>NC_081351.1:58375640-58439095 GCF_029784015.1 Lycium ferocissimum
TTCAAGAAAATTCAGATATACTGTACAGGTTAAACCAAATTGGAAATATTACTTTAACAAAAGCAAGAACTGCTAGGAATAAGAATGTCGACAAACAAGGACATCGCATTGCATAGACTTCAAAAGACTAAGGATATTGACTCGCTGATTGAAATATGCGATGTAGTGATATGCACAAATGTTTCCCAAGAGAAAACAATTTTTGACATATGCTTTACAACTTGAAGCTAATTATTTCACTTTGCCGAATTTGATTTTATTAGTTTAATTAATTGAGTTGATATTGAGAGGCAGTTAATGAATTCACGCACTCCTACTTTTTTTTTTTTTGGTTTAGTTGATTGATGAGTGGAGGTAGGGTGGGTTTTTTGGCTTACATATGATATCATATCATTGTGTAGCATTTGGTTTCAGTGCTGGTGAGGAACTCACAAGAATGTGAGATTTATGCCTATGTGAGGTAATCCCTCTTTCTTCACGATTGTTGTGTTCTTTAAGTTTATTTCAATTAAGACAATTTTAGCAATTCATACAGCTCATCAGACTTAGCTATGAAGATTGAAGCTTAAAGGATCGTCGTCCTTTAGATTTCCAGTTTCTTTTTCCGAAGTATTCCACAGCCAACTCCCCAAGGAGCTCAAGGGGAACCCTGCTATTATCGTTGCCGGTCAAGTTAGTGCATTCACTATTACAATTTCCTCACCCGTTTATCATTTCTTTCTTTTTCTTGTTCTATTCTTACCTCATCAAAAAAAGAAGAACATATCTTTCTGCAATTCTGAGTCGATATTTAAACTTATGAATAACTTGTGCATCCAACCAATGAAGTCACCATACTTCTGACAATTTTTTTCCTTTTCTTCTAGCTGTTTTGAATCTTCTGATTAAGAGATCAGGTCGGAGAAATCTGAATTCTGTGAGTTTAATTTAATTGTTGATGTATGTTCTAAAGGTAATCTTGGTGAAGCTAGAGGAGGAAGCATTCTCAGGGACTGGAAAAGAGAATTGGTAGTAGCATTTTCTGAGTGTTATGGGATTTTCTCTAACAATGTTTTGAGAAGGATTTTCTCTAACAATGTTACAGACTAAAGTCATATTATTAGGCTTATGTTGGTGAATTCAAAATCACTATAGCTATGTTAACATAGAAACTTATATGGTAACAGAGGAGTATTATTTATTATATTAGAAGCCTGATGACTCAATGATAATTTGTTATAGGCCACTGTTTTAGGAGGCTAATATGGTAGCAAATAAGCTGGATAACTTGGGTGTTCATAACAAGTCGAAAACTTTTTTCTAATGGAACAGTTTCTTACCTAAAGGTACAAGAATTACATTGAAAAATGATATATTGGACATACCATTTTTTAGAACTTGACCCAAGAAAAAAGCTGTAGCTTGGATAATGGTTAGAATATTGATGTTGTGAACATATTTTTGAGAGTTCTTATGCTTATGTTGTAAAGGAGGAGTAGATTCTTCTAATTATCAGTGTTGCTTCTAGATGGTACTCTCTCCTCAATTTTTGACTGCATATTCTAGATTCAGGATAACTTTACCACATTCCATTTTTTAGTGCTCTGACTTGAGAAACTCATTTTGGGTCAATATATCTTGAATTTAGAACTTAGTCCAAGTTCTGTATGGACTTAATCCCATAAATTTTGCATGTCTACATTTCTTTTATCTCGTTTGTATGACAAGTATAAAAATCAAGATGAACTACATGCTTTAGGATTGAAATTGCCATGCCTTCTTTTCTGCAACCCCCCCCCCCCCCCCCCCCCAACCACAAAAAAAAAAAAAAAAAAAAAAACTCCTTCTCGGATAACTTTTTTTGACTTTTTATTTATGCCCACTGAAATTGTTGAATCTCTATAGACATCAAGACTGTGTGTGGAAATTTGGCTTTGAATTGTGTACAATAATTTTCGTAATATACAAGACAGAAGAACAATTCCAGAAGGTACTTTTCTATGTTACATGGCCAATACTTCGATCAGCAAGGAGAAGGTAAATTGCTTCTATTTATATGTGAGCGCTCTCTCATTTGTTAACTTAATTAGATGCTACTGATCCATACATGAGTAGTTTTGAAATATGGATGTGGTAATGTATTTGTTGCTGGTAATCTCTTATTTCCTTTTTGTTTACACTTTTCTGAAAGGGGACTATACTTATCACCAAAGATAATGAGCAGGCGTCCCTTAAATTCTGGAATTTGACTTGCACAGACAATTTGTTAGTATTACCACTCTATGATTAAATTGGTTGTTGCCTATGATGGTATACTCTAAATGTATGGCACTTTTATGTCTAGACATAGTGTTGGATGAAGCATAAGCTTGACGGGTTCAATTGTACCCAATATTTTCGACGCAGAGCACGAACTCATATATAATTTCAAAAGTGTAATGGGTTCAGTAGTAAGAATCTAAAAGTTGAATCCATGAAATTTAATTTGGATGCGCCCCTTTGGCGAAAATGTGACGGTAATTGCATAACCAATATCCTTTAGTTCATATATAACTCAAGCATGGAAGTTACTCTACACTAGGTAGGTACAATTGCAAAATTTGCTAGATCTTTTTTAGGATTAGTGTTGTATATAAGAGATATGGCATAGTGAACCTTCAGAACTTCATCTTGAAAGTTCACATCATTTCTAAGTGTGATTCCATCTATTCTACAAGTTAGCTAAACACCTACAAAATGAAAAAGAAGAGTACTATCAAAGTACTTCATGCATCTGTTGTATATGCTTTTTAATGTTTATTCTCTGTTGAAAATTTGAGTAAAAAGTTGTCAGTACTATGACGTGTTGTTGATTGGCTTAACTTCTTACTTGGATTGTTAACATAGTATTCCTGAGCCTGAATTGGGTTGTTCCTCTGACCGAGATTGTAGTTTTACATAAGCATATGGTATCCGATCTTCTTAAGCCCCTAACTTTTATTCCTCGTGACGTTACCATAGTTGATCATTTCCCTTTGTTGAAAAGCAGTGATGCTTGAAGAATATTTGTGCATATTTCATGCAGGAGAATTTTTAAAGTATGTTAATGAAGTCATCCTTTTAGTTTATTGTCAAAACAACAGCTTTGTAATTTCACAGTGTATTGTAAGGCCTTTACAATGATTTTTGTTAAACAAAGTGGAGAATAATTGTGTTTCAATCTTAAAAGCCTTCCCTCGTGTTGGGACCATGCACAGCACCCCTAACAAGCTATATCTAAGATCTACAAATTGGATGAACGATTTTATTAGTCATTATTGGTCTTATTGTGTTCCGATGAAGTATTCTTCAGTGTAAAATTAAGTAGTTATTGATATACTTCTAAATCAATATATTTGCAAATGTTTATAGTTGTGCTGTATCTGCATCACATAAGGTTACACAATATGAGCTGTATGTTTTCCATGTGCGACTTTTTCATTCATTTAATTTAGTGTTTACTCCTTTCCTGCGTCACCCAATAACTATGCAAAGATTCACCATTGGAAATATAGCTTGTTGGGCCCGTGCTACCCATCTAGTCATTAATAGAAATAAATAAATAAATAAATAATAGGTAATTAATTTGGAAAAAATGTATGGTAAATATTTGAATATGCTAAAATGAATTATAACCTTTTAGATGCTTGAGTTTTATAGATTTAAACTAATCAAAGTATGTGTTGACAAATGCAATGCGTAGTATAGAGTCGAAATATGAATTAATAATAATCATACTAATATCGTAAAATTGATCTAAATACTATTATGACTTTTAAAGTAAAATAGCAGCTCATGAGGAAAAATTAGGGTAAGTTGGGAAAAATTTGGTGTCAACAATCATGACATATAAATCTTTGAAGTTAGGCCTTGTTCACTTTGAAGCTTTTATTGCTAACAGTTTTAAATCATTTTAAACCACTTTTCCCACTGACAAATATCCTATACACATTCCGAACCGTGTCCCACTTATACTTTCATGTTCAAATGATATTTTCCCAATTATTAGCTAGCTCTAATTAGCATATAAGATGGCGCATTTAGTATACATTGCGTACTTTATAGCATAAATTCTCAAGTACTTAAAATCTTAAGAAATTTTTGGATTTGCTACATGTAATTAGGGTGTATCTGATGTGATGAAAATTATTGCTAGAAAAATATTTTCTATGTGAAAGTCTTTTCTGATATTTGATTGATAAAAATGTTTTATGGGCACGGACATCATTCTCCTTATATCTAGACTTTAAGCTTCATATTACTTCAAATAACATTTAGTTTAGTACGTGCTAAAAAATTTCACCTAATACCAAATGGATTGTAGTGGGATGGTTGAGATTCCTCCACCCTAAACCAGATGTCTCGAGTTCGAATCCTAGGTAATGGAAAAAAAGTTTGTTGGGAGCGTTGCCCCAGAAATGGACATGCAATGCACAATCCAGATTTAGTTCATTTTTTCGCTCGGATTGCCCTTCAAATGCACTGGTCTTTAATTTTTGTCCCTCATATCTGTGGTCTTTAATTTTTGCCCCTGCTACTTATTTAATGAAAATATCTAGACCTGCTTCCCAAGGCATAATATCTGTAACATTTTTATCTTCGAAAACTGAACTTTTGTCTTACTCAGCATAAATTTTGTAGGAATTAAGTTATGCATCATAAGTTTTGTAGTATTTTTTAGATTATCTTGAGTGTTGAAAGTTTTGCCTTGTCCGACATAATTTGTGCGTGTGTGTGTTATGATACATATGTCGAAATTAAACGTAAACTATGCCTTGCAAAATCTAAGTTAGGCCGCGCCAAAAATGCTGAAAGGAAAAAAAAAATGGAAGACCACAAATTTGAGGGACAAAAATTAAAGACCACCCCGAAATAGGGCATTTGTGCTAATGACCCGAGTTAGTCAACCTCCGATGCAAGGTGGGAAACTAAAAAAAGAAAAAGAAAAAAAAAAAAAAAAAAAAAATCTAATAATGATAAATTTTTAATCTATATATTTTCCAAAATATTTGCGCTTAAACATGTCTGTCATACCAGACGAACTGTTAATTAACTATGCAATTTTGGTGCTCTTTTAATGATCGCTTGTCGATTATAAATTTGTTTGGTGAAAAATCAGAAATGTTGATAACCAACAATCTTTTTCATAAAAGTTGCGTCGTGCACCGTTACGGATAATCACTCTCATCAAAGGCGTCTTACATTTTCTATGTGTTTCTCTTTAGGTCAAAAGAAAAAAAAAAAAAAAAAAAGGTCTTTCTCTTAGCAAGCTTGTTGAAGTTTTAAAATTCAAATTCATGCATACCACTGAATATATTTGACCATATTGTAAACATCCAGAGGCGGAGCCAAGATTTGAGGCTTGTGGGTTTGAAATTTTAAATCAACACAACAACTAGTTAATGCATAACAACCATCAAACTAACAAATAAGTATGGGTGGACGTTCGGTTATTCGGTTATTCGAATGTGTGTACCGAACACCACTCGATTTTTTTCAAGTTCGCTTTGATTTTTCTAATTCAATTTTTTCGGTATGAGCCTGATTAATGAGCTATTTTTCTACTTGTAAAATGAGCTATTGTTAAATTAAAATGGGTTGATTATGTATACCCAAAGAACTAGATAATTTATAACCAAAGATAGCATCTGGGTTTTGAACCCACATCTCATGGAACAATAGACTTTGCTAGCCAATTAGGCACCACTGAACCATCCACTATTTTTGTTAGTGGGTTCGCTTGTACTATATTGATATATATTCAGTGGATTTTCTAGTACTAATATGAGGTCTACGTAAAAGTTACTGGTTCGTTCGAACCCCCTATTGCACTGTAGCTCCGCCTCCATAAACATCTCTATCTTAGTCCTCTTTTGTGTTATTTATTTCCAAACATCAAAGTTTCTCATTTAAGCCTTTCATAAACTTATGAGCAAAAAGAAATCTAGGAAGCATATGGTGGACTGGTGGGTAGCTATGTTCTTGATTTTTTTTCATGTATTAATGAGGAAGCCAGGAATCTTTCTAATCTAATTGATTAGAAAGGCCAAAAAAGAGAATGGGAACAAAAGAAAAGAATAAGAATAAAGAGGTACTCCGAAAAATGTTTTCAGTTAGGAATCAGACTCATTGAGAATAGTAAGACTAACTGACTAAGACTAGACCTTTATGTTTATGCTTATGAGAATAGTGTAGGTTTTTTTTTGGTTAAAAACTTTGATGAAAAATATAATAAAATAAAATGAAAAGGACCATTTTGGCTGGGGGACGATTACCGTTCAACACTAAATACTCGTTTTATGTACATGATATTATTAAAGAATATCAATTATGCCAAATTATTATCCCACTTATTTAGCACATTAACTCATATCGTGTTAACAACAGTATTGAGATATATAGCTATAGTAAAGCTTTGAAATTAAGTCGAAAATTTGTAATCTTGTACGTTAATGGAATGAGAGTAATTCGTACCAAATAATATAACATAGATACATATCAAACAATAGTTAAACAAAGATTTAGAAAATCATAGTAGTATTTATAGCCAGTGAATGCAAATTGGCCTTTTCTCTATGGGAAAAAGACTCTGGATTACTTTAATAATTCGTTCATATCGAGATAAATGATTACCACACAAGCATAATAAGACGCTATGCGATATCTATGTTCACTTCTACGAGGTAGAAATTTCAAATAGATCACATAGTTCTTCTGATAATTTTTTTCTTATTTTGCATTTACTAAGTACTATTCTAGTTGTTATGTTCTTATGTGCCAGCTAAAATGCAATAATAAAGTTATTTGGAAGCATAGATAAAGTAATCAAATGCACAAAAGTTAAGTTGCGTAAAGAACCAAATAACGATCTGTTAATAAAAAAAAATGAAGCCTTACTAAATGTTTGAAGTAAGTGTTTTTTTTTTTTTTTTTTTTTTTGTGTGTGCATCGGAAGTCCAAAGCGCGCGGATAACATTTATGATGAAATTATACATATAATTTTGCCGTGAATTTAAGCCTTCCTTTCACATCCTATCTCTGATTTTATGTAGAATGCACCTATACCATTTCCATACAATGTAACTACTTTTCCCTATGTACTATATAAATCAACACAAAAAGACAACATGTATCATCCATACCAGATTTCATTCGTCGTCTTCATTATATTACACATACTACCTTTAATACTTCAGCAATCATAAGAACCATGAGTAAAACAGATAAACAAAATAATATAAAGACAAAATTAAAATAAGAGAAGCAAAGAAACTCTATGTCGGACAATATATAAGATCAATAACCAAACGTGATCAATCTATCATAAAATTCATAGAGAAATCTTGAATTCTCTAATCAATTATACAATTTTTGTTCTCCAAAGATTTAGTAACTCCCTTCCTTGAATTTTCTTTTTCCCAATAAATAGGCACACGATAATTAAAAATAAAAAGGAACCTGACTATACCTAATTATGTACTCAACCAATTCTCCAATATTTTGATTCTACAATTTCAGAAGCAACTCATTAAAAAATTTCCCTACAATTGCGCCAAGAAGTTGTTTGAGTAAACCTCTCAAAGTTATATTCACACAGACAAACTAATATACATTTATTCACAATGGGTTGGATGGACTGAAATTTGGTGATTGACTAAAGATAGAAACAAAGAGATGTTATGCAATAGATTCATAAGAAAATTATAATTTTGCTTTAGCTATTTATACATGTAATGGACCTTGAAGTTGTTTGGCTGCTAATATCTATGGATGAAAGACCGGCTTCTATAAGAATTAAATTCCTCTTGTTGTCACTCCCCAATCGTCGAAATTTTGCCAATGACTGAATGAATCATAACAACTTTTAAATTTATTTGCGCGATCCAAAGTCTCAAATGATAAATTCCAGTTCAGTCACTCTTTTAAATTTATCAAGTCATTTTTGTGCGGTGTCAGATAATGCAGTTTGCACTTTCATCCCTTCTATCATGTTGTTTATCCACCTTAAATATATAATACTCCAATGACAGTGAGTTTCCATATTACCTTGAAGGCTACATAGTCATCGGATTTGTCAATTGCAAAGGAACATGAGATCTGCTTCTTCAATTCGACCATTCAACATCACAATACCACGTAAAAAATCAAATCAAATCAAAGAGAACAAAACACGCATCTAATAAGTTCAAACAAGGTAATCCAGAAAATGATTTCTGACGACCAAAGAACTCTCTTATGTTCCTTATGAAATTATTTCAGATAAAGCTTTAGTTTTTGTTCTTCATAAATCGATTGAATTGAATAAATTTGTACGGAAAAATCAATAGAAACCCAAGCAAAGAAAGAAGAGATATACCCTCCAAGAAGAGGAAGACCAAATAGCCATAAGTACGGTGAATTAAAATGGTGCCTGTTGAAGTTTTTGAAAGTAGAAGAATTTCTCATCATTAGCAATGCAGTTGTTGGATAAGAAGAAAAGACTAAATTGTAGGAAAAAGAAATAGTAAAAGAAACCGTTTGTATTAAAAACAGTAAGGGTTGGTTGTGATTCCCTCGCCCCATAACTGCACGACACAGTTTTTATTTTTGAAAATATGAATTAATTTGTAATTTTTATTAAGTTAATGTAAAAAATCTGTAATATTTTTAGGCTGCCACTTGGCATTTTATTGTGCTTACACTTGTCATCATATCATGCTTTTGCCTCTCCTATTATATATAGATAGACAAGGGAAAAAAACTAAATACTCGTTTAACATTTTGGGTGTGTTTGATCAGTAGGAAAATGCTTTCTTAGAAAATATTTTCTTGGAAAATAAATGAGTTTATTTTTTAGTATTTGGTACATAAATAAATAAATAAATAAAATTGTTCCAAGAGCATTAATATGTTTAATCCAGGAAAAATATTATGGGAGTGGAATGGTGTGTGGGAGTTTGGGGGTAGGGGTGGGGGATGGTCAAGGGGTGGGAGTTGGGGGTCATTAGGGGTGTACGCAGACCTTATCCCTACCTGAGGCTGTTTTCGAAAAGACCCTCGGCTCAAATAACACAGAAGCAACATCTGAATAGCAGGAAAACTAAAGTAGAAAGGACAACAGGTAGCAATAGAAAACTAAGAATAAGAGATATGCGAATGCTAAAATAAAAATACAAGAAATTGACGGAAATAATACTGGTCCACCAAGAAAGGAAAGTACTAATAATCTTACTACTAGCCTTCTACCTTAATCCTCGACCTCCACACCTTCCTATCTAAGGTCATGTCCTCGGTAAGCTGAAGACTAGTCATATCCTGCCTGATCACCTCTCCCCAATTTTTTTCGGCCTTCCTCTACCTCTCTTCCAGCTAGCCCTCCATCGCCAGCCTCTCACACCTCCTCACTGGCGCATCTGTGTCTCTCCTCTAGACATGTCCGAACCATCTCAGTCTCGCCTCCCGCATCTTGTCCGCCACGGAGGCCACCCCTACCTTGTCCCGAATCTCTTCATTTCTGACCATATCTCTCCTAGTCATCCCACACATTCATCTCAACATCCTCATTTATGTAACTTTCATCTTTTGAACATGCGAGGTCTTGACTGGCCAACACTCCGCCCCATACAGCATCGTCGTTCTAACCACTGCTCTGTAGAACTTACCTTTAAGCCTTGGTGGCACCTTCTTATCACACAAGACACCAGATGCGAGCCTCCATCTTAACCACCCTGTTCAAATACGATGTGTGTCATCCTCGTCAATCTCCCCATTATCTTGGGTTTATGTATATTATATATATATTCGTTTTTTTATAACTAAAAATATCGACAAGAAGTTGACGAGCATTTTGATGTCGAATTTCCATACATAAAAGTGGAGGGTACCGTAAGACATTTTCAAATGGCAATTTTAGCTGAATAACTAATTAAAAAATTAAAATATGAGTTATTTATAGGTTAGATGAAATGGTTTGATGTGTCCACCAACAATTTAAATATAAGAAGATGACAAACAAAGATTGCCTATATTATTTTTAGAGGCATGCATCTTTCGTTTATTTTTTATTAATTTTCTGTGAAAAAGATCATATAACTACAATAAGATTTACAATGAACTACAAAATCATATTTCCTATTAGGTAAATGGTGTAAAAGAGCGTAGCTAAACATCTAAAGAGGATCTTTTTTAGTTTTAGGTGGTCTAATTTTTAAAAGGTATAATTTTTTTAATCCTTTTTAGGAAATTGTTTTTTCCTTTAAAAAAGGAAATTGTTTTTTCCTTATTTTCATTTCGTTTCAGCTTCCTTTTTCACATTAATGGGAATCTCAGCCTCCTCAAAAATAGAACAAAAGAACGATTATGTTCTACTTAAAATGTAGTATAATAATTTTGTTCTTTCGAATCTCAATTATTCTGGAAAAAAAGTGTAGAGGCGGTATATCCATAAACCTTTTTCGTGTACCAAGGCACTGGAAACCTTATCTTTTTCTACCTTATAATTGATATGTAAGAATATTACCACCACCACCACCACCCAATCAAGGAAAAAATAATAATTGAAGAGGTCCCTATTGTGGATCAGATATAGACGAGTAGTTATAAAAATAAAAGTAAAGATATTTCCCTTTATTTTGTTCTTGTTTCAGCTAAGCTCTGTTTACCCTAAATTACGGGTAACAATTAGATTTGTATGTGGTGAAATAGGATATGTGGATGAACTTTAATCTTTTAAGTTGGTATGAAATGTCTACGGATGTGTATATGATTATATTTATATATATGTGTATAAGTAATATATCGTAAATGATATGTGCCAAATATGCTTAAATAATGAAGATGGATTAGATCAGTTGTGGATGAATAATACAAATCCGGACCAAAATACTTTGAAGTGAGCTTTTATATTTCAGATGGTTACAATATTGTGATATGAGAAAAAAGCTAACCCAAAAAAGGGGAGGATTGCCCTCTATTTATAGGTATTCCTCATGGGCCCTTAGTAACATACAAAAAGCCTTTATGAATAAACCCTAAAAAGGATAAGGCTGATCCGTACGATCTGACACCCATACGATTGTTAGCGCGAATAGCGGAACGGTTTTATGACGTGTGGCAGCCTCACAACTGGTTATCAGGACCAACGGACACGCTCATTTGGGCTCGGACTATCCGAGCCAACGAACACGCTTATTTTGTCTCAAGCCAGTTGTATCTGGTACAACACCCCCGGTGTGGAGCAAGATTGAACATGCTCGTGCCCATTCGGACTTGTCTTTGACTCCGGTCTCATCGGTCATACGTTGACCCGGTTTTTACCGAATACAAGTTCATGAATTTGAAACAACTTAAAATAGCTGCTACAATCATGAGCCTGTGGTGCAGGTAGGACTAGGGGTGGGCGTTCGGTTCTTCGGTTTGGTTTTCTCATACTTCGGTTCGGCTATTTCGGGTTCGGTTTTTTGAAGGTGGACATCAAACACCGAACCAAACTAGTTCGGTTCGGTTCTTTCGGTTTCGGTTTTTTAAAGTTTGGTTTGGTTCGATTCGGTTTCGGTTTTTTCAATTCGGTGTTTTCAATTAAGCTTAAAGATTATTCAAAAGAAGAAGAAAGCCACAACAAGTGAAAGCGTAGAAAGAAGAAGAATAGCTGACTGAAATGATATAAAACTTTTCAATATCTAATTTTGTTTTAACACACATGCACTATCAAAGGTGACTAGTCTCTACTCAATGGTTACGCATTGATCAGGGAGCATAGTTACAAAATCCTGAAATAGAAGGAAACAAATGCATATGAATTCTTTCTTCATAAGGGCAAGAAAAATGAAAAAGTTGAGGAGAAACCATCATTTTCAGAATCATTTGTTTCATTCCAATGGTTTGGTAATGCCATTGCAAATTCTAAACCCCCCAAAATCCTGCCGGAAGCAGAAGAAAATAACATAAATGTAACTATCCATTGTCCCACCAGAGTATGCAACACTACACATTACCAAACTAGATTGTCCCAGAAAAACATAAAATTTCGGTTTAAACCGAAAAACCGAACCCTAAACCCCGAACACCGAACCGAATCCCGAAATTTTTGAAAATTGAAACCGAACCCGAACCGAAAACCTGAAAACCCGAACACTGAAAAACCGAATTAATTCGGTTCGGTCCGATTTTTCGGTTTTCGGTATTTATGCCCAGCCCTAGGTAGGACCCTTACCAAGATTTGGCTAGTGATTTTTAGGATTTTATATATACGGCGTTAGGTACTTTTTAATCGTGTAGTATGTTAGTACAAGGATTCATAGGTAGCATAGAAACTCAATTCTTTCTTTGATTTCTAGTTTTTTTTCTTTTTCTTGGGGGGTTCTTCTTTTAACTTTAAATTTTATTGGACGAGGATTTGAATCCAAACAATTGTCTTCCTTATAACAATGTTAGTGAAAGAATGAGTGACAAAATTAATGTTGACGTATTTTCCTTTCTTCCTCTATATGTTTTTGTGAGGAGCTTGCTATTCACCCCAAAGAAATCGAACAAAACAAGAAAAAAGGAGAAAAGAGAAGAAATTAAAAAATAAATTCCCATCTCTTTAGATAAAAAGTAAGTCCATTTAATAGGAAAAACTTACCTACTAATTCTCATTTATACACCAACTCATGTGTCATTTTCTTATCATGAACTTTTATTGCTTAGCCATATATATGGGCTAATTAACATGCATATTTCATATGATGTTAAAAGACGTAAAAAATTGTAAGTATTTTGATATATGTTCATTTACTTTTATACTCTATACAGAAGCATAGTGGAATCACATATATATATGCGTAGAGATATTAGAATAATACACTTTAATATTCATAACCGGTATTCACATTAATGCTATGGGAAGAAAAAGAACACACCAAAAGCCGCATCATATCGTTTATCATCAATGCTCATCTAATAGTAAAATTGTATATAAGTTGTTTTTCCTCTATTTAATGGTAGAGGTATATTTATTTTACATCTTTTACAAGTTTGGCTTCCTTGACGCAGGAGATGCATGGAACAAATTTACTTGCTCTACATATATAAAAAAGCTAGTACATCTTTGAAGATCATAAAAATTCTATCTTCAGCTTGAACAAAGACAGAATAATTAATTGTTCATTGATGGGTCAAGAGTCAAAAAATAATTGGGAGCTGTACGTGTTTTCGCTTGAAGGTGAAGAAGAGTCATATGTAGAATAAAGAATGAAGATAAATCTAATGACCACTTTATACATTGCCAAATGTATTTACTTAATTAATTACCACCACATACAAGAATCAGACACCTGCCCACTGCCCTTTTTGCCTTTTAATTTTATTTAAAAAAATAATGAACTTCCTAATACCCATCCTAAAGGAATCACCACAAGTTGGGAAAAAAGCCAATTTAGAGTGTGTTTGGTATAAAGGAAAGTGTTTTAATAGAAACTAATTTTCTGAAAAATAAATGGTTCTAATTTTCCACTTATTTTTTCGGTCTGCATAAGTAAATAGAAAATATTATTCCAAGAGCATTTATGTATAATTTAGAAAAACACTATGGAGCATGAACTGGGTTTTGGGATGAAGGAGTGGGGTAGGTGAGTTGTGGTATTCAAGTGAGGAAGAGACACATATGAAACTTATTTTCCCTAATTTCACCAAAAAGATCATTTTTTTGATTTTTGAAAAACTTGTTTTCCTAACAAGGAAAAATTGGAATACCAAACGCATCCTTAAACACAATACTTTTTCTGCCACACTTTTCCTTATCATGATTGTGGAATCCTCCTTATCATGATTGTGGAACTAGTGCCTATATAAAGGGTCTTTAGCCATTATCTTTGGTAACAAACACAAGCTACTTCTCTCTCTCTACTACACTATTACCACCAACTTTCTACACTTACACTAAAAAATGGCACATAACAAAGACCGGCTAGCCAAGATAGGGCAAGAAGGCTTTGATATTATTGATGAATTCTGCCGGCAGTAGAAAGCAAAGGCCTTCAGCTCCAAAAAGGCCTTATTATGCCTCAGAATTAAGGCCACATCCAGCTGCTTCTTCTCATTATCGATACCATCCCCAAAAATCTCATGTTGTTCAGTTGCATCCAACTGAAGAAAGAGTTTGTAATATTAACAATTATGAAGCTGTACAGATGTATCAAGCTGAAGAATATTTCACAGCCAAGAGAAAATAATCAACTGCTGCTGTGGCTTTTTAATTACCCACTAGCAATTGCTTGCTTTTATGTTGCAGTTAACTAGTGGACATATATGTATAATTAGCATGTTTGGTATGTGCTAATATTGTACTATAGACTAAGTGATCTTGTAAATGTACTATACAGCCTGCCAGATGGTCGGAGCTGAGCAAGTATATAAGTTATGATGTTTATACCACCTTCACTTATAGTAAAATGCTATGCCACGCTCTCTTTTGGTTTTAGTTATGAAGTAATCTTCTAATTTTCCCTTTTCACTTTCTTTTCTTCTTTCCACTTCTTGGTATATATCTATTGGATTGTTACCCTTTGGAAAAAAATATTATCAACACAATAAACCAAACATGTAAAGTAGTATATTTACTAAGAAGTTCTTATTCGTCATAGATAAATTCCTAATTTCCCCAAACAGAGATAAAAGAACCAATAGTATGAACACATATTACAATTATTCCATGCCCAGACTAGCTAGACTTCTCACGGGAAAACTGAAGATTGGTATTAGTCAACCCTTTTGACTATACTTTCCTATATCATTTAATTACCAGACAGCTTTATGATCCGCTTGGTGTCAAGAATTAGAGTAATTGTTGGAGGTGCTAAAGAAAGTCCCACTTGAGTAGTTGAAGAGTAAACAAGCCACACATGCATTTTTAAATGGTGCGAGACCTTAATTACCAACATATTAAAAATGTATTTTGAGCGAAAGAAAGACGGATGGTGGAGCTTAAAATAAACATTATCACAACATATTAAAAATGTATTTGAGCTGAAAACAAGTGCTTAAAAGCACTTTTTTATTTTACCAAAACACTAGAAAAGTGCTCAAAAAGCTATTTTGGCTTAAAAACACTTAAAATAAGCCAATCCAAACAGGCTCTATAGCTAATATATGAGTTTACCTTTTTTGCACCGTTATTTGTAGCACTTAATAATATCTTTTCTTCATTCAAAATCTTACAAATTGCCCCCATCTACACGACCAAGTCATGACCTACATAACTTACAATAACTGTCGTTCTTCATTTTGTTGTTTCATGAAATCAAAATGGATTAAGATGAACTAGGACGAAAAAAAAAAAAAGCAGCACAGAGGTTAAGCAAGAGTAAAGTGAATAACAGGACTAGAGTTGTCATTTATACAGGAGACAAGCGATTGGTATTAGAACAACATGGATTTCAAACAAATAAAATGAAATATTTGATAAAATACTAACTTATCACTCTCGCAAACTGAATCGCCCGATAAATTATAGGCTCTTGACAATAGAACAGCTAGACCGAAGCTAAGACCCTTGCCAATAAAATGACTAGACCAAACAACTTGATACGTGATACCAGTACCAACTACGTCACAACCAAGCACATATGACAAACAGTGTTGATTAACAGCATCTTGATGCATATATTTTATGATATATATCAAGTCACGTATAACAATATAGCACATACCATGTCGTGCCACCTTACTGTGCAAAATGAGCATGCCATGCTCAGGGTATTAATACAAGTGTAAAAATATGCTTAAAATGTCTTAATATATCGAGAACATAGGTCTACAGAGGAAAGTACCACGAAACATAGCGTTTATCATTAAAAATCATATACATGACCTAGCACATGCTCGCCCCATAACATACTAGGTAGCTTGAAATCATTTATGCAAGTTCCAAATCATGATTTTAAAATAAAAAAAAATAAAAAATAAAAAACAATCAAGAGGCTAAAGTCTCACATACCTCACGGTCAACTTTGACCTATTAAACATGCTCGAAACAGAAACTAGAGTCCCTTAGCATGCTCAAAACTCAAATTTAGTGATTCTATGGTTTATGTATCAATTCTACCCATCTAATTCCATGTTTAGATAATAGATAATAGATTCTAGGTTAGATTTATGAAATTGACTTAGATTTAAGTTAGAATTGCTTACACTGAGCTTGTAAATGACGATGTAGGTCAAAACCCTTCAAAATTGAGCTCTCCAAGTCTTAAAATGGTGACGAGTGAATAAAATCTGGAAACTCACAATTGTTGATCGTAACGGGGCATTGTTGGCATCAATTTCCCATTGTGGTCCACAATGCCTCCCCTCCCCCCCCCCCCCCCCCCCACACCCCTTTTTCAAGCAGCAAAAATGACCCCGTGCGGACCATAATGCTAACCGCACTTCGCTATTGTGGTTGGCAACTGCAGGCGGCAATAGGCCTACTTCACGAAATTTCCATCACGTCAAATTTTCGAATTTAAGAATACCATAAATTTTTGTCCATTATTTTGGTCCGATGATACTGAAAAACTTATCCCCGACTCTCCGGATCCCAACCCGAACATCCCAACAAGTATTAAATGGATAATATTCACTTGTACAAATTAAAGTCTCAAATCCTAAAATGGGGCATTAAAACTTAAACTTACGGATCGAATTTTTACATAAGGAACTTAAGCATTTTGACCAACCAAATATAAGAAAATTGAAAACATCTTGCAAAAAAAAATATTTTCCTCGATACCAAACACACTTTTACTTTTACTTATGATCATTGAACTTTATAAACTATAAATAATAGTAAAGTTACAAGATTAATGTATTTATATTAATGAAATATATTTTATTCACTCTTACAGTAAAATTACCAAACTTTATTAACTATAAAAGTAAAATAAAAGATAAATTAGCATCTTTTTTTGTTCAATCTCTATCCATTGCATTGTCTAAAAGTATGACGAATCAAATAGCTTCTTCTAAGTTTATGCACTCTTGTGTGCGAAGGGTCAAAGTATAATGAAAGGAATATTATGACTGCTTTATATGTTCATTCCAAATGATAGTTATTTGTCCCCAAATGTGAATGAGTCTCCAAGTCGCGCTTTTTTACTTCATTAAGTTGTTCTTACCATTATCCAATAATGAACTTATCCACATCTTTCTTCCCCGGCGAATCTTTTTTCACCTTAGAATTTATTCCACTAAGCCAAGATTATGTCATGATGGTAGACGTCACAGTGGTAGTTAGGGCCTAGAGATGGTAAAATTAGTACATACAAAATGATTAGTTTAATTCGATTTAGTTGGAGCGGGTTAATGTTCTGCTCATTTTTTAAATCATCTTATTTTTACTTGTGGGCCTACGGCGTGAATCCAAAATATCGTATTCTAATGAGTGTACCGGACACTAGATAGGCATCCGAAAAAAAAAAAAGAATGTCATCTGGTCTCTTAACTTAAATCATATACTTTTATGAAATACATTTATCCACTATACAATGTATTCATTGCATTATCGAACGCGAATAGCGGAGTCGTATTAGTGTTCAGACTAGTGCAGCTTGAGGAATATATGCCTTCCCCTATACTATTTGCAATGTTCTGCGCCTGTTGATATCTACATAGATCATATATATAGATTAGGAAGCTTCTTGTTATAGCTTTGAATCAGCATCTCTTTATTCGACTTTATCTTACCTATAATTAGTTCTTGATTAACCTTCCTTGCTAAATATCTCCGTCCCTGCAGAAGTCTGAAATTAAGGAACTGGAAAGTAATGTTAATTGCCACTATACTAGAATATCTAGCAAGCCAAAGATTAGGTCATGGCTTAGACGTCATCATGGCTACGTGTGTTGCATACCAATCCAAACTTTCTAACTTTTTGTTTTCCCTTATAGATAAGATTAAGGCGTACTGCTCCAAAGAATAATTATAAAAAGTGTTTTGTGTTACAAATAAACTAAATTGACTTTCTATGTATAAAAGCCAAAAAAGGGGGGCAGATATTTTATTGCTATTTCAATTGATATACAAATAAACTGAATTGGCTTCTTATTGATAGAAGAGAAGCTGGGGAGGAGGGAGAGAGAGAGAGAAGGCTTTCGATTTCAAGATGTACAAATGCTCAAGGCGCTTCGAGCTACTCACAAGCTACCTGGTTGGTTGCAAGCCGGGAAAGTCACGCAAGGCTTTTCAGGAGTGCTTACCTTTGCAATCGCATGAGCTACTTGTCGCCGTCGCTTGATTGCAAGTTTATCCAACTGCAAGCTTATTCAGGAAATCGTGTATTTGAATGTACATCCATAATACGGTGTATTTATAACACTCCCCCTTGGATGTTCATTGATAGATAATGTGTCTCGTTAAAATCTAACTAGGAAAAACCTAGTGGGAAAAAATCCTAGTGAAGGAAAAGAGTACACATATCTAGGAATATGCATTGCTAGCTGCCTCATTAAAAACCTTACCAGGAAAACCCAAATGGGACAAAACCTTGGCTAAGGAAAAAGAGTACAACACGTATTTTACTCCCCCTGATTAAAGCATCACATAATTCTTGAAGATGATGTACTCCGATCTTGTATACCAACTTATCATATCTTCAGGTTGGCAAAGCATTTGTGATCAGATCTATCAAATGATCACTTGACGAATCGGTTGATGATCCACATCTCCATTCCTTAGATAGAGTTGTATCATCTTCATATAGTATTGTTGCAGTCACGCCAAGTACATTATGCAACGGTTCAATTTTTCGCGCGGGTTTAGGGCGCAAGAAGCCTACTACGAACTCGCTGACGCTCTTTCGGACTTGTTTTTGTTTTTAAAAGAGTCGCCACCTAATTTTTAGGAAATTAGAAAAACTGGTTTCGAAGGGTTTATTTATACATCGTGAAAAGATCTTCGCAATCCAGAGTTCTGGGTAAGGATTCTGATAATTCCCTGGGGAAGGTGTTAGGCACCCCAATATTAAGGATCCGTACTATACGGTTGACCTTTGAATCCCAGTATGAGTATTTGTTTAAACTGCTTATTATGTGTTTATTTTCCCGCAAAATATTTTGAAAGAATATATCCCCTTTATTTATAGGGGTATCGTAGTTTCGGATTTCTATTATCCGTGAGTAAATAGTTTCCCTTTTTGTAAGAAATGAGTAAACTATAAAGAAATATTGTTTATTTTATACTCATACACCGGGGCTCGGGTTGACTCGTATTGGTACGTTTCAGTCTTATCCGGAGCTTTATATTACGCGTAGGTTCTTTAATTATTTATAAAGGTATTTTATTTTTTAACGAGTATATCCCGCATGAAAATAGAGGTTAATTTGGCCAACTTTGGGCCAAAACAGCGTTCGTGCTAAAAAACTTCCACTTATTTCTATTTTTCAGAGATGAGTTTCATGGCTTTGGAAAAAATCTGATTTTTGTTGTCTCCTGAAAACCAGCCCAATATTATACCAAAATTTGTCATGTGTAGATTAAATCCAATTTGTTAAACCTGTCCAATTTAAAGCTGATCTTCAAAAACTCAGTTTGGAGCAGGAATTTAATTAATAAGCTCATTTTTTATGAAATAACTTTACTATATAAAACGTGATTTGTTTGTTAAAGCTTGGAAAATCAATGGCGATCTATTTGGAAGCAGTTTAAAGCCTTATTTTGGTACTTAGTTATAAAAAGGAAGAAATTATGTTGAGTCCGTGGTTTTAAAGAAAAATCGCGTACGGGGACCTAAAGTCGACTAAACGGCATAAGAACCGTTGTCCTAAGACGTCTAATTCCAATCATAAGGATTTCCACTACAATATGAGTTTGAATACACTTTGTATAGCACATCAAAATGGAAATAAGTCTTTGAATGAATGTAAAGAGACTAAGTTAGACTAGGGGCGTACAAGCCAAGTACATTTTCTTGATTTGCCTTTATCTTCTTTAAGACTGTATTTTTGAAGTAGTATTCCTACTTGGGCCTTATGATGCATTTTTGACCCGATAGTCACGTGATACGGGGGAGGGGGGGGGGGGAGAAAGAAAACCTCGGTTAGTTTATAATCGCTGAACTTATCATTATACTAATAATCAACTATATTTATGTATATATACATATCGGACAAAACCATATAAAGTTTTATGCTTATCCAAAATGGGGTTTTATTAGTTTGAGACTTGACATTGACCGGGTCCTGCCCCGTATACCCGATGTCGCACAAGTTCCAAGGGGTGTTTAGGGACCCTGTGCATGGCTAACACCGGAAATGACAATGCCTACAATGACTCATTTCAAAATAACAAATCCCAAAAGAGAGACAATTAGAGAGCATAAGGCTTTAAGACTAAAACAAAAGGATCAACTGAAAATATTTGTTAAGAACAAGAGATATAAGTAAGGAATAGCATTAAATGACTAGGTAAGATTCAGCAGATCAGTCGAGGCACAACATGAGAATATTATTAGCATTTTTTACAGCAAGGTTAAAGGAAGCAAAGGTTACTAATAATACAGCAGCATTGGTGAAGCAAGATCAGCTCGAGAAGAGGAATCACTCAAGCCCATATTGAGGTTAAGTCTTCACAGAATCAACAAGTATACAGGACTACTCTTAGGTAAATTTAGTGCGCACAGGCAAATGACATTAAGCTTGCTCTAAACAAGATGTTGTGACCAATCATGTGTGCGGGAATAGTAGCAATTAATCACATTAGCAAGGCAATCTGGGCGAAATCATACATGGACAGGGGTAGGGACATGATGGGGCCTAAGCAAAATACCATCTCCAGGACTAAGGATCCAAACAAACATTTCTATCCAGTAGAGAAGGCCTCAGCACAAAACAAGGCAAAACAAGAATCTTAACAGAAGAGTTCAGCACTAGCAAAAGGATGTAGCATGGTCTCATTAAACCATAAGGATAAACCTATACATAGTTAAATGTAGGCTACAATAATGTACAAGGAGTGGGCAAAGTTGGTACCTAGGATTACGCGATTACGTGAGGCAAAACAAATCTTCAAGAGAAGAAGAGCTCTCATACTGTGGATGTCAACATCAAGCAAGGAAAGAAAAGAAAAAGAACAAGAAGAGGGAAAGAAGAAAAGAAAAAAAGAAACAAGCAGACCTAGCATAACATGGACAAACACTAAATAAGGTGAGGGAGACAGAGATATGATAGGTAGGACCTTATGATGAAGTTGCCAGTGGGAAGTTATACACTTAAGCAATCTAGAAAATCATTCAATGGTCTTGAGGCGTGGATGTTTTGTTGACAGGTGACAGGAGCATAGTGAGACACATAGGACATGGATGATCACACACTCAATGCAACAACAAGTATGCCAGTTATGCCAAAATATTCATTAAGGCTGGTTTCGTATACATGGGTTGCGGGCATAGTAAAATGGTGATCAACCTACATGGATACCTTATCTAAGCAAGAGGGCATGCTTACTAACTAATGGGCTAATGCAAGAAGGAGGCCCATGGCTAAATGCATATACAGGTCCATTCTAGATGAATCATTTACACAAATAGGATGAGCAGGCAAGTGGGAAGGCAAAGGGAAGGGGTGTGGGGCTTAAAGTTGAAGCAGGCCATGCACAAGTGTTGGTTCAAGGCCAATCAAAGGAAGTGCCAGGGTATATGTTTAGCTCTAGTTCATACAAATTTAGCTAGCAGGTTGGGGGAAAAATAAAGCAAAACTCAGGAAAAGAGAAAGGAAAGCAGGAAGGTCATACTTATCATAAGGGGATGCAAACTACACTTAGGCCAAACACATATATTCTAAAGAGATGAGAGGGTCTCCACTCAGCAAGCATGAACAAGTAAAAAAAAAAAAGGTGGGGGAGGGGGGGGGGGGGGGGGGGGGAGGGAGACATGGGATATCAATGTGATCGGACTTCGAGTGACTTAGTTTTGACACAATCTAGTAGAGATTCACATAGTGAGGCATGTAGGTTAAAGAACATCCCGTAGATTAGATTGAGCTAAACCACCTAAGGATAAGATAAAACAAATGACAAGTCTAGGTGATCATGGAGTAGTACAAGGCCACACCCTTACAAAGTCACATGAAAACAGTCTTATTATATCTCTTAGGTCTTCACCCTCACAAGAGACCAAAACATGATATCAATAATATACATGGTGGAGACAACTTGAACAAACAGACAGGATTTTCCAGACAGGAGGCTAGCATTAGGTGCAAATGACCAAGTTCTGAATAAAAAAAAAAGGCTTCCATAGTTCACAAAGAAAGAAAAACAACAAGGGAAACAGATAAGACACCTCATCCTATTTTTCAGAATCACCTTCTTCCACATGGCCCTTCCCCTTTCAACAAGAAGTAGGACTCATACTATAGACATATACCAACACTAGACCAGATCATATACATTTAATGACCATTTTAATCTTAACAAGTTTCATCAGGATCAGGAAGTAGACCACATAAGACTACACAGTCATGGAATCACCAATAGGATGTCATGAACCTATCTAAGATCAGGCTGGGATCACAATTATCAGCTACAAGCTTACTTCATTTCTCCTCTCATTCAACCAAAATAAC
The DNA here is from genome assembly GCF_029784015.1 of Lycium ferocissimum. Lineage (NCBI taxonomy): Eukaryota > Viridiplantae > Streptophyta > Magnoliopsida > Solanales > Solanaceae > Lycium > Lycium ferocissimum. The sequence continues at coordinate 58,398,192 of NC_081351.1, forward strand.
TAGCCACTCCCTTCCCCTTTAACCCATTACATCATCCATACCATTATCTTACCAACATCTCAACTAAACTAATTCATTCTTTTGATCCTAAGTTCAAACAAAAACAGCACTCCACCCATGACATAAAAATAAACTCCTTCTACCAGCATAATTGGACTTCATTAAGGCAGAGCAAATACCATAACATGATTCAATCAAACCCACAACACTACCTGCTGCTTACATTTATCCCGTTAGCACCAAACTCTAGTTCAAGGAAATTACCATGACAACTAAAGCTAAAAAAAAAAAAAAAAAAAAAAACATTATCCAGTGCTAACAACAAACCATTCCAAAACAAGCCAAATGAAAACATATCAGACTAGGAGCCTGTTTGGATGGGCTTTAAAAAAACAGCTTATAAGCTGCTTTAGATAAGCTAAGCCAAATGGGCTTAATTAATTTTCTGGGCTTATTTTAAGCACAAAATGCTTTTCCAAAGAAACATTTGACTTATAAGCAACTTATAAGCCGAGGAGACTCAGGCCATCTTTACAACATAACTGGATTCCACAATATTGGAACAAATGCCACAACATGATCATAATCAAACCAACAACATTCACCTATTGTCTCTATTTATCACACCAAGCCTTAGTTAAGCTAAGAAATTACCATAATAATTAATGCTAGAAACAACTACTTATCACTAACAACAAACCATTCAAAAGTTAAACAAATGAAAGCAAATTTGACAGGAATTAAAGGGAAGGTAATAAACAAAAAGATTATTACCTTTTTTGGGCACGGCCAAGACCAAACGTGGATTTGAGAAAACTTCCCTTTCCAAACACAATCCCAGCAACCAAAATAAAATAAAAACCAAGATTTTAGACTAGGTTTTCGAGCAAATGGAAATAACCTTATGAAAACTAAAAATATTCAACTTTGAGAATTTTTATATCTCCAATTTCTTAACCCTTTTTAAAATCTGATTTCTCTTACTCGTGGAAGGGGGTTTCTATTTATAGAAACCCTAGAATGCTCTCCACTTTTCAAAAAAATGATGATCTTGAACCAAAGCTTATGACAATGAGAGTAAATGGAGTAAAAAATGAACGTAAAATGCGGATTGTACCTTACGGGCCGTTTTTGGATGAAAAATCGGGCAAAACCGAGAGAAAAAGGATGAAACCTTAAATGCTTCGTCGTCTTTCAACCACCCAACGACGTCACTACACTGGTGGGAGCACAGTATCGGTAATTTGACCCGATAGGGGGGGGGGGGGAAAGGGGTGAGGGTTCGGGGAGTAGGGAGGCGGCTAGGGGTTTCACCCTAGCCCCTGCATATAATATCACGAGGAGTATTATATGAAGCTTGGCCGGGTCTGGACGGCCCTTTATTTTTTTAAAATCTAACCCTTTTTTGTATATTTGCGGTAAGCACTATCGAGCGTGTATACGCTCGTAGGAAAAGTAATCCAATAAAAAAGGCTATTACTCAAAGTACATAATCATGGAAATACTTAAAACGAGGGCGATTGAAGATAACAAAATTTAAAAAGAGATCTTGAAACCCCTTTTTGAAAAAACCTCAAATTGACCTTTAGATATAAACCAACTACGATCAATCATTGTAGTTAATTGCATAAATCCTTGCAATTAATTATTTGCAAGCCTTACTGTATTTAATTTAACCAATTAAGACTAATTTGCAAATTGTGCTTCCAACTCAATTCGAAATTTGCAAATTAACTCCAGCTGTATTGAACCATGAGGTGGTCATAAATGCACACTAACAATAAATAGGCTAAAAATCATAATTAAAAATAATTTTGCCATAAGAAGTAGTGAATTCTTAATTACTCAAATTCCTTGGATAAAAATAGATGAAAATGCCTTTTATCTAACCTTTCTTGATTTTTGCGTAATTAAATGAACAATTATTTGAAATTGCATCGGCATGCCGGGGGAATTATAGAAAGCGTAAAATCATTGATAAATTTCTGAATAATTAATACTATTAATTTATGGAAGTAAAATGTTAACCTGAATAATTGTTTTAAAATTATTCAGAAATCTCTGCGAGTGTGCAAAATTATCTATTTATTATCCAAGGACCATAAGTAAGTAAAGTAAATTACAGGAGGTCAAAAATCAGGTGTCAATACATTCTTGACTTGCTTTATAAACTTCTGTTGTTGTCTTTCTATGATTTGACTGTTATGTAAAACAACATGGTATGACAATAATCCTTCATGAAAATAGATAACATATCTGGATTGAACTCTTATATCGATCAGATGAATGCCCTGTATATCCAAAACACTTGACAATATTTGTTAAGACAAATACATTCATGCCATGGCTTTTATTTGCAATATGCAATTGATCTATTTCAATTCTCCATGTCGGAGTAAAACTATATCATGCTTATAGTTATAGCAAGATATATAAACACATCAATTGCACAAATATATGGTACTTCAGGACCAATTCAATTTTCTCATTTAAACCTCTTTTAGCAGATAATCAACTGCTTTTGGGAACTCTTCAAGAGCTCTCATAATATTCAAGTCATCAACTTGCACAATAATGTGAAAGGTTCGGATTATCATAAAGAGAAGCGTAAACATGATTATCTTTGTTCCCTTCGACGAATATTCACTAAGGTGATTAAATCACATTCACCTTATCTAATTTAATCCATATAAGGATCATGAACAAGTTCCCCAAGAACTTGTAATATATGGATGTATCATATCAGTTGGTAATTATTCTAAGTCAGCATGCTTTAAGAGACGTAGAACTCAAATCCTCACAATCTTATATAATATTGCGCGCCATATTGTATCAAAGATATCGTCGACGAGATATCATTTTGTATCGGTTCACAATTCGACATAACTTACAGAAATCTCATCCCTCCATTATTTTTAGGTACCTGAACCTCCCAGAAGGTTTCATGAAGTGTTATGTCGTAGGCTCTTCAAGAGCACATTGCCTCCTTATTATGATCCTTCAAATCATTTGCTCCTTACCCTTTTCAAGGGTTATCACATTTGGAACCGATTGGTCTACCATGCTCCACTCTGTCCTTCAGGGACATTAGGAGCATTTTGCAGATGAAATATGAAATAGTTGGGTCAGCAAATGCTTCCAGCATTTGACTTGAATTATCTGAGGAGATGATAATTCACAACATATTTCTTAGCTGCATATTCTCTCCCCCTTATGTTAGAAAAACTAACACATATCTCCATTTTCTTTGGGAAATTCATCTGTGTACATCATGGTATATCCATTAATCATATACCGTACATCAAAAGCTATAAGATGGAAATATCTAGTTCCTGATCCTGAACTAATTATGAGAGGAGAATTTAATTTATCATAATTTATTGGTCTGAAGAATACAAGTGTCGTTGTATGCAATATATCATATCTCAGACCAACATCTAAAGCTCTGTTCTCATAAGTAATGATTTAGCTATATTATGGAGGCATCCAATTCCAAACCAGCTTAGATATAAACCAGCATTATCAAGATGAATTGTCTTGATTACATATTCTGAAAATTGTGCTTCCATCTCAATTGTTTTGAGCAAGCAAATTCGTAAATGTCAACCAGTTGATAATAAACATATATGTGATCTTCTCATAGATGCATCTACTTGAGACATCACATCGCAGGTGAAGGGGCCCACATTCACCTTTATATGTTCCAAAATTTAAGGGATTCAATCCCAACATTAGCTGGTGTAATCAACTTATTATGAGAACAAGCAACACAAACAAATTCTTGAATAATCTTCTAGTTCTTCAATATGTTTTGAATGCTCAATTAGAACATCAGATTTAAATTAGGACGACTAAAACGGTCATGTCAACTGATAAAATTATTTGTACTAGTAAACTTTACAATTGCATGAGATTTTATATTAGTAAACTTTAGGTTTATTGTGGCATGTGCTCCCATCATGCTCGGGTAACGTCTCATATACGTATTTCTTACACGGTAACTTGAAGATATTCAATCTTCCAATCATCTATAGTTTCAATATGATAACCATTTTTCTCGCTAGTAAACTTCAGGTTTACTATAGTTTGCTTTCCGATTGTAACAATTACACTCTAGCTAGGATAAATGGTGCTATCATATATAACCTCTTTGAGAGACTTAAATTTAAGATATCTACTACTTCAGAAGTAGATTTCGAGAGTTCTATAGCTTCGGGAGTAGAATTCAGAGTCTTACTACTTCGAGAGTGTTACGGTTCGCATTTCATGGGCGGGGTTAGCGCTCGGAAAGCTACTAAGAACTTGTTGGTGCTCTTTCGGACTTGTTTTGAAAAAGAGTCGCCACCTAATTTTTAGGAAATTAGGAAAATCGGTGGTGAAGGGTTTATTCAAATATAGTGAAAAATTCTTCGTAATCCAGAGTTCTAGGTAAGGATTCTGGTGATCACCTAGAGAAGGTGTTAGACACCCTAGTATTAAGGATCCGTAGCATGCCGTTGACCTTCGAGCTTCAATGTGTGATTTTTTATGAAAATGCTTATGCTTTGTTTATTTTCCCGTATAAAAATACTGTCATGGCATATCATTTTGGCTTTAAAAGAGTTAAACAAATTCCCTTTTAAGTAAGGGTACTTTGAGTTCGGATTTAAAATATCCGAGTAAAAAATAGTTTGTCCTTTTACTTATAAGGATAGTAATATCGGGTGTGCCCCGTCTGAAACTAATGCCATGTGTTTGTTTGTAAGAAAATACATATGTATACATATATGTATAGTCTTTTATTAATTCATACATTATCCACATTTTATCTCTTTGGTCAACCATATCCTCAGAACTATTTTTCCAAACTCAAGCTTTGAAAGAAATCCCATTCATCTGAATTCATTAAGTTGGGTCTAGCCCAAATATTTCTTTTTACTTTCTTTTCTTAAGTTTCTCAAATTATGAAATGTACTTTTAAAGATATATTCAAAGATAATCAACTTTTTGTACAAGAAAACATTCTTTCACTTTTAGTTACTTTAATCAAATGGAATACAACTCTTTTATCGTTCGGGTACAATTTGAAATATCGTCTACCTGAATCCTAGGTTCCAACTTATAAGGGTTTCAATATCTATACAAATATTTACAACAAAAAGCATGTTCATACAAAGTGAATGTAAACATATAAAATAAGCATGTTTTATACGAAAATAAAGGGAAGAAAGTTTAACATTGTTGGCCTTGGGCCCAAATCCCATACTCTTCTAGTCTTCGTCCGAAGCTCTAAGCATCTGATCCTTTTACTTCGTCCTTAAGTTTTATTTTCCGTGCTTATTTTATTGGTACCTCACACAATGAAAAGGAAAGTAGTTAGTCAAAATGATACGCCACCCCGTAGGGTGACATTTAGGAGCATAAATAATAATATCCTTCGGACTCGTATCAAACTTTGAGAGCTTTGATTACGGAGGCTCAGACTCACGGTTCCGAATATGGCAAAGGAACCCGAATCATGTCGCGGCTGCAAACTAGTGGCCATTCTAGTTGCCTTGCCAAGCGCGTGTTGGTTCCTACCTCTTGATATCACTGTGAGATCATTATTGCCTAAACCGAGGGATAACCTTTCCGGAAAAGGCATGGGCTCAAATTAAATGTTCTCATCGGCCAAAAGTATAGCTTCTGTTCAAATCAATGAGTTTATCAAGAGATATTTGAGGGCAAAATCAGAGTACAGGATCTCTGAAAAATGAGCAGCTGCCTAACAGCTTTAACCTCAGCAAATCTACAATTGTATAGCCTCAGCTATCAAGTGTGGTATCTGCTCATTTACATAAAAGCAGTAATTGCTGCTTCAAAAATGCCCCAACAGAGAGTTGATCAGAATAGTCCTTCATCAACTATATAGCAGTAGCAAAGTAGCAACAAAACAACTCATCAGAAGATAGGCATAAAAGTGCAACAGTGATCTGAACTCATTCCATGTGATATTTATACCTCAAAGGTGCAGCACGTCAAAGTGTAACATTTGTACCCATCAAGACAACAACATCCTCCAAAGTGTGGCATCTATTTGTTTTATAATGCAGCAACACTTTTAACTCAAGAGTGCAGCATCTGCCTGAAAGTGCATCAGCACTTTGGCTCAGATGCAGCACCCATTTGCCTTGGAAACAATGCATCAGACTCTAGCAGTCAGCTTCATTAAAAAGAAAACATGGCAGCAACTATTTTGCCTCGAAATGTCTAGAGAATGCAACTCATTTACCCTCAAATTCAGCCATTTGCTTTGCCTAAAGTATGGCAGCAGTGACCTCTCAAATGATAGCAGTTAACTTAGTGACATAACTCAACTCAAAGTATTCAATATTGATCAACATTCAGGCCATAAATTTTAGCAACAATCAGCCCTTGAAGGGCAACAATAAGTGGCAGGAAAGCAACAACAATAGGATATAATAAATATAGGATCAACTACTTCCCATCAAGTGTAGTATCGATTTCTTTTAAGCAATGAGGCAACAACTAATTTTTCCAAAATGCAACATTTTGGGAGCCTTTAAAATGCAACAAATCAGAAAGAATGCCACAGCCACAAGTAATAATAGGTGGCAACAAATACAGCAAGACAACAAGCAGTAAATAATGATATTTTACCAAAGAACAACATCAATTTTAGCTTAAATGTAGGCAGTTACTCTCTCCAAGTGCAGCCACAGTTCAAAATATGGCATAATCTTAAATAGTAGCTCATCAAACACAACAACTATATTTATCAGGCAGAGTAGCAACAACTTACATTCATATGAAGCCACAGGTTGGCCACAAATGCAACAGAGAAAGGCTCAACAATGTAGCAGTAACTTACAATGGTTTGCAACTATGAGTTTACTCACTAGGCAAACAGAGATGCCCTAAAAAAACAGCAACAAACCAAGCAATAACCATTTTCATCAAATAGCAACTCAAGATAGCAACAGAATGGCCAAGTGTGCAGCATCTCAAGGGCAGTAGTGTCTCAGGAATATTTAGGGTTGGGAAATTTTCCCAAGTCATGCAAAGAAAAGGAAGGGTAAAGAATGAGTATTCCAGTAATGCATATTTTCAACAAGCACAAATAGAGTACAGAGCATTGGGCTTATTGAATGATTATCATGATTTAGTCACGTATAACAAATCATATATAGACTAAAGTTCAGATTTCACAAGTGGATGAGCATATAATCCATCAAGAATTCTCAAAACAAGAGTGCACATTATTCATTCTAGCCTTAAAATAGAAGTTTAGTGATTAACCTCAATTGTTTCAGTCAACATTTTCAATAGGGAAAGATTACATGAGCACACACTATAATTCATGAGCTAAACAAATGTACCTAATCACTTAAACTTGGTAAACCTTTTCTGGGAACAAAAGCAACTCCATTTTAAGTAATCGCAAGCAATTTAGATCTATCAATTCATGATAAAAAAGAAATGCCAACAGCTAAAACCAATCTATCCATAGTTTAAGAAACTGGATTCTTCCAAGAGCTTCAACCCAACTAAGTGTAAACATATCACATAACAAAACTACACCCCTTCATGGAAATCTCAAGAACAAACATGCTGAGTTAATAGAAAGGACTTAAAGGAGTTGGTACTCTCAGTTCTTTAAAAGGCATTTAGTCCATCTAAAAAAAAAAAAACACTTGAACTTAGCAGCATCTTTAGGAAATAACAGCTAGTTCTTTGAATCAACTAGGTAAGATAAGCAGTACACAGTGAGTTGTATTTATATTCACTATTTTAAAACACACACAGGCATTAGCTAATTAATAATTTCTAAGAGATTTTACTTAGCCTAAGGAAAAAGAAAGATATGTTCTATTTTAGACAAATTTATCTTTTAGCATTCCTTTAAATGAAAGTAGATGGGCACTTCAACCACACTCCTGGGACCTAAACCACTTCAAAGGGTTACACATTGTCTTCTTTAATCATTTAGCAAAACAAAGAAAACTAGAGTTGAACACAATTTTTAACATGAACCAGTGGCTATTCTTATCTCTTTGGAGAACAAATGTGAATTAGTTTTAGGTTAAACAGACCATAATTTCTCTTTTAATATCAAGCTCTAATTTTCAAAAGAAGATGCTACAGTTAATTCTAATCACAACACAAAGAAATATGGGAAAACTTGGTCATCAAACATGTATTTTAATTAGGCAAAGTATCCAAAAGAAACTAACATGCGAACCACCACTGTTTTTCTTTAACAGAAAAACAAAGAGAAACTGGAAAATCATCTCTTAATCTAAACTTGAAATGAGTTATTATCTTCCATTCTTCATTACTCCAAGAGTGGCTATGACCTTCATTTTAATGAAAAAATCTTCAAACATGACCTTATGTTATTCAACAGTTACTTGTAACAAATCAAGATGCACATCGATAATTAAAAAAAAAAAAAAAAAAAATCTTGTAATCCTATGTTTTCTATTCTAACAGGGATTCTAACATTAGGATATCCTCACACTTAATCATTCTCCCACTTCCTAAAATAGACAAAACAAGAAGTACATATGTTGAGACTAAAATAATCACACAATCATGTTTTTCTCAAATCTAACAGGGAACAGACAATTAAATATAAGCGATTTGATTTCTAAACGCATGGAAAATTAAACATAACAACAAAGAAATGCTAAGATTACGACAAGGAAGATAATTTACCTTTTTGTCAAGCAGCGACTGGGGCGATGAGAGTTGCGAATCACCTTCGAACCAATGCGATAACTAACTCGAACTCAAAAAAAATATTTTAACTTGTTCCGATAATTCAAGAACTAGACTTATAAGAGAAAATTTTCTTCTTTAGAGCCAAGTAATTGAAAGGTTCAGAACCTGGGAGTGTTCAAACTTAATGTAGGTGTAAAAACCTATTTTGTGGGTGTCCAAAAAAACCTCTCCGATTGTGAAAATTTAAGGGCACCGGAGGCGGCTCCCTTTTTCCCCCTTTCTAGGGTTCCAAACACAAGCATTTATAGGGGAGAAAGTTAGGGTCTCAACTTTAAGCGGGAATTCGAATTTCGAATCTTACTGGAGAAGCCAAGTGAAATTTGAAAAGAAAAAAAAAATGAAAAAAGAGCATGTTACCGTTTGGGAATCCAATCCACTGAAGGAAGAAGACAAGAAACATTTATGTTATTGCCCAAAATGGGCGAACATTGTCTGGAAGACTCAGCAACTCAATGAAAGTTTGCCAAGAAGAGGCGTTTGAGAGTTGATCTTTCAGGGTTCGTTTGGTTCCTGTTCTCTTATGTTTTTTTGGGAAAAAATGAAGAACCAAAGAGATTCTTGGGAATTAAATGAGGAATTGGGCCGGGTTGTTGGTTTGGGCTCCATGGTTTGAAATTTGAGATTCAAAGAGGCTATATTAGGATTTAAAAGATAGCCTATGGTATTTCAATTGTAGTCAAAATATTTTCATAATTAGCCACATTGCTAAAAATTGAAATCCTTTCACAATCGAACCAATTTAATAATTAGCCAAATTGAAGTAAAAATTGAGATGAATCACTCTATCCATTAATTAATTAAGCTTCTTGACTTTAACAGAGTAAAATATGACTTTAATTTGACAACATAATTAATTAAAACACTCGTTTTCGTGCAAATTGATTTTTGAATTGATAAAATAGACATCATTAATATTTGAAATTACATGTAAAATATGCATAATATATATTTGGGTATTTTGCCAAATGAAATGGCTAAATAACACTTAAAGTATTCAAAACGATATTTTTTTGATTTTCTGAATAGTCATTTTTACTCTGTTTGAAGTTCAAGAAGCTTGACTAGTTAATTTAAATTTTTGGAGGGCAAAAATTGGGTGTCAATAGGGAGTAAGTTTCAGATTTACTTCAAGGAATGGATCTATATTTATCAAAAGTTCTCATTCTTTAGGAATGGAACATAATCATCTGAACGTATCTCAAGCATATCAACTTAGAACTTCTTTTAAGATATTGCTACTTCAGGAGTAAATCGAGGCATACATATGATGTAGAGATTTTTCCTCTAACACATCATCAATTGTAATCACAACAAGCCTATGTAAATATTACCACTCCAGGTAATTATCGGCATATTAGCCACAACAAGGCATAGGAAATATTGTCACTTGTGGTGATCATATATTTCTTGCAAACTCTCATTTATCCATTAAGGGATATGAAATTAACATCATAATCCCTCTTAACATAATTGTTCTTCAGGAACAAATTTGAGGCATAAATGATCTAGAACCAATTAGGTTCTCATGGACCCGATAAACCCAACGACTTGTGATAGCCATATATACTCCTTGTGAGGCCATCTTTATCATATAAAATCATGATTAAGATAATTTAAATATTGCATACCTGATTTTGGAGCAATTCCTGTTTTGTTAAATCTGCACTTCTTTGAGAACATAAATTGTAGCTCCAAAAAACTCATAAATATACTATAATTTGATGTACGTCTAAATCAATGCAAGCATTTCTTGAAAGGACCATAAGTTTTTAATAATAAAGAACATGAGTGGATAAATATATTAATACTAGACCAAGACAAGCATGCTTGCTAAAATAAACTAGTGACTACAACAAAGAAATTTGAAGGAAAACACGCCAGGAGCAAGAAAAAAAAAGGTACTATGTCTATGGAGTACGAAAATGAGGAGTCCGCAACTTAAATGACCCAAAAAGTGGGTTTGTGTATCAAAATAACCCATATAAAAAAAAGTTATCAAAGTATCTTTTGCGCACTAATTTAGTGCGCAAAAAGGTGTTTAATAAATGGCCCACCATCTTCCCCAACCCCGATCAGTTCCCCCCCCCCCCCTCCTTTATTAAAAAAATGCCATTAACAACAAAAAATCGAGGTCCCACATTCAAAAAACATCATTTTCGTGTTATTTTTTAACCTGAAATTCAATATTCTTAGTATAGTCAAGTCAAGGAACAAGTTTCAAAGCTTGGATTTCGGAATAAAGCGGCGTAGAACTCGATTTCAAAAACTCAAAAACAACCTTTAATCTAGGTATTTTACTATGAATTTTCTATTACATTGTTATATATATATATATATATATATATATATATATATATATATATATATATATATATATATATATTATCCTAAGCATGATTAATGTTTAATAGTTGCGGATTTTGAAAAAAAAAAAAAAAATTACACCAAAAAACAGTGCGCAATAGGGTTGTGCAGTGCGTTTTTTTTGTTAATTATTTTTTTAATTGTTTGATTAGCTAATTGTTAATTATTTGTTAATGGTATGTTAATCTTTAATCATTTGTTAATTGTTTCATTAATTAATTGTTAATTATTTGATAATGATATGTTAATCTTTAATTTTTTGTTAATGATTTGTTAATTGTTTGATTATAGTAAAACACACTAATCTCCTAATAATATCTTATTTGTTAATTTATTTATTTGTAAAATTGTTTAATTCATGTTAATTATTAATGTGCTAATTAGTTATCTAATTTTATGTGTTAATCTAATTTTATTTGCTAATTAGTTATCTAATTTTATGTGCTAATTAATTATCTAATTTATGTGTTAATGTGCTAATTAGTGTAATTAATTATCAATTGTTAATTAGAAATAGTTAAACCTTAATATCCTTACTATTATATTTGTTAGTTAATTGTAGTTAATCTTTAGTTTAGGATTGAACATCCTTAGTTTAAGATTAAAATATCATTAATATAATATTAGTTAGTTAATTGTAGTTAGTATAATAATTAATTAACAATTATTAATTCGCAAATTTAGATAGTTAATATATTTTCCCGTTAAAGGATTAGTTAGTTAGTATAATTTTTCGATAAAGGATTACATAATTAATACATGTTAATGATTAATTAAAAATTATTAATACATTAATACATGTTAATGATTAATTAAAAATTATTAATACAGATACAACACCTCCATGGATCCTAACCCTCTTTATCCGAGGCCCTTCGATGCATCAGTACTTTATCTAAAGGCTATTCATAGGTCCCAGCTATTATGGGATGGGGAGATACATTCTAGTACGTTGTTCCGTCCCCGTAAGATAGAACATGCGTTGGATCTTGTGGGGCCTCAACCCCCACATCGTTGCGTATTAGATATACTTTATCAGGGCGGTGTCTATTATTGCGTCGCTGTTGGTCGAGTACAACATTATAGGGCTCTTGTGACAACCATGATTGAGCGATAGCGACCGGAGGCCCACATATTTCATCTCCGTACTGGTGAGGCCACTATCACGCTTGAGGATGCAGAGGTCCTATATGGTCTATAGGTAGATGGACACCCATTATATGTTGAGGAGCCTCAGCAGCTCAGATGGTATCGGCAGGAGTTGACTAGGCTCACTGGTTTCGTGCAGGAGGAGCGTGATTTCTGCGGATAGACTCTGGTATCGTTGGTTTCCCTCTATACTCACTTATGCCTCATAGACATCCAACATCCTATTACACCGGACACACCTCACGTGGAGGTCAATTGTCGTGCCCGTCTATACTTACTCATCATATTCGGGAGCATCTTGTTCCCGAACACATCGGGTTCGCATGTGAGCTTACGGATATTTGCTATATATGGAGGATCTGGGCGAGTTGGGATGTTATAGTACGGGAGTTGTTGTTCTGGCTTACCTGTATCGATCACTATGTCGAGCGTCTGTGGGCGAGCGTGCGGATGTCGGCGGATTTCACGCGCTCCTCCAGGTAATATATTTAAAAGTGTGTAATTTTATTCTAAATATAGCTTTTTGAAACGATGACTAATAAAATATTTTCTTTAATAACCTTTTCAGATATGGGTGTGATCTAGGATGAGGCCTTTTCAGCCCGTACCTGCGCACCCTCAGCCTGACTTCATTGTTGAGGCCATGCCCTACGCGAGGAGATGGACGGGAGGAGATGCGGATACGCACCACAAACTTCTTCCATTCAGGGATCAACTAGATGGTATGACGGCGGACATGGTAGGTTATTATCTTTTTTTTTTTTTTTACTATTTTTGTCTTGTATTGTTAACTAATTTTTTTTTTCTAGTTTTTTTATATGGAGGCCGTATGATCAGATTTTGGATTAGTTGCCTGCATTTTGTAGGGTTGGTGAGCATATGTGGAGGTCGCGATGTCCGTTGATACACATGGATATCGTTGAGGATCACACGCCTCACCGCGGATCACGCGCCTCACCGCGTCTTACGATAATTCAGGCATGTATAGAATATACCTGAGCCAACTGTTTGGGAGCACGACCACAATACGCAGGATGAGAGTACGATCGTCGATGCTGCATTCCGGGCCTTTATGCCGGAGCAACTCCATCGTCGGGATCATAGGATGGTGTCGCTAGCGGTGATCGGACATACGACTCCGATCCTCGAGTACATGGAGTGGTACCGACAGATCACAAGCAGCCTGATTGGCAACCCTGGGATCGTCACACAGAGGACCGAGGATATGCAACGCTCGCGGGAGGGTATGGGGCGTTGGTACATTTACCCTACTTAAACTTAATTTATCGTCTAATACATTACGTTACAAATTTATTCAATCATTAATATTAGCAAACAAATGCAGCTACGGACCGTACAGACGATGCGTTGGCAGAGTATGGGCCATATGCATTCCTCCAAGACAGCAGTATACGTAGCCCGAATGGTTCAGCTAGTCGATAGTGGTAAGCAATAATCACAAGAGCTCGGACGTATCCGTGAGCATATTTCAGATATCTCGTATCAGGCCCCTATAGCAGGTGGTCGTGCTCGTGGAGGTGGTGGGGCTAGAGGGTCTGGTGGCCGAGGGGTTAGGGATAGAGGGGGTGGGGCCAGAGGGGATGGTGGCCGAGGTTATGGCGGTAGAGGCCTCCGTCTAGTAGATGAGCCTGACGAGCATGCTACTGTTCCCTCTTCAACCCAGTAGCATCCATCGACTTCAGAGCGCCCGTCGACTTCTTACCGATCATCCACACCTCTATAGACATCGGTGCAGCTATATTCAGATCACATAGATTGGCGATCAGTAGAGGCATACCATGCGCAGCCGCCAGTTCGTCATCCACAGGGTGAGCGGCCAGTTCGTGATCTACAGGGTGGCAGGAAACTGGAGTACGACTACACATTCCTGGACTTCGACAGCTGCAGCCAAGATGTAAGTGTTTGAAATAATTATTTTAACAAATTAAAATACATATACTAATTATTATATAATTTTTCATTTCTTAGGATCCAGCTCTGGCACCATCTACATCTCCGGCTCCGAGGCCCGCTCGGGAGATCGCTGAGGAGCCAACTACTCATCATCCATCTCAGGAGCCCGTCGACACACAGGTTTGATTTTTTTTACAAAAATATATTGTATTAATTAAATCTAAATTATAATTAGGTTTTAATTGTTTATATGTTATTTTAGGTTTAGTTTAGAATAAATCTAAACTAAATTGTTTATATGTTATTTTAGGTTCATTCTTCTACGCCTGTGGACTCATCTCCAGCTCCGGCACTATCTATATCTCCTGCTCCGGGGCCCGCCCTCAGGAGACAGCTGGGGAGCCAGCTCAGGAGCCCTCTCATCATCCATCTCAGGAGCCCGTCGACACACAGGTTTGATTTTTTTACAAAAAGATAATGTATTAATTAAATCTAAATTATAATTAGGTTCATCCTTTTTTTAATTATTTATATGTTATTTCAGGTTCATTCTTCTATGCCTGCGGACCCGTCTCCTACTGAGATTGACCTATCTCCAGATGCTGATGAGATTCCGACCATAAAAATCCCACACCGGCCCCACAAGAAGCATGTTATGCTCAAGGGCGCAAGGAAGGGAAGGAAGAATGATCATGACAGAGCATCCTATTATTAAGAGGAAGAATGAGGATGAAGATGATGGTGAGGGTGGTGGGATCGCCTTAGGCCTAGGGTTACTCTAAAGGCTCCCATATGTGGGACCTAAGGAAGAAGGGGGATGGAGATTGTGTATATGTAAATAAATTGTACATTTTATGTTAATATTATATTTTTACTGGTATTATTTTCTTAATGATAGTTAGTTATCTTAGTCTTTATTATCTTTTATTAATAACTCGTGCGACGTTCTAAATTAATTATGAAAAAAATCTCGACATATTCGAAATAAAGTAATGCCTCGACTAAATAACACAACGCTTAAATTAAAACCTTATAAAATAAAACACTTAAACCTAAAGATAACAAGTTTCCAAACAAACAAAACATACTTCGGGGCACTTTACAACCCCTAAAACGACGATCCAAGCATTCACGCATACTTGATGTATTGAGCCTACATTATTGTTCGCAGAAAAAGATATCAGGTTCTATATAAAATATTGATATTCTGGCGTTTTGAAACATGACTAATCTTTGGTCAAAGTATGTAAAAAACGTTAAAATCACACAAGTGTTAGGAAAATGAAAATAACACCTTTTGCGCACTAAATTAGTGCGCAAAAGGTACTTTGGTAATTTTATTTTTTATGGGTTATTTTGGTACACAAACCCATTTTTTTGGGTCATTTAAGTTGCGTACTTCGAAAATGAGTGCTATTTACTATTTAAGCTGATCATAATTAAGACCCTATTATGCAATCAATTTAATTCTTTAATCACCAAAAAAAAACTGCAAACGAGAACTTCTCATTAATCTCTAGTAAGGCACGCAACTAAGTGGCTATCAAATTCCCAAAAAATGGAACTGATTAAATACCCGAAGTATAATTGACATAGTGTAAGATTATGACAAAATACTCATCTTCGTGTAAATCCAAGAATTGCACATGAAATAGAAATCAAGCTCAAAATGACAGAGTCTCGTGCTGATAACTTGTTATGAAATAATATTAAAAGTATACGACAACAATAGACATAGCCAAAGAAGTTGGGGGAGGGAGAGAGAGAGAGAGAGGTTTTATTGCTATTTCAATTGATGTACAAATAAACAGAATTGACTTCCTATTTATAGAACAAAAAAAAGCAGCCGTGAGGCTTTTCAGCAGCTGCTGACAAGCTGCCTACTTGAGCTGCTCGCTAGCTACCTGCTTGAGCTACTCGCAAGCTGCTTGGTTGATTGCAAGCATGGGAAAGCTGCTGCAAGACTTTTCAGGGAGCTGCTTGCAACCTGCCTGCATGAGCTACTTGTTAGCTGCCTGCTTGATTACAAGTTTATCCAATTGCAAGCTTATTCAGGAAATCGTGTATTTAAATGGATATACATAATACGGTGTATTTATAACATTTTAGTATAATTTTTGAAGAAAGAATCACTTCTTTTCTATTACTCCATAATTTTTAAACCGGCGTGGAAAAATAGAGATATAAGAAGTTAAAGTTCATGTTGGAGTTCCAAAAGAGCGACATGGGATGAGCTTAACTAGTGCGGCGGCATGAACAGTAAGAGTTTATATATAGAGGCGGATTTCAAATTAATTATTTGGATTTAAGGTATGCATTTATTGTTTTTATTTACAGTAGAAAAGAATATTCACGTGAGATTTTTCCATGTTTTTATGCGGGAAACAAAATATTCATGTAATCAAAATTTCTTTGTTTTTGACAAAATAGATCGGGCATATTCTATACATGTTATGTTATTTGCATTAACTAATAGCGTATAACATGAGCATACCTTGCCAATCCGGTAAGACATGTTAACACTAACATGGTGGTTGAATAAAGATAGTATTAAAGTCATAACTCATAACCCGGCGGTTATAACTTGTCAATAATTAAACGCATGTAAGAGTTTTGGCAATTCATCAATTGACTAGTGAATAATTTAACAAAACAGAAGAATGAATAAAAGATTATACTAAAGTTCTAGCGCACGCGTCTTAACTGGTGAATAATTATTCACGAGCCAAAAGTTCTGTCAATCTGGCAAAATTTATGAACAATTTAACAAAAATAGGAGATGGAAATTGTAATTAAAATTTATGGCGCACTATCATAAGTTGTTGAAGCATGATTTTTCATTTTTCTGAATGGGTAGCCGAAATAATTTTTGTACAAACTCCTTAAACGGGGATAAATATTAAACACCAAACAACTAAATTACTGAACCTATTTCTGCAAAATCACACACTAATAGTTGGTTGAGGTTGGCCAAAACCTCCACCTCTATGTCCCGGGTGGTTCGTACAAATAATTAAACAAAAGACTAGCTTGCATTTTACCCTCTCTATTTCAATTTATTTTTCTTGCTTTTTTTTTTTTGTCCATTTTAAGAGAATGTCAATTTCTATATTTTGTAATCTTTTAATTTCAACAGCTAACACGACATAGTTAAGAACACAAAATTCAAAAAATATTTTGATATATTAAACACATTTTTTATTTAAGGTCATGACATTAAAAATCTACATACGAAATGAAAGGAGTATTATTTCCAAGACACACAAAGATGAAAAGAAGGAAATATTATTCCAAGCACATGTAGTTCCCACGAGGGTGTAAGTAAAAAAAAAAAAAAAAAAAAAAAAAAGGAAAAAAACAAGGGTTACGTTCACTTTATGTTTGCTTCAATTCTAAAGAAGCTTCATTTTAGTAAACTAGATGCTTAATTTGCCCAAAAAATATTGGAAGAAGTAACAAGTGAAGAATCCAGCATATGCAGTCTCACCGAAAGAAGAACGGGTCAATGATGCATTTTTTAGCCGCATATGTTCTTGTCAATTAGTATAGACCAATTGTGTCATGAACGGAATATTACTCTTTCATTGTCTTTCATAACGATAGACAGTATCTCAAGTAAATTTCGATTATTCTGTGTCAATTCTTACTTCCTTTCTTTGAACTTATCAGTTTTAGGTAACACTTATCTGGATAGAATCTTCACAAATGAGGACATACCAAGAGGTCTGCTCTATGATTTTCTTACCCTCTGTTTGGATGGTCGTTAACCATGGTTTCATAATGTACAGTATGGTATTGTATAGTATGGTATTGTACTATATTAATGTATACAATGTTTGGATGGACTGTATCGTTTATTGTGATTTAATAATGAGGAACTTTAAAAATAAATAGGTGGTGGAGAGGTGGGTGGTTGTGGGGTGAGTGGTTGTGGCGTGGGGGTGGGGATAGTGGTTGTTAGTGGGTGGGGTTGAGTGGTTATAGGGTGGAGGTGGGATGGTGGGGTGGTGGTGAGGGGTAGTGGATGGTGGGGGGTGGGGGTGGTGGATGGTAGTGGGGTGGGGTAGGGGTGGGATGGTAGGGGTGGGTTGTGGTGAGGGGTAGTGGGAGGGGGTGGGGTGGGTTGGTGGGTGGTTGGGTCGAGGTTAGGTGGTGGAGGGGGGGTGGGTGGATGGGGGTATAATGGGGAAATGAAATACATAATCATGCAAAAAAATCTGTGGTTACAAAAATTGGGCTTTTTCATGATTATATAACCACAGAATTATAACGTATTTACAATATCATACAACATATTTTTAAAATCAATGGAAACAAACATGATTTCATAGAAAACAATACAATAATGAACCACGGGAAACAACCATCTAAATAGGGGGTTAGGAGATTTTTCAGTTTTTGGTCCTTAAAGTATATGGTTTTTGGATAAACTACTCTATCCATAAGGCCTCATTTGCTTGCACTTAATGTAGATTTGAATCTGAATGTTTCAGACCTTAGGTCATTAAGCGCATCTGTTTACATTAAGATCTAAGCACTTATTTGGTCTGAATAGGTCTTAATCATTAAGATCTAGAACAAAGTCTTCCACCGACTCCACCCTATCCTCACTCCCACCACCTATCCCAACCCTCTATATCAACCCCCCACTACCACTTAACCGCCAACACCACTACCCCACCCAACCCCCATACCTACCCACCAACCTTACCCCCAACCACCCGACCTCACCACCCCCACCCTACCCCTATCCCCCACCACCCCACCACCCACTGCCTACCGCCCACCACCACCCCTACAACCCTCCCACCCCCACCTACCCACAGCCCCTTCCCCCCTCTCCAAAAAAAAACCCACACCCACCACCCACCACCCACCACCACTACAAAGCATCTCACCATTACTAGCGAACTGTTTAATTATTTTATCAAATAATATTATTATTTTATTAAATTTATATTTATTTTCTGGGAAAATAGCTACAATGCACTCTAACGTTTGGCCGGATTATTTATAACACACTCAACTTTTACGGGCGACCTATTACCCCTTTACCTATTTATAATGTGTTTTATTGGCATTTTTGTGGTGAGCTGGACATGAGCGCGAGGACACGCACAAGGGTGCGTAAGGTGCATATTAAATTCGACTGACCCCTTTTTTTTGACACCTGGCCCTCCCATACCAAACCCTCATAATCTCTTCCACCTTGAAGCTCAAATTCATTCACTTTACACAGCCCTAACAAACTTTAATTTCAACAGCTTCCAAACTCTTCTACCCTTGCATAGCCCATGAATCAATATGTTGTATAAAATGATACTCAAATTACTCCCGCTGTTCTCAACCCAATTCATCATTTCCTTTAGCCTTTTTCAAATCTTTGAATACTTTAAAGCACATCCATAAACGTATTGAAAAAACGGAGGAAGTAGGCAATGGTGGAGATGAGGCGGTCAGTGGCGGGGATGGAGTTGTAGGTGGTGGAGATGAAACTGGGTTCGGGAGTGAAATAGATAAGAGGAAAGGACAGATTTTTGGAGCTGCTGGTATTTATTTTGAACACCTTCAAAGCTTCATTGTTGGTCAACAATGGAAGACTACAAGTTCACCATTAATTTGTTCCAAAAATCAAATGGGTATGGTATTCACATTTGAAAATAATTGTGTGTAATTAAATGGATATGATTCCAAATCTTCCGTATATTCCAAATAAATGAACGATGAAAGAATCCGACGAAAGAACCTATTGCATCTGTTTTCTATTGTTGTTATTTTTGTATGTTATGTTGTTTTGATGAAGAAGAAAGAGTAAGATGTAAGAAAATAAAGAAAGAAATTTATGGGTCGGGTATTAAGGATTGAGTTTTCGGGTTTAAAATTGGGGGATGAGTTGATTTATTCTGAGGCTGCCACGTGGCGCGTGGGGTGCACCTGACTTTAAAAAACCAGGGGTGACATTTTAATGCCCAATAAAACACACTATAAATAGGTACAGGGGGGTAATAGGTCACCCGTAAAGGTTGAGTGTGTTATAAATAATCCTGCCAAACGTTAGGGTGCATTGTAGCTATTTTCTCTTTGTTTTCTAATATTTAATTACTTTCTTATTTGAATTGTATATTTATTATGTTTAAGCAAATACATTATGCACATTCAGATATTGAAAAACAAATAGTCTTAATCATTCAGTGTTCAAATCTAGATACAATATCTTGATCATTCAGATGCACATTCAGATTCAGACGTCTTAATCTTAATGAAAATAAATGAGGCCTAACTCTCTCTATTTCTTTTTCCAAACAAATAAATAAAATTGGTATGATAAAAGACCACTTTGAGTTAGTTGATTGAAAGTAACTAATTAATATGTTTGATAAAAGAATATTAATTAGAAGTTTTTTGTTGAAACACTATATGTTCTTGAAGTTATTTAAAAGTATTTTTACAATTTGGAGCGGAGCGAACAATGAAAACTGGAATGGAGAAGGAGTTAGGAATTTTATTTTTGCAACAATATTTTGAGAATTAGAAAAATATTAGAATAAAATAGTAAAAATTTTGGTCAAACTAAAAGTGCTTATAAGCTAAAAAGTCGACCAACTTATAACTTTTCACTGATTTTAACTTATGATAACAATCCTACAATTGAAACTCTAGGATTCTAACCTAAATGCGAAAATTGAAAGATAATATGAGAATTTGGGATGAGAAGAGAAGGGATAAAAGCAAGACCCTCTTGATAATGAATTTTATGGCCAAACTTAGCAACAAATACTAAACCCTCCCAATCATAGTTAAATCAAGGAACATATACTATTTGAATTCAAAGACGACTCAATTTGAGGTCCACAAATGAGCAATCCAATATGAACTCAATGGAAAAAGGATTCTATTAACAACTAAGAAACCACATTTAGTTAGCCAAACAAACTATGATCAATCTCTACTAAACAAACTCTCAAACACTCAAGTTTCATCAATATACAAGGTAAGTAACGAAAATGAATAAGGCATCTATATATAGTTTGCCTTATTACAACTAAGGCCCAAAAGTGACCATTTTTTGAAAACAACCTAAATGGACTGCTCAGTCCGTGACACCATCTGAGAGTCGCAGATGGTGTCTCATATTGCACCTGCAACTTGCAGACCCTGTTGCAGGTTGTGACACCTTCACTTCTCCTCTTCGTCTTCCCTCCAAGCGATCATCCAAATGTTGAACACCTTTGTGTGTTGATCCTCAAGTGCTTCCAAAGCTTCTCTCTTCATGAACATGGCTTGCAAGGCTTGGAGCTCCTTGGCTTGGCTAAGAGTGAGAGGCCTTGAAGGAGTTATGCCAATTGATATCATATCATCCTCCCCTTTTTGTAGAAGATGCATCCTCGAATCTAAAGGCTCACCTACAACACAAGAAGATAGATCACTTACATTGAAGACATTATGAACATTATACTCACTTGGTAAGTCGATTTTGTAAGCATAGTCATTGATCTTCTCAAGGACTTGGAAGGGGCTCTCTCCCCTTAGGCTTAACTTCCCCTTTTTCGATTGAGGGAACCTTTCTTTCCGAAAATGTACCCAC
This sequence comes from Lycium ferocissimum, assembly GCF_029784015.1. NCBI lineage: Eukaryota > Viridiplantae > Streptophyta > Magnoliopsida > Solanales > Solanaceae > Lycium > Lycium ferocissimum. Next base: position 58,419,967 of record NC_081351.1, read on the forward strand.
ACCCAATCATCGGGTTTGAAATCCACTTTCTTCCTTCCATGGATTTGTCTTTTCGCCACCTTGGTGTTGATCTTCTGTATGGTTTCCTTTACTTTGGCATGGATCTTCAACATTTCGGCTGCCCTTTGTTTTGCATCTAATGTCACAACAACATCACTAGACAAGGGGATTAAGGTTAAAGGGACCAAGGGGTTAAAATCATAACAAACTTCAAATGGAGTCATGCCAATAGAGGAGTGGTGGGACAAATTATAAGCAAATTCAATTAAAGGAAAATGGTCCTCCCAAGAAGTGAGTTTTCCTCTAATCATACACCTAAGCATGCTCCCAAGAGTCCTATTCACTACTTTGGTTTGCCCATCCGTTTGAAGGTGGCAAAAAGTACAGAACATAAGCTTAGTGCCAAGTACACCCCATAGACTTCCAAAAATGACTAAAAAATTTGGAGTCCCTATCACTAACAATAGTGCGAGGTACTCCATGCAATTTAACGCACATGAATCACAAACAAGGATGCCATATGAGAGGCATCATCATATTTATGGCATGGTATAAAATGAGACATTTTTTAGAATATATCTACCACGACCAAAGTGATATCATGACCCCTTTTGGTTCTTGGAGGACCTAAAACAAAATCCATAGAAATATCTATCCAATGACTATTAGGGGTGGGAAGAGGAGTGTACATACCTTGGGGATGAGTTTTTGATTTCGCTTGTTTGCACTCCAAGCATTGTCCGCAAAGTTTCTCCACATCATGCATTATTTTGGTTCAATAGAATTGCTCCTTGCGAATGTCAAATGTTTCGGATACTCCAAAGTGCCCCATCATATCTCCATTATGAGCTTCTTTGACAAATAGCTCCCTCAATGAACTCATAGGGACACACACTCTACCATCCTTAAACAAGAACCTATCAACAAGTTGGAACCGGTCAACTCTCTTCCCTTGAGTCGACTCCTCACAAACCTCTTTAAAGTCGGGATCTTGAGAATAGAATCCTTTGAGGCTTTCAAATCCATCATTCTAGAATTCATAGCATTTAGCAAAACATACCTTCTAGACAAAGCATCTACCACCATATTCTCTTTGCCCTTTTTGTAAAGGATCATATATGGGAATACTTCATAAGTTCCACCCATTTTGCATGCCTCTTGTTGAGTTTGGATTGGCCCTTCAAATACTTTAAGGATTCATGATCCAAATGAATCACAAATTCTTTGTGCCACAAGTAATGTTGTCAATAGGTCAATACCCTCATAAGTGCATAGAACTCCTTGTCATAAGTAGAGTAATTCAAAGAAGCTCCCATTAGTTTCTCACTAAAGTAAGCTAATGGTTTGCCCTCTTGCATCAATACCCCACCTATGCCAACTCCGGAAGTATTACACTCAACTTCAAAGGTCTTTTCGAAATTGGGCAATTGCAAAAATAGTGATGAACTCAACATAGACTTCAATTCTTGAAATGCCTTCTCTTGCTCATCTCCCCAAATAAAAGGAACATCTTTTTTGACCAATTCGGTCAAGGGAGAAATAATGGTTATAAATCCTCCACAAATCGCCTATAGAAACTTGCCAACCCATGGAAACTCCTCACATCGGTTGCATTTTTGGGAGTTGGCTAAGTTCTAATGGACTCCACCTTTTCTTCGTCAACCTCCACACCATTTGCGCTCACAACAAAACCTAAGAATACCACTTTATCCACCCTAAAAGCACATTTCTTGAGGTTAGCAAATAACCTTTCACGCAACAAAACATCAAAGACTTGCCTCAAATGGCTCACATCTTCTTCCATTGATTTGCTATACACAAGAATATCGTCAAAGTACACAACAACAAACTTATTGACAAAATGTTTCAAAATATGGTTCATTAAACGCATAAAAGTGCTAGGTGCATTGGTTAGGCCGAATGATATAACAAGCCACTCATATAGACCAAACCTGATCTTGAAGGTCATTTTCCCCTCATCACTGGGATTCATACGAATTTGGTGATAGCCAATTCTAAGATCAACTTTAGAATATACACTTGACCCACAAAGCTCATCTAACATATCATCAAGCCTAGGAATGGATTGGCGATACTTTACCGTGATTTTGTTAACGGCTCTACAATCAATGCACATACTCTAAGTGCCATATTTCTTTGGAACTAGAATCACCGGGATGGCACATGGACTAAGTCTTTCTTTGACAAGAACCTTCTCAAGGAGTTCTTTAACTTGCCTTTGTAGCTCCTTAGTTTCCTCCGAATTGCTCCTATATGCTGACTTGTTTGGAATTTGAGATCCGGGCATAAAGTCAATTTGATGTTCAATTCCCCTCATTGGAGGAAATTCCGTAGGCATCTCCTCCGAAAATAAATCATCATATTCCTGCAAAAGAGAAGGCACAATACTAGGAAAAGTGCTAGCATCTTGATTAGCATGTAAAAGAAGGTCTTAGTTTACAAGGCACACCATGAAGTGCCTTTCATCAATGCTTTTCAAGCAATTGCTTGGCCTTGCCAATATATACCTCTTAGGTCCATCTTGAGATGACCCTTCTCCACCAATAGCGATCAACAAATCCTTTTCACACTTCTCCATTTCCTCTTTTTGAACCCTCTCTCGGAGTTCCTTTATGATTCTATAGTCCTCACTCACTTCTGACCCCCAAGTACAAATGTATACTTGTTGGACCTTCCACTATGTTGAGCATCCCTATCAAATTGCCAAGGCCTCCCAAGAAAAATGTGAAACGCTTGCATAGGTACCACATCATATAAGATCTCATCTTGATACCTACTAATGCTATAATTGATAACGGTTTGCTTGGTTACCCTCATTTCACCACAATCATTGAACCATTGAAGTTTGTAGGGACTAGGGAGTTTTCTTGTGGGGAATTTCATGTTTTCAACCAAGAATTTGCTCACCGCATTTGTACAACTCCCACCATCGATTATCAACCAACACACTTTGTCTACTATCTTGCATCTAGCATGAACTAGATTCACCCTTTGATCAACCTCTTCTCTAGCTAATGTACCCATGGCTCTCCTAGCTATATTGGCAAAGTTCAATCACTCCTCCATTCTTTCTTCAACTTCACCATCGGATTCTCCCTCATGCTCACTCTTTTGCTCCTCATCATCACTACCAACCCTACCTTCTTCTTCATTATCGGTATGGTACCCATCACGATAGGCCACAATTGACCTCCAATTGGGACAATCACTTACAATATGTCCTCTATCTTAGCATTTGAAGCACTGCATGGTAGATGGACTAGGGAAGTTAGGTTTAGTATTGTTACCTCCTTTTGCTTTGTCATCTCCTTTTGCCTTGTAATCAAACTTGGCTTGAGGAGTTGGAGTAGTGATCTTGGGCTTTCCCAAGTGGATGACTTCCACTTATCTTTACCTTTGCTCCATGATGAAGTTGTAGTATTCCTTGCCTTGTACGATCTCTCTTCCTTCAAATCAGATTCAACCTTGGAAGCATCATGAAAAGCTTTCTCTAGACTCCTATAATTTTGTAGCCTCATAAGTTTGGAGATATCATTATTCAAGTTAGCCCCAAATCATATGAGAGTATAGTGTCACATCCTAACCTTATTAGGGTGTGATGGGCACCCGACCCCACATTCGGAGCCGAGCGAACCCACAGACTCTTATTACGCACATAATTTTTTTTTTTCGAATAAAGCTAAAATGCAAAATACAACTTTCGTAAATATTTTTCCTTTTCATTGCTTGCAAATTACATAAAATTTGTAGCTAAACCGAACCAACACATATGACGTATCTAATTTGATGGGAGCCGCTTACAATCGACGACTGACACCCGCCCCCCATGCGTCCGCAAAGTCTCTAACACGAATCAAACATCACGTATGTACTCCGACTCGGCGGTACTCCGAGCAATTGAACTGCCTAACCCAAGCTGGAGCATCTTCTATGATGGCGCTAATCATGCGGGAGTACTGCGCGGCATGAAATGCGATTTCCCCAAGAAAGGGGTCGAAGACGAATATGTAGCGAGTATGTAAGGCATGCGTACATGGAGAAACGAACCATAACCGAAACAGACGAGAAATAACTTGGGTAAATACATTACTCGAATACTAGACCCTCGCCGGACACAATTCATACATACTGTCTATATGCCGAAGGGGTACGTAAAGTAAGTGAGTCAAGCGGTAGTACCAAAAATGCTTATTTGGCAATCACGGATCGTATGTCCGAAGAGGCGCGAAAATACGAGTGCATCGGGGATATCACGCGTCGGACGGATTACGGAGCGTACGTAATGTTCGTACGAGGTCATGTATCGAACGAAATACCGAACGTACAGAATACTCAGATGTCGTCAGATATCAGACGAGATACAGAACGTACAGAATACCCAAATGATATCATGTAGCGGACGAAATACAAAACGTACAGAATGCTCAGATACTGACATATATCGGACGACGAATCGAATGCACGTACGAATGCTCGGATGATGTCATATATCACATATGCGTCTAACGTGTCCGGCCTCTCCGGGGGACTCGGTGGATAGACTCATCAATGCGTATCAAAATTATAGATCACGTATGCGTATAACGTGTCCCGACCCTACGATAAGGGACTCGGTGAATATGATCATGTATAACGAGAATCATATGTCATATATGCAAATAACGTGTCCCGGCCCTTTGTTGGGGACTCGGTAATATGGAACCATGCATGTCGAATCATGTACAAGTATACATAACGTGTCCTACCTCTATCGCGGGTCTCGGTGAATAATCATCATGTGCCATCGGCCGCCATCCCCATACCATCATATCATAAATATATACAGATAACGTGTCCCGGCCCGCAAGTACGAGGGACTCGGTGAATAATGCAAAGAAGTGCGCACGAGATCATGTCCTGGCCCGGGACTCAGTGAATCATACCGTGCAGTACGCACGAGAACACAACATGCCCTGGCCCGGGACTCAGTGAAAGATACATTGAGTCGTACACGAACAGTCGTGAGAAACCATATGCACACAAATCCGGACTCGATGGATACGTACAATTACCGACATTCGAAGGCTCAAAAACGAGTTTCGGGTTCTTCCGAGTTAGTATCGGAAAGTTATGAGCGTTTGGAATACGAAACCTCTTCGGGATTTGTTTAAGCGATCCAAGATCGTACATGAAAAACATTAAGGCTTATAGAGCATACTCATATTAGAATACTCGGATCAGACGACTCATATCCGAATACACATAGCAGAATACTTATATCGGACGCTCATATCGGAGTACTCATATCGGAGTTATCATATCAGAATGCTTACACCAAAATACTTAGATCAGAATACCTATGTCAGAACACATATATATCGAATATTTATTTTTGAATTTTTGAATACTTATATCAGAATATTTACATCGGAATGCTTATATCAAAATATTTAAATCAGATCATTCGTACCGAAGCATTTATATCGGAATAGTCGAACCGAGAATGCTCATATACGAGTTGAGTACACTTTATCAAATTCGGAACAATAGTCAAAGGTTTCCTTAATTATCTTACGGAAATAAGGCAAATAGAAAAATACAATTAAATCTCGGGACCGTGGGCCCACCTCGGGTCAAGTCGGGTAACGAACATAAAAACGTGGTCATTATATGCCATTGGATCATCCTCGAAGATTTCAAGGCATTCCGCTTTCATTTTCAAAAGTTACGGACGTTTGAACATTTTTTTACAATAAAGCGTAAGTTATTTAGTTCAATTCTACTGAATGAAAAAGGGATAAATATAAGCTCGGATTTCTAAGAGTAGAGTCATCCCCGAGGCTCAAATCATAGCCTATCACATCTAGGACATGCCAAGAGAAAGAAAGGGTAAGCCTTACATACCTTTTCCGCCTCTTACGCCTCTCCAAATTCAAATCCCCGTTTCGCCCAAAATCAACAAATGGTCATGTTTACCAATTGTCAATAGTAAGACATTTAGAATTCAAATCTTTAATTCACTATTTGTCTACGAAATTTGGGCAGCATCTCCCACAGTAAATTCGCCGCCCCGAGAATTCAACTCGGCTCACTTACCAACAACCATACCAACAACAATGCTAACAACATCAACATCTAATACAAAACACGTTCGGACATAACTAGTCTTCTTTTCTTCATAGTGTCACAACTTCTACTCCAACTTCATACTTTCAACTAATATCAACATTTTCCATATCCATTAACTAATTCAAAATTATTCAAACATATTTCAATAATATTCCAACAATATTCACGAATTCAAGTATTCCCGCCAAATGCCATATTCCATCCGAAACTTCTACAAATGCGACAAAACTACTAAATCCCATTATTTTCCTCCAAATTTATTAATGACAACAATAATTCTCATTTTTTAATCTTACTTCCACAATTACATAAAATCTTTATTAAAATCACATAATTTCCCATAACAACCCACAACCATTTTCAACACCAACTTGATTCATTAAACCTTTATTTACATCACAAACACCACAACAACACAACTAACAAACTAAATGGAATTTAATTCATCTCCTCCTTCATCACCATGGCACACGGCCATGTACACACCCACACACATACACGGCTATGCACACACACACATCACAACTCCATAATCCTCATCTAATTTCAATCCTTATAACATATATACTTATTCCATAACATAAAAACATAGAAATCTTACCTTTTCTCAATTCTTCCACTTGCCACAAAAGGTAGTTTCTTGCCAAAATAATTATATCATCTTGAAGAGGACCTTGAACTTAATAGGAATTTCAAGTAGAGACAAGTTTTTGAATCAAAGTTGAAGGCTCCAAGATTTTTTTTTTTTCTTGCTCTTGGCCGAATGGCCTATGTTGAGCTCTCCAAGTTTTCTTTTTCTTGAAGCTTCTTGAAATGGCATGAAATATTAATGCCCCTCTCTTTTTAAATACTTGGATTAAAATCCCCCGTACGGGCTTGGGCCATCTACCATGGCCGGCCACTTCATGGGCCCTTTCCTTTTTTTTTTCAAGCCCAATTATTTGTAGCTAGTTTTCGTAATTCATGAAACCATTTTCCCAATTTCCAATTTTGCCCGTAGCCTCCCTCGACATTTTTCGCATCAATACTTCCCATGACCAACTTACATGTTAAATAAAAATCAAATATGGCCTTATCTCTTAAAAGCCACAATTATTTCAAATTTCCCGATTGTACAAAAATACGGGATGTAACATCCTCCCCCCCTTTAGAACATTCGTTCTCGAATGTTCAACGGATCTCATGGGGTGATATGATACTCCGAGAGGATACCTTCGTACATGCTTATCCTTTTTCTTCATACTCATTCTTGTTAAGTTCGACATAATATATTCTCCCCCCCTTTTTAAGGGGCTCCTTACACGCCAACCGTATCCGAGTATCCTTTACTCGATTGAGGCCTTCTTGACCGTAGTGCCAGTCTTTGGGACACACGTGTCCACTAATACATCCACAGACGAGATTTCATACGCATTCATATATATATAATTATTATCAACTAGTCCACAAAATACTTCCAAACGTCGTTCAAGCCTATCTTAATTCCAAAGCTGTAGCGTACTTCTTGTCTCTTCTCTAATCTCGCCTGTCGCGTGCTAGGTGGCTCCTTTTATAGTCTCCAACCATCTTGTACATTCTAATTTCTCATTGTCTCTTGGATCAACATTTGTGAAAATTTTGACATACTTCCTAGGGGGTCACCCATCATGAAATTGCTCCCACCTGAGCACGCTTAACCCCAAAACTTTGGTGGGATTTGGTGCCTTAATGCTGATATAATCGCGTCCACTTCCTCGTATGACCTTTACTACATAATCTGGAGCCAGTCAAAGTTTCACAGATTCTAGACATATTCATAACACGTCCTTTCTTGTACAATTACTATTTTACCCTGTTCGATCTTCAGTGGTCACCCTTGCACATTCTTGTTATTCGAAATCTGTACACCGCAAATGCCAACAATACCTTGTGGCATATGGTTGCATATCACTTTCTAGCCATCCAGAACTGCCGGTCTCAGGTGACAGAGCAAATATTTCCAGACTTGCCCTTGTGACCTTTCCGTATCGTTACTTGCTTCCTTCCGTCGTATATAAGGCTTACATAGGGAATTTCATTTTCCTATGATTTGGCTCTATTGCACGATCTGAGACAGAAAGAAGGTCAACAATCCCTAGATGCCCCGTAGCCTCCTGCTTATAAATGTGGCGCGCTTCACACCATAAACAGGACTCTACTGGACACGACTTTGCAGACAACCCCACGGACAGACCTGCTCTGATACCACTTTGTCACATCCTAACCTTATTAGGGTGTGATGGGCACCCGACCCCACATCCGGAGCCGAGCGAACCCACAGACTCTTATTACGCACATAATTTTTTTTTTTCGAATAAAGCTAAAATGCAAAATACAACTTTAAAATATTTTTCCTTTTCGTTGCTTGCAAATTACATAAAATTTGTAGCCAAACCGAACCAACACATATGATGTATCGGCTGATGGAGCCGCTTACAACCGACGACCCAACACCCCACTTGTCTGCCGCAAAGTCTCTAACACGAATCAAACATCACATATGTACTCGACTCGGCGGTATCCGGGAGCAATTGGAGCGCCAACCCAACCGGAGCATCTTCTATGATGGTCGCTAATCATGCTGGGAGTACTGCGCGGCATGAAACGCCCCGAAGAAAGGGGTCGGTACGGAATATGTCCGAGTATGTAAGGCATGCAATACGCAGAAACGAACCATAGAATCGAAACAGAGCGAGAAATAAAGGTAAATACATTACTCATAATACTAGACCCTATTTTCCTGAGACACATTCCATACATACACATCTCGTATGCCGAAGGGGTACGAGAAAGTAAGTGAGTCAACCAGTACCAAAATGCTTATTTGGCAATCACGGATCGCATGTCGAAGAGGCGCGAAAATACAGAGTGCACCGGTGATATCACACGTCGGACGGAGTACGAGAGCGTACGAATGTTCGGACGAGGTCATGTATCGAACGAAATACCGAACGTACGAATACTCGGATGTCGTCGGATATCGGACGAGATACAGAACGTACAGAATGCCCAAATGATATCATGTAGCGGACGAAATACAGAACGTACAGAATGCTCAGATACTGACATATATCGGACAGAATACAGAATGCACAGAATGCTCAGATGATGTCATATATCACATATGCGTCTAACGTGTCCCGGCCCTCCCGTGAGGGACTCGGTGGATAGACTCATCAATGCATATCAAAATTATAGATCACATATGCGTATAACGTGTTCCTACCGATAAGGGACTCGGTGAATATGATCATGTATAACGTAATCATATGTCATATATGCAAATAACGTGTCCGCCCTTTGTTAAGGGACTCGGTAATATGGAACCATGCATGTCGAATCATGTACCAAGTATACATAACGTGTCCGCCTCTATCGCGGGTCTCGGTGAATAATCATCATGTGCCATCCCGCCGCCATCCCCATACCATCATATCATAAATATAATAACGTGTCCCGGCCCGCAAGTACGAGGGACTCGGTGAATAATGCAGAGAAGTGCGCACGAGATCATGTCCTGGCCCGGGACTCAGTGAATCATACCGTGGAGTACGCACGAGAACATAACATGCCCTGGCCCGGGACTCAGTGAAAGATACATTGAGTCAGTACTACCGAGTCGTGAGAAACCATATGCACACAAATCCGGACTCGATGGATACGTACAATTACCGACATTCGAAGGCTCAAAAACGAGTTCGGGTTCTTCCGAGTTAGTATCGGAAAGTTATGAGCGTTTGGAATACAGAAACCTCTTCGGACTGTTTAAGCAATCCGAGATCGTACATGAAGAACATTAAGGCTTATAGAGCATACTCATATTAGAATACTCGGATCAGACGACTCATATCCGAATACACATAGCAGAATACTTATATCGGACGCTCATACCGGAGTACTCATATCGGAGTTATCATATCGAATGCTTACACCAAAATACTTAGATCGAATACCGTGTCGAACACATATATATCGAATATTTATTTTTGAATACTTATATCGAGAATATTTACATCGGAATGCTTATATCAAAATATTTAAATCGGATCATTCGTGGAAGCATTTATATCGTAATAGTCGAACCGAATGCTCATATCCGAGTTACAGACACTTATATCAAATTCGGAACAATAGTCAAAGGTTTCCTTAATTATCTTACGAAAATAAGGCAAATAGAACAATACAATTAAATCTCGGGGACTGTGGGCCCACCTCGGGTCAAGTCGGGTAACGAACATAAAAACTTGGTCATTATGTGCCATTGGATCATCCTCGAAGATTTCAAGGCATTCGCTTTCATTTTCAAAAGTTACGGACGTTTGAACATTTCTTTACAATAAAGCGTAAGTTATTTAGTTCAATTCTACCGAATGAAAAAAGGATAAATATAAGCTCGGATTTCTAAGAGTAGAGAGTCATCCCGAGGCTCAAATCATAGCCTATCACATCTAGGACATGCCAAGAGAAAGAAAGGGTAAGCCTTACATACCTTTTCCATTGCTTACGCCTCTCCAATTCAAATCCCGTTTCGCCCAAAATCTACAAATGGTCATGTTTACCAATTGTCAATAGTAAGACTTTTAGAATTCAAATCTTTAATTCACTATTTGTCTACGAAATTTGGCGCATCTCCCCTGTAAATTCGCCGCCGAGAATTCAACTCGGCTCGGATTACCAACAACCATACCAACAACAATGCTAACAACATCAACATCTAATACAAAACACATTCATTGACATAACTAGTCTTCTTTTCTTCATAGTGTCGCAACTTCTACTCCAACTTCATACTTTCAACTAATATCAACATTTTCCATATCCATTAACTAATTCAAAATTATTCAAACATATTTCAATAATATTCCAACAATATTCACGAATTCAAGTATTCCCGCCAAATGCCATATTCCATCCGAAACTTCTACAAATGCGACAAAACTACTAAATCGCATTATTTTCCTCCAAATTTATTAATGACAACAATAATTCTCATTTTTGAATCTTACTTCCACAATTACATAAAATCTTTATTAAAATCACATAATTTCCCATAACAACCCACAACCATTTTCAACACCAACTTGATTCATTAAACCTTTATTTACATCACAAACACCACAACAACACAACTAACAAACTAAATGGAATTTAATTCATCTCCTCCCTTCATCACCATGGCACACGGCCATGTACACACCCACACATACACGGCTATGCACCCACACATCACAACTCCATAATCCTTATCTAATTTCAATCCTTATAACATATATACTTATTCCATAACATAAAAATATAGAAATCTTACCTTTTCTCAATTCTTCCACTTGCCACAAAAGGTAGTTTCTTGCCAAAATAATTATATCATCTTGAAGAAGACCTTGAACTTAATAGGAATTCAAGTAGAGACAAGTTTTTGAATCAAAGTTGAAGGCTCCAAGATTTTTTTTTCTTGCTCTTGGCCGAATGGCCTATGTTGAGCTCTCCAAGTTTTCTTTTTCTTGAAGCTTCTTGAAATGGCATGAAATATTAATGCCCCTCTCTTTTTAAATACTTGGATTAAAATCCCCCCTGGGTTTAGGCCATCTACCATGGCCGGCCACTTCATGGGCCCTGCCCCCCCCCCCCCCCCCCTTTTTTTTTTCAAGCCCAATTATTTGTGACTAGTTTTCGTAATTCATGAAACCATTTTCCCAATTTCCAATTTTGCCCTTAGCCTCCCTCGACATTTTTCGCATCAATACTTCCCATGACCAACTTACATGTTAAATAAAAATCAAATATGGCCTTATCTCTTAAAAGCCACAATTATTTCAAATTTCCCGATTGTACAAAAATACGGGATATAACATATAGTTCAAGTGCTCCTTGATCTTGAATTTCATTCTCAAATTTTCAAACTCATCGAAGTATTCTTCAACACTCTTGGAGCCTTGTTTCAACATGTACGCCTTGTTTCAACATGTACGCCTTCTTAAGAAACTCATCATAGTAGGTTGAAGGTACATACCTTGATTCCATGAGCTCAACCAATTCATTCCAAGTAGGGATATCAAACATATGTTGTTGAGCCCTATCTCGCTTCTCGGATTCCCACCAAGTTGATGCATTTCCCTCAAATTGCGTGAGGGCATACCTTGTCTTTAAAGTTTTCGACACATTTTTAGTGAGGAATATCCTCTCACTTTGCAACTTCCATTCAAGGAACTCTTTCGGATCACTACTTCCCTTGAACTTAGGAAGTGTCACCTTGATGGTATTCAAGTTTCGATCATTATCTCCACGCTCCTTATGTCCTTGCCACCTAGCATCATGGCCTTGAAATCTTGCAAAGCTACCTTGTCTTCCTCTACCCCAATTGGCCATTGGACCATGACTTCCTCCATTACGCGGTTCATCCCACCACTTTTCTTATTGAACCTGGTCCCCCTCCTCATCACACAACGGGTTTTGGAATTAGTTTTGGAAAGAATCTTGTTATTGAGGTGCTTGGGGAATATTTTGTGGAGTTCTTTATGGTATTGGCTCACTTTGAGTTGTTCGGTGTATTTGGGGATTGGTGCTTTGGATGGTAGGTGATTGGGGTTGTGGAGCTTTTTGGGTAAGTAAGGTGGTGGTGTAGGGAAAGCATAAGGCACGCGCCGGGGGCAAGGTTTGGAGTAGTCTCCGAGTTCTTACTCACATCACCTTTAACTGGAGAATGGGGAGTGCCCACTCTAATTGAACTCTCAACTTGCACCACCTCATCTCCAAACTCCCTAATCTCTCCTTCACCCCTCCTACATCCGAAGTCAATTCTGCCAATTGCCTAATGATCATGTTCAAGGAGTTCACCACATATGACTGGTCCTCCACACCTTGGGTACGTTCCCCTTGGTTACTTTGATTAGACATTAGAACCTGCAAAACTAGCAAATAATGTTAGTAATAAATGTGTCACTTCACTCGTATTGACTCTCAATCCTTACCACGCTCTCGTGCTCTTTCAAAGTTGATAATGAATCACTTATCTCAATCAATTTCACACATCAGAAGAATGGATTCTTGTTTAGATGAAAGAAGGACGACTCAATTAAAACTAACGGATGGAGCCAAAGATCGTTAACAAAGTTAAAACGAAGAAAAAACTTGAAAAAAATTAGCACGAAATGAAATGGGGACTCAAGAACTAGCCAACAACCATGTAAGGGAGATTACTAGCTGTTAGTTAGTTTAGAGAATCAAAGAAAGGATTAGAAATGGAACCGAAAGAGAATTAGAATTGAAAAACCTGAAAAGCTTGATTCGCTAAACTGTGACAAAGCCTGTGACTCGCAGTTAATCCTTGTCGCGAGACGTCTCGCGGCATGATGCAGTCCAAATTCTAATTTTTCTGACAGCTTCTGTGTTTGAGATGTGTTTTGCAGATGCCTCCTGCGACACCTTCTGCGTTTCGCAGATGGTGTCATGCAGTGACAAATTTGTGACGTCAAATTTTTTTCTTGGGATCTGTTTGGGTACTTCCTTTTCTGATTATTCCTTCACTTAGGCCCACTAAACCTAGTATTTCCCCTTTTGGGCTAGCAAACACTTTCTTAACTTTTTGCACTTGAAATTTTGGATCAAAAGGACTCTTTGAGTGTCCTCTTCCCTTTGAAGATTTGAATATCACCCAAGAGTACAAGAACACCCAATTTGCTAAGTACCCCAATTTCAATTCAAATTGGCTTCGGATTTGAGCTCCTCTTGATTAGTAGAACAAAGTCCAATACTAATTGTCTTCAATTAAGCACTCTAACAACAAACCCAACTTTTGTTCTTCAAATCTTGAAGCTCTCCAATGGTGTAAAAACTCCAAACTCTTTGATTCTTCGGATCTAGATGAAGTTGACCTTTAAGAATCCAAATTCAACCTTTAAATTGTCAAAATCCTAACACAACAACAATTTTTTTTTTAATTTTTAGATTTTGATTTTGAAAATAAGATGAACCTAGCATTAAGAATTGTAGGAGCATTCCTTTAGCCTAAGCTCTGATACGAAATGATAAAAATCCTAAAATTGAAACTCTAGGATTCTAAAAGAAATGCGAAAATTGAAAGATAATAAGAGAATTTAGAATGAGAAGAGAAGGGATAGAAGCGAGACCCTATTGACAATGAATTCTATGGCCAAACTTAGCAACAAATAGTAAACTGTTATATCCCGTATTTTGAACGACGGGACGATTCAGGTTAACTATGATAAGTTAAGGTCAGGACCATTCCGGGGTGCGAAGTCGGGACGTGTGACCTTCGATTTTGTCTTAGGACCTAAGTGTGTATGATGTTAGTGGTATGGAAACATCAAAGAAACTTTGGGACCAAAGATGGAATTATGAGAAGTGGTCAATTATTGAAAGAAATAGAGGGAGTAAAACTTGGCCATGTGGCCGGCCACCTTTGAGTGGGCCATGGCCACATGGTTGGCCATTATTTGTAATATAAGGAATGACTTAAGGGACCATTATATCATCATCTTCATTAGCTAGAAAAATCAAGAAACTTGGAGAGCAAAAACCCATAACCATTCGGCCAAGGAGAAAAATTTCAAGACCAAGATTAAGCCATTTCAAGACCAAGATTAAGCCATTCCAAAATTATTTCTCCTAAGCAAATCTACTAATTGGAGGGTGCTTGATAACGTGGAGTTGTTGTTTCAAGCGTTGGATTGTTCGTTTTCATTCTTGGCCAACTTTAGACAAGTTGAAAAGTTGTGAAGAAAGGTAAATTCTAATCTTGTTTTATGAGTTATGGAAGGTTTATGTGTGTTGTTGTATGTTGATATGGATGAAATTCATGGAAATTTGGAGTTTGAAGTTGAGCCGTGTACTATGGTATTTAGCTGCATGTGTGTGTGTTGTGTTAAAGGTGATGAACTAGGTTTTATGTAGCATGTTTGGTTATTGTGGAGTGTTGAAATGAAGGAAAATCATAAAGTATATACATATGGGTGTGTTGGCCGAATATGGCCTTTTGTATGTGTCAAGAAATGCATTAGTTTTCTTGGAATTTTGGTTGTTGTCGTTATGTGGATTTTATGTTGGAAATAAGAGTTTAATGATTCAAATTGGTATTGTAAGTGTTATGGGCTGATTTGGAAGGTTTGGTGCATTTAGTGTAATTTTTATGTTTATGGAAATGGCATGGTTAGAGTATAGATTGTTGGAGTAAGTCATGTTTTGAAATCAAGGAATGTGTTAGAGTTGAGGTTCTCGGGTTTGGGACCATTTCGGGTGGAATGGAGTATTTGTTGGGTTGTTGGAAATAATGTATGAATTATTTAAAGAGTTCTTGAATGTTGTTTGAATGGTTTTGGATTGATAATTGAATATGCATTAGTTTGATTACATGTTGGTTTGTAAGTATGTAGTTGTAGTAAGCATAATTGGAATGTTGTTGGAATGTATGGAGAAGAATCTTTTAGTATTCGAATATGTTTGAATTGATTATGGATATTATTGGAATGATTGTTGGTGTTGTTGTGTTGTTGAATTTGGCCGAGTTGAATTCTCGGGGTTGGTCCATTTATAAAGGAAGTCTTTGCCCAAATTTCCGTAGGATTATGTGTTAGTTGGGAATGAGCTTAAATGCTTGGTTGACGTTGGTATTTATTGATGTTATGTAGATCTTGGAGAATTCGAGATATAAGTTTGATTTGGATTAGCGTTGTGGGCGAGCGAGGTATGTAAAGCTTAACTCTTCTTTCTTTTGGCATGTCTTAGTTCAATATAGGCTACGATACTAGCCTCGTGGAAATTCCATTCTCACAATCCGAGCATGTCTATGATTCGCGTTTGTCTTTTGGTACTCGTATGTTGATGTGAGAAAATATTGGTTTTGATGTTGTTGGAAAAATTGATTTTAAAGTTGCACAAAAACTTGGTTTTCAAAAGAATCTTATTCTTAAACGATGTTGAAACTACGAACGCTCATAACTTTCGACTAAGGGCTCGGATTGCCTCGATATCGTCGTGGGAGGTTGTATGACGTGTGATGAGTATGTTTTCCATAGGCGGGCCCGGCTCGGGTTGACACTCGTCCGTGGGTCCCGCGACCTTCCTTTGTACCTTTCTGATGACGTTTGAGAGAGTTTGGTATGACGATTTTCCCGATTCCCAAGTACGGTCATTTTACTTACTTTTTTTGAACCTATGATAATGATTTTATGCATATGGTTACTCACGACTCGCTCGTGCGGTTTGTTGGTACATCGTTCGCGGTTCCAAGCCGGTTTTGTTGTCGTGCGCACTATGATATATTCGGTGTTATCTTGTGTTACGGTTCCGAGACCTCGCCATAGGGCGGGTTCCGTTTATGGAGTTATCTTTGTGATATGGCTTATGATGTGTTGTGATGATGTTTTGCGTTCGGGGTTGTACGGAGATTTGAAACCTTCGGTGTTACGCCGTGTTATGGCGCCATCGGCGGGCGACCATATTTTGTGCCCTTTTTGCATGCTTTCTATTTGAAAATAAACATTTGGCATTTTGGAAATGTACTTACTTTCGGTAAGTGTGACTCGATTTACTTATTGTATTTTCTGTTTTGCATACTCGGTACATATCGACCCCTTTCTTCGGGGCCGCGTTTCATGACGACCGAGTTTGGCGACCCCGGTTAGGAGACCTATCTGTGTGTTGGGACTTTTTATCCGGAGCCTATATCTTGGTATATACTCGTTCGTTGCATATATGTGTGTGTGTTCGGGGGGTACGGCGGGGCCCTGTCCCGTCATATGATTCTGTTGGTTTGTTTAGAGGCCTTTAGACGTATATGTGGGTTATGTACCTATCAGGTACAAATGGGTTTGTATATTATATGTTATGGGCCGCCGCCATCGGACGACCTTGTCGGCTTTCGATATATGTATATATATGTGTTTGAGTTTGAGATGCGTTTGAAGCAGCGTTTGATATTCATATGCGCATAAGCCAGCTGTGTGTGACTCGGGTTTGACGAATGCGTTTGGGTGCCCAACTCGGGCACTAGTCACGGCCTACGGGGTTGGGTCGTGACATAAACCCTCCCAACTGGAATTAAATCAAGGAACTTATATTATCTGAAATCAAAGATGACTCAATTTGAGGTCCACAAATGAGCAATCCAACAACTAAGAGATCACACTTAGTTAGCCAAATAAACTATGATCAATCTCTACTAAACAAACTTTCAAACACTCAAGTTTCATCAATATACAAGGTAAGTAATGAAAATGAACTAATGAAAAAGAACTAAGGCATCTATAAATAGTTTGCCTTATTACAAATACGGCCCAAAATTGACCCTTTTTCTAAAATAGCCTAAATGGACTGCTCAGTCCGGGACACCATCTGAGAGTCGCAGATGGTGTTGCAAGTTGCACTTGCGACTCGCAGACCATGTCGAAGGTTGTGACACCTTCACTTCTCCGCTTCGTCTTCCCTCCAAGCGATCATCCAAATGTTGAACATCTTTGTGTGTTGATCCCCAAGTTCCTCCAAAGCTTCTCTCTTCATGAACATGACTTGCAAGGCTCAGAGCTCTTTGGCTTGACTATGAGTGAGAGGCCTTGAAGGAGTTGTGCCAATTGATATCATATCAACTTATAAACACTTACTAGATAAGTCAAAAAATAATTCCAAACTGGCATGTAAACTTATTCAACATACTCAAAGCCTCCCGCGAACTTGACTACAACAGCTAAATAAAGAACCAAAAGTTCAAAACATAGAAGGGAAAAATGGCCAGTAAAGGTTAGACCGCATATAGGTTCACGACCTCGAGGAGATAAAGGAATTCACAGAGTAAGACACTCATTCTGAAAAAAAAAAATGGCACTTCCTTTGTCACAATTTATGTGGCATCAGATTTCGAGAGTCGGATTTTTCTATTTTGGCGGTGTATTTCGATAAGAATTTTTCTAGTTTTTTTTTTTTTTTTTTTTGAAATAAAATTTACATATTTAGAAACTACGTAAAAACTCCGGTAAGTCATAATAATTGATAATACAAAATATTTAAAATTACATGAAAAATGATGGTCAAAGAAAAGCTCGTTTGAATCTCGAAATCCAAAAAGTGCCACTTAAAGATATAGGACTAAATGTTCGTTACTCCCGAAATGAAAGGACTGCAAGTGCAATTTTACAATCTTTATCTCTGCCTTATCAAGCCAAAACATTTATATAAGGGATATTGCCCCCTAGCTCGGCCTTTGTATCAAAAAACATCACTAATACTTCTTCATATATAAATTACTACAGTAGCCTACAATACTTCTCCTTTACCTGTTACTAATCCAGGCCCCTATCAAGAAAAGAGAGAAGCAAATAAAATGGCACCACATAAAATTTTGGATAGATAGGCTTGGAAGGCTTTGCTCTAATTGATGAATACTTTGGGCAAATAGGTACGAAGAGAGCAGTCTTTGAACAACAACCTCGTGCCACCATGGTCACCCAAGAGCCAGCAACCGCCACTTTCTTAAGCGCGAGCCGATAGACCCACCGTACAAGGACCATCTAAGAAGTGCCTCAACGAGCCGCAACATTGACTTTGACTAAATTCCGTCAAAGTTGCAGTTACCGTTACTTTCCACAAGAATCTCAAGTTTGCAAAATAATCCCAGTGACTAGGATTGGTGTGCATGTATGTCCTGGTTTGCTTTGGGTATTTGTATGGCAAACCCAAGTTAAACAGTACTACACCTGGCAGTGTAAACTTTATCAGAGGATAAACAAGTTCTTACAACTGATTAAAGTACTGACCATACTTGTTATCCACTCTGTTTTAATTTGTGTGTCTTAGTTTGATTGAACAGGAATTTAAGAATACAAGATAGACTTCTAAATTCGCTTATAGTCTTTGATATTTGGCACAAATATCTTGATTTAGTGTCATTTACACTTTACTTCTTAGCACTTTCATCGCAGTTCTGAATGCAAATTGTTGTATATGCGCTTATGTTGGTATGTTTATATGAACG
>NC_081351.1:58439195-58497753 GCF_029784015.1 Lycium ferocissimum
GATTCAAGAACATTTCAAACAATCCGTATAATATTCAAAGCAATCCAACAATATACTACTTCACCCGAAATCCTCTAAGTTCAAGAAAATAATCAACAACACATTTCTTCCATTCAATTTCATCAACCATACCAACAATTCACACATTGACAACATTATCTTCCATAAATCCATGGAACTATATTTGATTCACATTAGCTTCTAAAAACAGCCGTCAATTACAATCAACACAACACAAGTTTTAATGACACTTAGTCCACCAATTACACGAGATCAACAACATAACACCTTATCTCAATCCTTAATCCCTCAATTCAACAAGAACAACCCACTAAACAAATGTAACTTCATCTCTAATCATCAAATTCCCTTTACTTTCACCATTTGATTCATGACAACAACAACAACAACACTAATTAAAATTTGCTCACCACTTCTAGCTTAAAACAGCCTCCAAAGTTGACTAAAAATTCGCCCAGCATTTCCCAAATTTTCGTCGAGCTTATTTTCTTCACTCTACTCGATCTCGAAATATTCTGAAACTCTCCATACATGATATTCGTCATTCATTATACTGATAATGGCCATATCCTCGTGTTTCAAAATACTCTTTCCCGATTACGACTTACGAGGTCGTAATTCACCCTTTTTCTTCGTTGTTACGTACTTTCCATGGTTTGTGCCCTTCAAAACACCATGGGACGTCGCCGACACTTCATTACTACGATGAGGCAAATGTCATACTTATGCTCTGAAAAAGCGGGGTATAACAATATTGTCCCGCGAGTCGTTGTCATTACGAACTCGCTCTCTTTCATTCTCCTCCCTCCTCAGTATTGTGGTGGTAAGATGACCGTGTAATCTCTTTTCGTACCGATTCGTGTTCAAGTCGAGCTTGAATGTACGGCACTCTTCTATGTCATGCCTCCTATTTCCTGTATGATACAGACAAAACTTGCTCCTGTTAGGCCCTAATGGTGCAAGCTCGTGGGTAGGTTCCACGGGTCTGATCTTTCTCAGACTAGCTAGGGTTAAGAATATGCAGGCATAAGATTCCTCGAAGATTGTGAAATCATACCGCCAGATCTGAGTGGTAGCGGTGACTCCCTCTACAGGGGTAATAGGATCATAGACTAGTAGGGTGTGCGGCCCCCACAGAGTCTCGATGATCCTATCATCAATCAGACTGTAAATTCTTCTTCTCAAACCCAAGCATTCGTTTAGGGTGTGACCAGCCTGGTTGCTGTGGAACGGACATCTCTTGTAGGCATACACTAACTCGGGCGGCAGCAACCTAACCCTGGTGGTGCAAGGCAATCTTGTGGCGACCATTCTCTCATACACCTCCTTACAGGTGACAAGCCATGGGGCCACCCTGAATGGGGAGGAATGGGCTTTGAAGGCAATTCCCCACCAAGCAGGTTCAGAAGGGCCTACCCTTCTAAAATTCTCAAATGCCATGGTGGATGTGGCAGGCACCATTGTGGGCGGTAGTGCATAAAAGTCAGACCCTTTGTTGGTCGGGGCATAGTAGTTAGATTCTTCATTTGCCTCATTCTCAAACTCTGCGAACTCCGGGAACATCCCGAATGGTTCTTCTTCCCCTTCAGCTCCTACTTCAACGGGCTCTGATTGCTCCCCCTCTATATTCTGAGGATCTTCCTCTTCTTCTTCTTCCAGTTCTTCCTCCTCTACTGGTTCAGAAGCTTCCTGTTGAGGCTTTGACTCCTCTTGCGGTTCTATCACCCAATGATTTAATCTGGCTCTTAGGCTTTCCTCTCTTCCTCGTAGGGTCCCTTCTCTAAGAGTCATGGGCCTCCTCTCTAGAGGTATATAGTTCAGCACTAACTTCCTCACTTCCTCCGGGACACTTCTATAGTATTGTTCTTGGGGTATGCCCTTAGGTGGATTTCCCAACCATATCTAGCAGCCGGTCCACTTCTTCAATTTTCCTCCCTATCTCCCGGAGGTGCTTCTCCATTTGTAGTACTTTGTCTCTCAGCATTTTCGCTGTTTCTCCCAGAGTTCGCGTCTCTTGTTCTCCTTGGTTTGCCATGGCAAGTCAACCTTTTAATGGAGATGAATTTGGGTAAGTTTTAAGCTTTTGGTTTTCCTTTTGGTATGTAGTTTTAGATCATCGGATCAAATGTATTCAAGCCTTAATACATGATAACACACATAGCAAGTAGGCATGTGAAACACGTAGCAAGCATTCATGTAATTTTGGGCAGATATTTATGCTACTCGCGTTCCTAAAACCTTTTTGAGTTAAGGCTATCCTAAACGATTGAAGCATGCAAGTGCCATTTGTGAAAGTGAACCATTGCCCCAAAAAATCATCATATAATAATAAAATATCTTCCCCGAAGGGATTACAAAGATGATAAAGCCGACAAGGGGCTCAATATAAAGCAGTAAATCAGCAAGGCTCTCCTCCAGCAGTGGATGTCAAGGCCTGGCTTGTCTTGGCTTTCTTTATCCTCCGAAGGGTGGTCTGAATCCGCAGCTGTCCTTGGTACATCTCCATCCTGACTATCACCGGATCCGTTTCTTCTAGAATTCGGGCTAAGTGTTCATCTGTGTTTTCCAGACATTCTTTCAGATGATCTTCTTCTTGGGCGTTATGAGAAGGTGCGGGCCTCGGGAATGATGCCCGAGTCAAGTGTCCGCATGCCATTCATGCTACCCGGTCACATCTCGTTTTGAACCCGTTCGGAGCCAAGTGTCCGGACCCCAACTTACGCGGCCATTCCACTCTCTCGAGGATCACCCGCTGTTCTTGATTTTTGCCCGTGTGCTCAATGATGAATTGCTCAGGATTTCCTACCTGAGGTATCACTTGCCTTCTACCAAATTACCTCAAAACCCGAGACGAAAAATAAGGGGGGATCCTTCGAACCCCGGCAAATAGCACAAAAGGACAATTCCTAGCTCGAACCACCACATTTTCTTATATGAAGTCAAGGAACATCCACTGGACCCTACCCTCAGTCAGTTCTTCGAAAAAGCCAGCCCATGCCCATTTGGACATGTAACTAAGGTTTGGACAATAGTTTGTGAGACGGTCTGCCCTGTTGTGGTTGCTCAGGTATTGGACTTCCTTAGCCATGTTGATGTGTTTGATAATCCACCATTGTAACAACATGTTACATATTTGGAAATAATGGAAACCACTTCAGCATTTGTCCAGAGCCCTGAAGATGTCTACCAAAATGATGGGTGTCAAATCAAAGTACCTCGCCTCTTGGTCCTTAGTTATACCGTGGAAGATAGCATGGGCTAAGTAGATCACTCGGGTGTCTATGGCCATCGAATCCCCATGTGGAAATACTATAATGCCCAGTAAAGCTATGGCGAATGCCAAGTCTAACAGCTTTCCACTCCTCTCTACTCTTGAACTCTTTCTGGTACAGAGTATATCCCGTGGCATCTCCGAATCTCCGATACAAATCCCTAAAGGTTGCCATAGGTCCTCGCGCCCAGGGAACCTTAGTTAGTGCAAGGAACTTCATGATTTGGCCGACTATGGGCCTTTGCGGAAATAACAGGTGGTGATCTGGTTTGTGTCATCTCCTTAGACAGGTTCAATTAGTGTCTATGGCATCTCTAATTTCTTCTAAGGTTGGAGTCATCTCAATTTCACCGAAGCGGAATAACATTTCCTTATCATCCCAATGTCCGGTTAACGTCTCTATTAGTTATGGACAACCTTTTATCGTCATGATAGCCGGTAAATGACCCAAGGTGCAGCTAATTATTTTCTTGTGAGCATCCCCTAACCATGCCAACCAAACCCTCAATAGATCTGGAGCCTTGATGATTGTGTCAGAATGGATGCGACCTTCCATCTATAAAATAAAACACTGTTAGGATTCCCCCCACTCCCACAGGGCCAATGGTCCATCACATAGGCACTAAACATACTTCCACATATAGCACATAAATAAGATGCGGTGTTCTTCGGGTCATAGACCGTCCGGACACAGGGTGGTCTTCCTTAATGAGCTTTAGGTAGGTCTGAGATTCCGAAAGCTCGTTTAGGTATGCATGCTTTAGTTCAATAGGGATTTATCTTAGCTCTGTCCTAATTTTACTAGAGTGGGTATTCACAAAAGATCGGGAACCCGAGCGGATAACTGGGGCTGAACAGTCAGGGCTGTTGGATGTCCACAAACCAACCCCGCCTCATAACTGTTCCAAAAGAAGTATTTGGTTTTTTAGTGAAGGTACGACCGTGTGCTCCGCGAAGTCGGCTTTGGAATAAAAATGTAAAATAAATGCCAGGAGTCGTGGAGTTATGATATACATGCAATGACAATTGATAATTGCAGGAAAGTAAACACAAAAAATAGTTAAAGAAAATATACCCATATTATATTAGAACCCTTATGATTAGAACCTTTAAGTCCCCAGCAGAGACGCCATCTGTTACGGTTTGTATTTTCGCGAGCGGGGTTAGCGCTCAGAAAAGCTACTTCGAACTCGTTGGTGCTCTTTCTGACTTTGTTTTAAAAAAGTAGCCACCTAATTTTTAGGAAATTAGCAAAAACAAGTGTTGAAGGTTTTATTCATACACCGTAAAAAAATCCTTCTTAATCCAAAGTTCTAGGTAAGGGTTTTGGTGATCCCCTAGAGGAGGTGTTAGGCACCCTAGTATTAAGGATTCGTACTATACGATTGACCTTCGAATTTCAATGTGTGGGTATTTGCATGAACTGTTTATTTAGTGTAAAATTCCCGAAATAAATCTGTCCTTTTATTGCATATCAAGTTTCTTGAAAGAATTGAGTGTAGTTCCCTTATATATGGGCTTATTTAGGTTGGATTTATCACATCCCAATGAATATATTTCCTCTTATATATGAGGATAAATAGTTTTTTTTGTAAGAAGGGAGATTACTTTGTGATAAAAATGTACATATATATTTCCAGTTCATGCTTTAATCCACACTTGGTCCGGTTTAATCGTATATGTACGCCAAAACTCTTTACTTATTATTCTATGATTTACGAATATGTTTCCTTTTATTAAAAACGTTTTGTAACACTTTGTTTTTTAACAATCCAGTTGGGTTCGGCGTTGGGCCGTAAAAGGATGGGTTTAATTGACAACGAATACAGGCAACAATATATTTATTGAGAGAAAAGGATTATATAAACTCACGCCCGTTTGAAGGAAAAGAGTTGTGATTTTTGGGTAAGAAAAAATGTAATGGGCTCTAGCCCAGAAAATGAATTTTGTTTGTTCCATTTCTGAAAAGGGACATCCAAGACTAGGCTTCGATCAAAATCTTATGGTAACTTGGTGGGCTTAGGCCCAAAATCTTGGTTTGTTGGTGTGGATTGAGTACAAAAACTACGCCAGTTTTCTTCCAAGCAAAGTGTAGTATTTTTTTATTCTTGAATTAACCATGACTTGCACAAAATCTTACATTTTTTACAACTGGTTTTTACTATGAAAAGTAGTGTATTCCTTTTAATTCTGAAACAAGGACTGTAGGGCAAGTAGTTCTGATAAAAAAGTTTATATGCTAACGCCTACCAAATTTTCCTAAGTCTAGGTTATTGCATAAAAAAAACCATTTGATTTGTCTCTTAGAAATCCCTTTTAAAAATAAGAAAATAGGACGGGTTTTGAAAATTCGCGAAGGAGCCTAAAGTCCAACTAAACGGCTTAAGTACCGTTTACCTAAAACGTCTAATTCCAACCATTTGGCTTCCATAGTAATGTGAGTTTACAAATACAAGTATAAATATAAACATATCATGCAGTAATAGTGAAATGACTTGGGGTGTACCAAGCCCCTTAACCATTTTCACTCATAGTTGGGCCTTCGTGAATATACATATTAGCTTCCCTTTCTCGGACTCAATAGAGGTCTGAAAGAACTGTCCTATTGGGCCATTGGCCCGATAGGAAAGGAAAGTATCCTTGGCGGATCCAAATGGCAATGCGAAAAGATAATAAGGGGAATAATAATAAAATAATAAAAGAATAATCGGTTAGATTGGATCCCATAAAAGTTCACACAATATATAGAAGAATAATAATAATAATAATAATAATAATAATAATAATAATAATAATAATAATAATAATAATAATAATAATAATGAAAATAGCCCAAACTGTCCTAACATGATATTTTTCATAGTGCATTCTTTATGATATGTGGGCTGAGTATTTTGGAATGAGATTAAGGTGGTTGTCACCATCCTTATTCCTAGTGTCGCATAAGATTTAAGGGGTTTCATCGAACCCCAGACATGGCTAGCACTGGAGGAAGGTTAGATCAACCCCAAATGATCCTTAACATTACCACAATCAAACACAAGTATACACTTAGAATCAAATATCATTGAACAGTCTGGCCTTCAAACAAAGGCACAGAGGAATAGGCAAAAAATATCTCCCAAGAAATAAAGGACAATACTTTACTGTACACCACTACTTTTCAATTGCAACAAGGGGCAAGAACATATTCATTGAACTGTGAATCATTTATGAACTAGGTGTGGTCTAGGCAAAATGAGCTTATCAATTTCTTCATGAAGATGTACAAATATAGACAGATTCCAATATAGAGTTCAATCACAAACACACACCGCACATATAAAAGAGACCAAAGGTGCCCAAGTAAGAGGAAAGTATATCCCAGGTCATATTTGCAAAGGACAGATGCAGATTAAGCAGACAGGTATAACATAGAGAAAAAGGAACTAATTTCAATCAAGTTTAGACACCAAGTATGGCACAGAGATGGATTTTCAGTTCCCAGTTAGGCTTAACAAGATGAAAATATCAGATGAGAAGTTTGCAGGTTCCATACATAGCATAGAGAGAATGCAGAAAATCATTCCTGTCTCTTTGGTGGAGTTTCTTGAAAAGAAGAAGGATCTACACGATCTTAATGGTCTTTAATGATTCAATTTTTCAATGCTCTACCTATTCAGATTTCTTGTTTCCCTTTAAGTTCTTCCCTTTGTATCTAGTTCAGCCTTATACCTATGCACCTAGGTTCATTACTAAGTTTTACTAACCCATTCATCAATGCATGTCTGATTCTAGCCAAGTCCTGTAGGTTCTGGCAAACAAATTTGTATGATTTTAAGAGATTTGTACAGTTAGCATGCACCACCATAGGCTTATGCCATGGTGCCTTTTATGTGAAGGAAAGGTGTGGTGAATCAAATAGTGCTTGACCCCCCCCCCCCCCCAGCCGAATCCCCTCTCAAGGCACCTTTAGAAAAGGCTCTTTCTAGCCATGTGTTTTTCATCTTACCTTCAACCCCTCTCTAATCGTGAGGAGCATTGCTACCAGAAACCATTTACAGCCAAATGCTTAATCAATTTCAAATGTATGGACACATAAGTAGACAGGACCATTTAGGTTAAGACTAGATCATTTTCACCACTAGAGTCTAACAAAGTTCACACAGAGTCATAGCATAAGTCCAAGTGTCATCAATAAGTTCCTTAACCTACTTTAACTTCACAAAACCATCTTAAATTAGTCTAGGCATTTAGCAAGTCATGTTATGTTACAAACTTCATTTGATCAAGTCATAGAAAGTGTATATATGAGGTAGCCAGTTAAATGTTAACAACTAAAATATCTAGATAGAGTGTTAGAAATTAGACCCAAACACAAATGATTCAAGTAGTGGACAGTAGGCAGATTTCCCCTTTTTTTTTTTTTTACTTGAAACAGTTATATTCCAATAGCACTCATATAGGAATCTCATGATTTAACAATGCAGCTTAGATTGGCCACTTTATCTTGGATATGGCATGATCACATTCATGGGCTAGAGCACAGTGTTGACTTTCTCTTTGAGACATTCAGAACCTCTAAGCAGGATACAAAGGGATTTCAAGAAAACAAATAGCCAAATGTCTATGGACCAACCCTCATTCTCAGTAAAGATCCTTTAATACTTAAGCATGAACAAACCTTTAAGCCTTTTACATAACAAGATCCACAGAAAAGAATGAAAAAAGGAAAAAGAAAGGCAGATTCAACTTGCAAATAAATAAACCCCCTAAAAGACAATGCAGGTGCAAAGACAGTAGAACATCTTAATTAACAGGTCACATGGAAAATACTTTAGATTTCTACTCAAGTTCTAAAGGGGCTAGCTTCTAAAAAAAAAAGGTTGACTCAAATACCTTGCTAACTAATCTTTAGACAGAGTTCTTCTCATGAATGTACACAAGGTTCAAGCTAGCCTAGGTGGCTTCATCCTCCCTCCCCTTTACCTAGCCATGTTTTAATACTGAAATAAACTAAACTTACAAAGTAATGTCATCCTAATAAACTAATGGTTTATTATGAGCCTAACCCCCTTTGTCCTCTAACATCCTTGATTTGGTGCCTTTCTAGACTTATTCCTATTATGGTTTTATCCTTGATTGATGTTCAAAAATTTAACTTAATAGTAGCTAGTTATTAAGGCTAGGTTCACTCAATGTTTCTTAATTTAGAACTTAATTGTCAACAACAAGCTAGTTATTTTCTTTAGTCAAACTTAATCCAACGGTCATGATCAAATAATAACTTCAGGCATTATAGTGTCCCAACAAAGCATACCTAATCTGTAAGTCTTGTTTTAACTTGACTTGTTTCTAACATAAGGCAATAAGCTAGACTGATCCATGAACAGAACATAAGGCTCCTTGTTTTTAAAATGGAATTTTGCATTCTTAATCTGCCTGTATCCCTTATCCCTTTTTTTTCACCATGTCTACAAAAGTCAAACAGTTATTGCACACTATAAAGTTTAACAAGCTAATAGGGAAAAGGAACAATCACAGAAAGGGTCAAGCTATGGTACTTTTACAACAATGCAGCATCAATCACGAAAGAAATAACATCTTTGCACCAAATTCTTTAGGCACAGCTTTAAGGTGGTTCTTACTTAAGAATAGTAGGGTGGGAGCTTGGCAGTCTCCTATTTAGAAGGAGAACATTACAGATCAGGCTAATGATAATTATAGACATATTCAAAATTCAAAATAAAGGTCTTTAGACACACTTAGAAATATGTTTAATTCATTAATCCCTTCGAAGATAGGTGTTATCACATTAAGTGGCAAGTAATCCAATAGTGATCCTCCAAACATGTCATGTGG
Source organism: Lycium ferocissimum (assembly GCF_029784015.1). Taxonomy (NCBI): domain Eukaryota; kingdom Viridiplantae; phylum Streptophyta; class Magnoliopsida; order Solanales; family Solanaceae; genus Lycium; species Lycium ferocissimum. The sequence continues at coordinate 58,448,329 of NC_081351.1, forward strand.
ACTTCTCAACACAAAGCAGCCTTACCAAGGAATCATACAATCTAAATTAGTATTCAAACAGCCTTACAATACCCTATGTGTTCCCTAATTAAACTAAAATACCCCCTTATTTCAATATATATATTATTAATAGTGCACTGTTGACCCTATCAGACCTTGAACCTATTTAATATGAATCATTTCAAATTTCCAGCAGTCTCAACTATTCTTGCAAAAGATTAGCACTAGTCTAGACCATTCAACTCAAACAACTAGCAAAATACTAGATTAAGTACATAAGGTAAGCAGGGTGTCATGTTAAGAGGGACTCATTCTAAATTCATTTAAAACAGTGCTAGGGCGTTTAAAATCACAATACAAGACCATCAATCAGAAACACTTAATAACACAGACCAATCATTCACTCATGAATAAATAAAATAGCAAAATAGATAAAAGGGTTGGGGTATTACTTTTTTTAAATGCAGCCTTTGGTCAAGAAAGGACTCGAAAGCTCCTTGTGCTTTCAACCCTCAAACTCAACCACAAGAGAAGGACAAAAATAAATAAAAAATTTATAACTGAGGACTCAAACTCGACAAGGAGAGTTTTAAGTCTAAAAATTATACTTTTGCTTAAATTTCAAGTTCTTGACTTTAAATTCTAGCTTTTTCAACTTTTTTTTTTTTAAAACTCTTTTTCAACCTTGTTTTTGTGATGAAGGTTGGGGTTCTATTTATAGCACCCCAAAATTGTGAAGGAACCTCAAAATATCGATGTGGGACTAACATATTTCATTCAATGGCCTCTGTAAACAAGATCTACGGTTGAAATTAGCTAGAATCAATAATGCATGGCTAGATCTGAGCTTTGCTCTACTCGATTTGGCCCATTTGTACTCGACCAATGGGACTCGAATAAATACAACATAATAGAATCATAAACAAATGCAGGAAATCATATATTAGAATCAAAATTTAAAGAAAAAACTTAAAGTGAGAATGATTTATACCGTGTTTGGAGTGAGGAAGATGAAAACGAGGCCAAGCCATTAATTGTATCACGTAAAGGGTTGTACGAAGGCTGCAAATGCCTTGTACCTTCTGCAACATTGCCATTTCTGGCATGAGAGAGAGAAAAAAAGCAAGGCGGCGCTAGGGTTAGGGTAAGGGGAAAGGGAAGGAGAGGAGAGAGGGCATCAGGGGGGCTGTTTGGTGTGGGAAATGAAAATGAGAGGGGTGTTACCCCTTATCAGACGAGCCTTGGGCCGGGTCAGCCCTATTGGGCTTGGAATCGATCCAACTGAAATAATAAAATAAAAATAATAAAGGAAGCCTTTTCTTGTGTATGCACCAAGTATATACACATATATCTCTCATATATATATATATATATATATATATATATATATGTGTATGTGTATACCTGGTGTATCTGCTGAGTATATTTAAGTCCTAGCTATTTATAATTAAAAATATTAAAGAGAATTTAAATCATGGTGAAAATTGGGTTGCTACGTATTTATATAAAAAAGAAAAATAATAATTTTAAAGGTCGGTTAAGTCGTTGATGGGCCTGAAAAGATGTCTTTAATTAATTGGCCCAACGTATTTATTTTAATTATGGCCTTTTAATCAAATTTGAAAATTAGGATAAACATATTATTTTAAATTAAATACCAACAAGCCGATTTTGTAAAAATAAACTAATTTCTTTAAATGGAGGAATAATTAAATTAATTGTGACCAAGGCAAAAAATCAAAAAGGAAAATATATATCTAATAAGGGGCACAGTTTTTGCAATAATTATCATTTAATTAATTAGCTAGCCTAATCAAAACAGTAAAGGGTAATTATGCTTATTTTATAGAAAAATCAGGGGTTAAAATATTAAGTAATTAATGACTTAAACTATTTAAATTATTCAAATTTTCAGAGGGAAAATAAAAGGAAAAATGTTTGAAAATAATTTTAAATGATTAAATAAGAATTCTTCCTTTTTCTCTCCTTTCTCTTTTAAAAAAAATTTAACCAAATATCTTGAAAAAAATTATTATTCTCTAAATAAAACATGATGCATGAAAATCTATTTTGCTAATTTAAAAGGAAGAAATATTGATCTGGGCACTTTATAAAAATTATTTAAGGCTATTAGAAATGCTCAGCTTATTCATGTATTACTCGGGGACTCCGAGTGATTAAAGTAACTTACGGGAGGTCAAAAATTAGGTGTCAACATGTGTTTCTACCTATTGTCGGCCTATGATACTTACTCAGTACACGTGGATTGTACTGATATTGCACTTGCTACCCCCTTTTTGGGGTGTAGATTGTTTCAGGTGGTTAATTGTGATATGAAGTGGAAATGTGCGGTGCCTATCTGGAACGCCTCCTCCCATTTCATTCCGGGATGGAGGATGAGTCTTAGAATGTAGTGGTAATCTGAAATCATTAGTCGCTCTTATGCTAGTCTAGACCAGGTCATGGGAAGTTGGATTGAGTATGTAATCATTTATTATTGTAATCTCTTAAATACTTGAGTTTATGGGAAATATTATGATGTTTCGCTGCTATTTCTAATATCTATTGGTTTAAATGAATCGTATCTATTTAATTGATGTGTTATTGAATGAAAGGGTTCGCCTACTGAGGGGGGAAAGGTCGGAACCCGCGCGGTCCTAAAATGGGTCGTGACAGCGGCACTCAAACAATTTAGGGAAAACAACAAAAAATACCCCTAAAATGTAAAATATTTACCCGTGCATGCCTCCTACTAAATTAATTTCGTTTAAATCGTCCAAACCCCTTTCTCCGGGCGGATCCACCCTTTACAATAGGGGTGGCATGGCACCCCCTCAATTAATAAATTTTTTATATACTTATGTTGTAATTTGCTTAAATTAGGTTAAATATTTGAATGTAAATTAGATAAAAGTTAGTGACGTACACAAGTTTGAATTTATCTTGAACATTTTTCGACTCCCGTTTTCCTTTGCAATTTATACTTCCTTTGTACCAGTAATTCCCTTTTCGGCCCTCCCAATTTTCTATTTATCTTTTTATTATTTATATTGATTTTCCCCTTTTCTATTATTTTATCCGTGATCTCTAGCGAGAACACACAAATAGAAACTTCAAAATCCCTTAAATTAAGTATTTTTTTAACCTCAAAATCTGTGAGTATTTAAATAAAAAAAAAACTTGGATCTCAATGGGAATTGTGGATTGAGATTAAAATTCATTTTTTCTTTTATAATTTCTTTTATTTATTACTCCCTCCGTCCATGTTTACTTGTCTCACATTTGACAGGGACACTCTTAATAAGAATAAATAAAATGAGAAATGAATTGGAGTACTTAATAATAAGGGTAAAATAGGTATAAAATGGTAAATTATGTCTTCATTTTCCAAACTATATAAACTTACAAGTAAAAGTGGACATATATTTTTAGTATAATGGACAAATAAAAATGGACAAGAGGAGTGTATCATAAAAATTTATGTTATTCTACAATTGTTGAATTCAATTTAAATCACTTTACTACTTAATTTGTGATGAAAATTTTAAGCATTGGTTAGAAAAAAACATGAAATTTATGATTTATTTTTGAGAACTTTGTAGTTTATCTAATTCTACATTTACTTATTGAAGTATTCACCTATTGAAGAGTTTTTCTATTATTTTTCTTATTTTGATTGGTATAATTCCCTTATTGAAGATGTTATTTTACTTGTGCAAATTCATTTTCTAATATATATAAGAGATGCAAGTCCCTTGGTGAAAATGTTGATTTTAATTCCCCTTATTTAAGATGTCAATTATGTTCGTTTCTTGATTTTTGGGATGTAATTTTCATATTTGCAAATTAAAACAAAAGCCTATTAAGTTGACCCAAATAAATTAAAACGAAATGGACCCGACCCAAATATACATTCCTAACAAGATGTATATTGAAGAAAATTGTGGCACCCGCCACCTTCAAATCCTAGATCCGCCTCTGCCTTTCTCCATGATACCATCACAGTATATTTATATATCATGATATCGTCTCAGTATATTTATGTACCACAATGGTATCACGGAGGAGTGTCTCATTGAAGGATTGAAGCAGTCCTCCACGATACCATCACAGTGTGTCTTTTGATACAATCTCAGTTTATTTATATACCATGTTCATATCATAATTTTGAGGGTATTTCGGGTAAATAGTTTCAAGGGCATGAAAGTAAGAGGGATGTGAGCGGGTAACTATTTTATTTTCAGGAGGCAGTGACGTTCTTTCCTCAACTATTTACCCGAGATACTCATTCCCAATTATCCCATTTTTCCTTCTTTAATTTATTCACCTCTTTCCAATTTCTTTCTTCTTTCTAGTTTTTTTTCTTTATTTCCCTTTTGCTTTTTGGACTTCTTTAGTTCTTTTTATTTCATATTAATTTTTTTTCTCTTCTTTAGTCTTTTTTTATTTTTTTACTATATACCAATGAAAAAGATAATTGATATAATACATCTTTCTTTTTTTCTTTTTTTTTTTAAAACCTGTTTCCCTCTGTATCTAATAAAAAGTAACTGACAATGTATACTTTTTTCTCATTTTTCTATATTAATTTCTAGTACGCTTGGAAAATTCATACTGAAATTTGGTCCCATTTGGAGTTGTTTCAGGTTCTTGGGATCAAATTTTTGAGCTAAAAGTCGAAGAAAAAAAATATTGTTGTCTGAAGAGTATACTGCAATAGTATATAAGTATAATGCAACCTTATACAAGTGTACTGCTATAGCATACAATTTACTACAATAGTATACTTCAACCAGTATACCATTGCAGTATATATATATATATATATATATTGCCACATGATATAAGGATACTACAACATTACACAAGTATACTACTACAGTATACAGTTTACTAGAATAGAATACTTCAATTAGATACTAAAACAGTGTATAACTCTGCAAATATATACTGCAACATACAATTTTGCAATATTATATTGAAACAATATAAAACTTTGTAATAGTATACTGCAACAATATAATTCAAGTGCTTCTATAACTTCAATAACACCTATCCCAAGGGGACATAGATTGGACAGTGCACTACCACCACTATTAACTTTATTAAAGGGAGGAACACCCAAGATAATGTGATGATTGCCCATGAATTGGTCAAAGGATATACTAGGAAGGAAATCTCTCCTAGATGTATGATCAAGGTAAATATCAGGAAGGCTTATGATTCAGTTAAATGGGAGTTTCAGAGAATAGTGGTATTAGAGTCTGGCTTACCAAAGAAGTTTGTGCAACTAATTACGACTTTTGTCACCACAGTCAGATACTCTTATCTGATTAATGGAGGTCTTACCACATAGTTTTGGGCCAAGAAAGGATTGAGGCAAGGAGATCCCATGTCTCCTTTACCTATTTGTGCTAGTGATGAAATACTTGAATAGATCCTAGAAGCAGTTCCAGTACATACTAGACTTCAACTATCATCTCAAGTGTGCTAAAATGAACATTATGCAGATTTGCTTTGCTGATGACTTGTTAATGTGATGTAAGCCTGATTTGGCTTTTGTTAGGATAATGCTTAAATACTATGAGTCCTTTTATGAGGTATCTAGACTATAGGTTAATTTGAAGAAAAGTTTTTTGTATGTTGGAAGGATTCCACAAGATCTGAAGGATGAAATGTTGATGGAAATGCACCTCACTCTTGGCTCCATGCCCTTCAAATATTTAGGGGTTGCTCTTACTGCTAAGAAGCTATTAATTAGCTAGTGCTTGCCATTGGTGGAAAGGATGATTTCCAGGATTAGATGCTAGGCATCTAAATTTCTCTCTTACAGTGGGAGGCTCCAGCTTATCAAAAGCCTCCTATTTGAAAAGCAAACATACTGGTCACAAGTATTCCTATTTCCCAAAAGATCCTACCCATGGTTACTATTGTGTGCAAGAAATTATTGTGTATTGGAAGCAATGGATACTCAAGAAGAGTTTTAGTTGCTTGGGATACATTGTAACAACCAAGAACTGCAGGTGGGCTCAACATTATTAACTTTGCTTTGTGGAATAGGGCAGCTAATATGTAAGCTGTTGCGGTATATTGCTAAGAAGAAGGACATATTATGTTCGTACGAATTCACTCATTCTACATCAAAAGGATCAGACAGGTACATCTAAACAAGCCAGTTGTCTGGTTAGGAAAATCTTTGAAGCAAGGAAATGATTCAATTCAGATGACAACTGGATAAGCAAGCTATATCTTTGTGCCTAGAACTCTAAATTCAGCACCAAGAAATCATATGAATCATTTCTCGCTCAGTACCCAAAGGTTCCCTGGAGAAATTTAGCCTTAACCAGAGGTCTAGTACCTAGACATCAATTCATTCTCTGGCTAACACTACATGAAAGGTTATCCAATGTTAATAGGCCGAGCAAATGAGGAATTCATGATGCTCGGGATTGTGTTTTATGTTGTTCTAATGTGGGTTGAAACTTTAGTCTATTTATACTTTGAGTGCCCCTACTCTAAGTACATCTAGCTAACACTGCTGAATTAGATGGGAATACAGAAAATAGTTGCTCCTTAGCCTGAGGGGATGAACTGGATCAATGTAGTGTCATGTTCTAGACCTAGAAGTAATATCGTTGGTTTCTTGTTTGAAAAATCTATTTGTCATATCTAGAGTGAAAGGAACTCTCTAAAGGCAAAGTCCTTCATCCGAATGTTCATCCCAACCTATCTACTTCCGATACTAGAATGCTTCAAAGGCTATGGACCTCCTCAGCTCCCGACTTCAACCCCTACTCAGTGACGAACTTTTTATGCTATGTTCCACCCGGTAAAAGCTTTAGTGTACCATAGAACTGAGTGTGTCGGTTCCTTTCACGGGCTAGTAAACTTTTACCTCCGGGCCATTTATTGGTCTTGGAGTTTTTATATCATGAATCATTTTGGTGTTTTTATTGCCTTGTTTTTTGTATGGAATTGTCTTTACATTTTTTTGTTTTAAGACATAGATATTTCGTACTCATCCTATGAGGGCAAAGGAAAACCACTAATAATTCAAGGTTTTTTAATTTGAACCGGAGAGATTTTAACGTTAAACCACAAAACCTTTCCTTAAGGATTTTCTAGACATATAATAATCGACCTATTTGAGTTGAAAGGCAGATTACATAAATTCACTGGCTTTTGACCAATATGTGAAATGAGAACTATCCAGGTACACTTTGTGTATGGAAACCTTTAATGAATCCTTCGTAGCTTCTTGCTCATAAAATTCGACTTTACTGCTTTGCACCGGTTAATGTTTGTCCCGATTTCTCAAGCATACGAGTTCAACCTTTTCTTTATTAAGGTTTTGTTTTAGTTTCGAATAAGTGAGGGCCCTTATTTTACGGTGCTTTAGAAGAGGATATTTCTTGTTCATTATGGCACAAGTTTTCGGCATGTTGTAAGTGACATTCATTTGATTTTACTATCTTTGCTTTTAATGGCAAGAATTTATCATGAACAAGAAATTTTTATTGATTCCTTTGATTTACAAATGTGATGCAAATGTAAGAATGACCCGAATGCCATCTGGCATGGTCAGCCCGATAACACGTGTGAAATATTCAACCAATCGACCAGTCGCAGTATTAGTATGCTTTTGCCTTGAAGGTCTTACCGGTACTGATTGCCAAGACACCTGTGATGTAAAATAACTCAGGTTCCTTCATAGGAAGATGAATACCAAGCCTTCATATGGATCCATCCATTTTCGTGAAAAGATTAATACTAGGTCTTCTCATGGACCTACCCATTTTCACAAAGAAACGCAGAGGAAAGGGATATATAGCCCCCACTGTTTGGTGTACCGAATGAAGACCCAAGCACAAGATAGTAATGTAGGACAAAAAAGTCATAATATGCCATACAACGTTGCCTCATTAAAAACCTTGCTGGAAAAACCCATATGGAACAAAAACTGGTCGAAGGAAAAAAGAGTGCAGTACATATTTTCTTCGCTGCTTGCTATATTTTCCCAGTAAAGCATACTACCTATTCAAATGACTGACATTACAGTTGTTCTAAAGCTTCTTTACATCCTTGTCTTCCAACTGACATGATCCTTTACCGACGATTCCAGTAACTTTATATGGTCCTTCTTGATTTGAACCTGACTTGCCTGTATTAACATCCCGGGTATTGTGAGTTACCTTCCGAAGTACCAAGTCCCCCATTTAAAATGTTAGAGATTTGTTCGATGATTGTATTATCATTCCTTCCACTGCTTTTGTGCTACCATCCGAACGTATACAAGGTCCTGATGCTCCTCAAGTAAATCCAACTAAACTATCATTGCATCTAAATTGGTCCATTTATCCGCCCAAAGATATCACAGGCTTGAAGTCCCCACCTCGTCCAGTATTAATGCCTCTGCCCCATACACGAAGGAAAAAGGTATTTTCTCGGTGTTTGATTTTGCCGTGGTTTTGTATGCCCAAAGGACCTCAGGTAGTTTAGCAGGCCATGACCCTTTGGCATCCTCAAATTTCTTCTTCAGGTTTTGTATTATAGTCTTGTTAGTTGACTCCGCCTGACCGTTTGCACTGGGATGATAGGGAGAGGAGGTCATCCGTTAGATATTCAATTCCTCAAGAAACTTGATGACCTTACACGCGACGAACTGAGGGCCATTGTCGCAAGCTATTTCCTGCGAGATACCAAAACAACAAATGACATGCTGCCAAATGAAGTCCATCACCTCCTTCTCTTGAATCTTCTTGTAGGCTCGTACTTCAACCCACTTAAAAAAATAATCAGTCATAACTAATACAAATTTTACCTATCCCGGGCTAGAAAGTAGAGGCCCAATGATGTCCATTCCCCATTTCATAGATGGCCCTGGAGACACAACCAGATACAACTCTTCCCTCGATTGGTGCAACATCTGAGCGCGAGGTTGGCTCTTGTCGCATCTCAGAACGAATGCCTTCATATCTTCCTCAATTAGGGGCTAATAGTATCCGACCCTTATCAATTTCCTCATCAATGAATCTGCACCTAAATGATTGCAGCATATTCCCTCATGGACTTCCGTCGTTATGTAATCAGCTTCCTCGGGACCCACACAACGTGCTAACGGGTGGTAGTAGCACCTCCAGTGCAATATTCCATCTATGATACAATATCGGGAAGCTTTAGCTCTTAGCGTTCTAGATGCTTTTGGGTCCTTTGGTAACTTTCTGTATTTGAGGTTATCTATGAACTCATTCCACCAATCCCAAACTAAGTTTGTTGAATTCCCGTCATCATACCCCACAGGATCTAATCTTTGAGTGAAGCAATTGAACTATTAATTCAGTCCTCAAGCCTTCTAATTATGTGGACGATCCCAAACTGGCATGTGCATCTGCCTCTACATTTTCTTTCCTGGGTACATGCACCATCGTCCACTCCTAAAACCCCGAGAGCAACTTTAGTACCTTTTCAAGGTAGCGTAACATGCCTCCACCTTTCCATAAAACACACTATGGACCCGATTTACCACCAATAAGGAATCACACTTTGCCTCTATTATCTCAAAACCCAATCCCCAGGCTAATTTGAGGCCCGCAATCAAAGCCTCATACTCGGCCTTATTATTAGGTAATGGTACACTATATATGGCTTGCCTCAAAATTTCTCCGATTGGAGTATGTAATACTATCCCTAAACCGATTCCTTTGACATTAGATGCCCTGGCAGCATAGAGCAGCCAAACCTGGGGGTAGTCCCCGAGATCAAGGCAGCTTTCTTTTTTGCTTGAGGAGCAACCCCTGGAATGAAATCAGCAACAAATTTTGCTAGAACCTGTGACTTAATTGCAGTCTGGGGTTTATATTCTACATCGAATTCACTTAAATCCACCGCCATTTAGCGATTCATCCTAAAAGTTTTGGTTTGTGAAGTACGTTCCGTAAGGAAAATATAGTCATTACGGCAATAGGGTGGCACTGGAAGTAAGGCCAGCTTTCGTGATGCCATCACTAAAGGAATAGCCAACCTTAGCGGGTGCCGATTTTTTTCCCCTGACATGATTCTACTCACATAATAAACCAGAAATTGCACACCTTTTTCTTTATGTTCCAAAAATGCACTTAACACTACCTCTGAGATGACCAAGTACACCAAGAGTTGTTCTCCGTCCCTCGGATTTAACATGAGCGGAGGACTAGATAATTATGCATTTAGATCGCGAAGAGCCTACTACATTCCGACAGTCACTCAAAGTCATTTTTTTATTTGAGTAGTGAGAAGAACTTATGGCACTTTTCTGGTGATGGGGATATGAATTTGATGAGGGCTTATATCTGACCGGTCAGCCGTTGTACCATCTTCACGTTGTCCAATGAATTGGAAACGTCCTCGATTACTTTGCTTTTGTTCGGGTTTACCTCAATTCCTCTTTGAGAGACTAGGAACCCAAGAACTTTTCGGAGCCTACTCCGAAAGCACACTTCTTCGGGTCTAGCTTCATGTTGAACTTGTTTAGAATTTCGATAGTTTCCTGTAAATGACTCATGTGGTCTCTTGCACAGACATTCTTAATGAGCATATCATCTATGTAAACTTCCATTGTTTTCCCAATTTACTATTCAAACATTTTATTCACCAGCCTCTGATAAGTGGCTCTGGCATTTTTTAGTCGAAAAGGCATCACATTGTAACAATAAGTTCCAAAATTGGTGATGAAAGACGTTTTCTCTTGGTCCTCCAGGTGCATCCTAATTTGGTTATACCCAGAGTACGCATCGAGAAAACTCATAACCTCGTGTCTGGTCGTAGCATCAATCATTTGGTCTATGCTCACAAGTGGAAAAGAGTAATTTGGGCACGCCTTAGTAAGATCTTTTAAATCAATACAAATTTTAAATTTATTTCCCCTTATAGGTACTATGAGTATGTTTGCTAGCCAATCTGGGTATTTAACTTCTCGGATAGACCCTATATTAAGCAACCGAGATACCTCTTCTTTAACAAACTTGTTGCGAACATCAGCAATAGGCCACTTTTTCTATCATACAGGACGAAAACTGAGGTCTAAGCCCAACTTGTGGGTCATAACCTCTGGAGGAATACTTATCATATCCTTATGGGACCACTCGAAGCAATCACTATTAGCTTTAATAAATTGAAGAATAATTTCCCTGAGTTTCGGGATTAACCAAGTGCCCAGGTATACCTTTCTTTCTGATAGCTCAAGATGCAAAGCGATCTGCTCAAGTTCCTCAGCCATTGATTTTGTAGCATCAGAATCATCGGGCACCTGAAAGTACCTCAGAACCTAGTGTTTATTTGGGAGCTCACTTTCCGAATCCATTTTTCCCACCTCTCTCTTTTGGATTGCATCTGGGATGGGCTCCGGCTCTTGTGATTGCTATTTGTCTTCAGTGACTACTTCACCGACCTTTGGTTCCTAAATGCCAAAGTCTCCCTTATTACCGGTTGCTCTCCCCTGATTTGTCTTATTCCTTCTAGAGTAGGAGATTTTACCAGCAAGTGCAAAGTCGAAGGAACTGATTTCATATCATGGAGCGATGGTCTTCCAAATATTTCATTATATCACATGTCACTATCTATCACATAGAATTGGTTTCCTTTATGACTACTCCAACTTCCAGCAGTAAATCGATCTCGCATTTTGTAGTTTCACTTTCCATTTTAAACCCAACTAGTGTGCTGGCAGCCGGTATGATTTTTCCTAGCCTTTTCTTTTCCTCCACCACTTTCCTACAGATGATGTTGGCCAAGCTTCCTCGGTCAACGCTTCACTTGGAAACAACCAATAGACACAGTGATAACTAGGGCATCATTGTGTGGAAAGGTGAAGCCAATTGCATCTTCATGCCGAAAGTGATGGTGCCTTCATATGGTAATTCTCAGAATCTATTATCCATCATCACCGAGATCTTTGTTTTCTTGGCCGTCGTAAAGGATGTACCAGTGATCATAGATCCCCCGAAAATCTTATCTATGATGTGTGGATGGGCATCCAGAGCGACCTTTCCTTCTGCCAGTCCAACACTTTCATAATTGTTCCTAGCTCTTTCACTCAAGAATTCCCGCAGTGACCCCTGTTAAGTATACATGCTATCTCCTCCTGGAGATGCCTGCAATCTGCAATCTTATGTCCGTGAGTGCCATAAATAGCACCACCCGATTTGATCTCTAGTGTTAGGATCAGATCGGAGGAGTTTTGGAGGACATGACACTGGATGGGTCCTCCACACAGCCACCATCTGCGCTTCCTCGATGCTAAAATTGTAGTCTAAAAGTTTTGGGTATTCCGATCCATTCGAAGGGGAACCAAGGGAATTGTCCCTATCACGGCTTTGCAAGCCCTGATTATTCCAACCATGATCTCTCTTCTTGTTTGTGTTTGACTTTTCGAAGAAACAATATCCGTGGCCACCACCGAATGTTTCCGGAGGATGGTAAGGCTGGAATCGAGTTTTTGATAAATGTCGGTCCGGCCAAACTCCCTTATCCATCTTTCGGAGAATTTCCCCAGCCGGAGTCCTCAGTAGGTCGTCTTCCACCCGGATCTTCGATTCATGCCTATTATGCACATCTTCCCATGTTGTGGATTGGAATTTCAAAAGATTCTCTTTGAGTCAACGAGAGGCGTCCGAACTTTGAGGGTTTAGACCCATGGTAAAGCTTTAACAGCCTATTCGTCCGGGACCGCACAGAAGCATTCGCTCCTTCTGAAACCGAGTAACAAAGTCATGAAGCAACTTCGACTCCCCGTGCAAATTGCGGAAGATGTTCTCTTTCCAAGTTTTTACCTTTCGGGCTCCCGCATGTGCTTTGATCAACATGTCGGCCAGGTTGTACCATCGAGGGCTCAACAAATGCCCATGGTCCCTCGGGAGTTTCCATGGGCATCTCAGGAGCTTCGTCTCCATGAATCAAGAGATCTTTCTTTCCTACTCCATCATCTTCGATGTTTATAATGCTGCGGGTAGCTGCTACCATTTCCTTCTAGGCCTCAATGAGCCGGCGGTATGTTCTCACCTGGGACCCAATTCCTTCGATAGAAGTCCCGGCAAGTAGTGAAGGGCTACGGGCTCTACGCTTTTGACTGGTCAAGGCTTGGGATGCAGCATTAATGATGTTGGACAAAAAAGTTTTGTGCAAAGAAATCCTTCAAGCAGTTGACTTTTTCATAGGAATGCCTGAACAGATAATGGGAGAGAAGGGAAACTAAAAGTATGGGCAATCTACGTGAAAAACATATGGGGGGAATTTGATGCCTTACCATGGATTTTCCCTTTTCACCAGTCAGAGGTCAAACTTTTCCCGGTCCTAACAGCGTTAGGAAAGGCTCGCAGCAGGTGCATTACCCAATCAAATATTTTGTGCACAAAATCGGGAGCCACAAGAGCTGCTGCGAGAATTAGCAAAATACCCAGGGGCATACATACAATAGCAGCAAAGTGTCAAGGCTTATGTATGTAATTCCAAGCTTTCGGGAAAGGATCCGAGAGGAACGGTGAAGGAAATCGATACGGATCAAAACAAACCGGTCACACCAGCCGCAGTCAAATTCATCCTCAGCACTGATAATCAGTCCACGAGAACCCTAAGGGTATAGATGGATCATTCCCTCTTGGAACAATCGAGAAGAGTAAAGCTACATCAGGTGGTCAATAGTGAAGTCCATTCCGACAAGGTCGACCAAGTGTTGAACGCAATAAATTGTTCTCCATAACTGTGGAGCAAGTAGGCCAAGTCTAAACGGGTACCGGCGGTAAAAGTTTTCCATGATTTGTGCTACGATAAGTGTGAATTCTAAGATGAAAGGGTAAGTATGGATCATGGTGTAACCCTCAACGTGCTAAGTCATCTAGCCCTCTATGCCCACTGGAAAAACCACAACTTCGGCACCCTAATTGCAATCCGCATAGACTTGTGGGAGATTTTTACTAGTGATCAAGGAGCTGATTTCACCCACTGATTTGTGACGGTTATCGATGCGAAAATTCCCTTGGTACGCGCAATTGAGAGGAAGGATGTCAGCAGCATGAGAATCCAATTATATCTCTTGAGTAACTGAAGGCATGGGGATTTCCCTTGCCTGTGTGAAGGTGAATCATAATGCTCCTCTCCTTGTCCCTCAGAAGGACAAGAGGGGAGAAAGACATAGATGATGGATTGGTGGAAACCATGGTCAGAGCAGGGTTTTCTTGTAGAAGGAAGAAGGTATTTAATCTTTACCAAGGGAATGAATACGTAGAAGGAAAGAAGTAATTTAAAGGAGCTTAGAAGATATTGGTGGATTTTTAGTTTATAGATGGAAGAAAATATTTAATGATCGTAAAGCGAGGAGCCGCGTGTCACTAGAAACATCAATCATCATCGTCATTAGTGAAAACGTGTAGTGGCAACTCTGGCAAATGTCACATCGAGTGAAGAGATGGGACGTTTCATTTCCCGCCAAAAAAAATAAATATGAACCTTTCCACTTCTTGGTCCCACTTGTTCGAGTCCCTGAAAAGTGGAGGACTATCTGTATTGGGAAAAATTCATCGAATACAATTGGAAATACGCTGTGACGACACGTGTCAATAGACATGAATCAGGTCCAAGTCGGCACTCAAAGACCCCAAAGGTATTCGCATGTGTCCGGAGTCTCACTAGGCTTCGTGTCCCCGGGGAGTTCGTGAATATGATAAGGCTCTGGTTGAAGAGGCCTATGATCAACCGTTACGAGAAGACTTTGCACCTCTCACAGGATATCAATAGGCATTAATGTCATCTTTATTGTCCATCATTACTAAAGCATTAACTTGTAATATTAATGGGGGCATAATTCATGGAATGTGTGCCACTGAGTCCAAGTATAAATAGGGCTTCTCGTTTCATTTTAAAGGATCCAAGAAATATATACAAGGCACACTTGATACTTGCGCTATTTTCTAGTTTCGTGTTTCAATTCAGCTTGTCAATATAACAATAGATAGCTTGCCGGAGACTCTAGCTCAAAGCATTTCCAAGGCTCAGGGTATTCTAATTCTTTACTTTCGATTACATTTCGTCTACATTAATTTCTATTGCAAATTATCTTGCTATTCTGGTCACTCTGATCCATGTGTCATTGACCACGTATACAAATTCAATTGTACCAATTTATGGGTAAACACAGAAGAGTATGGAAACTTGGTTATTGGAGTTCGAATATAACTGCATAATTAGTTTCTAAAAGGTGAGTTGGGATCTCAAAGAAGTTACTCCAAGAATTCCCATATTATCATATTCCGGATATATTCCACAACTTTAATCTCCGGATCGACATCTAAATATTCTAAAACTTTTACTTAAAACGTCTAAATATGCCCTTAGAGTATTCGAAATTCAGCAGATATACCCTTTGTTAATAGTTTAGCTCATATATGATCCAAATATTCCTTTAATTTAACTGGAACTCCAAATTAACTGATTAATAAGCGAAAAAAGGCCAGATATCTCCTTAAAACTATGTAAAATTGAGCAGATATGCCCTTTGTCAGTAATACCCATGAAAGATATTTAGTTGAATATGACTTTTTTCATATTTAATTAAGTTAAAAAAAAAATATTAGGTTGTTGGTTGACATCGAATCTTGAGGATTGTTGTTATTGTGAAAATTTATTAATCTAAACACTATGATTACACTTTTAATGCAAGCTCCGCTACTTATTATTCTTATTATAACATGATGGGCATGTTTGGCCCTTTTTCGCTATTAATTAACTAATTAGGTTAACTGGATGATCCAGTTAAATTAAGAGCATAGGACCAACTATTGAATGATAAGGGCATATATATGTGAGCTAAACTTAACGAATGACATATTTGCTCAATTTTGGGTACTTTAATGCATATTTGACCCTTTCCCAAATTCAAAATAATGAAGATGCAATTAGAGCAAATGTTTCGCACTACTTAGTGTTTGACCATATCATATGTAAATTTCCAAATGCACCAGTTTCTAACTAACATTATGATGATGGAAGGAATTAAAAAAGACTAATTAAACCTATTTGATATCACAAAGTTTTCGAGAAAGTTTTCTAAAAGGACTTACAAACTTTTATAGTTTCTTTTTTGGGAATTCAAGCACATAAAAATAATTCTCACATAGATCAATGTTTCTAGAAGTTGTATAACCATCTAAGTTATGCAAACTCATTTTGAAAGGTAGAGTTGAGATTTATAACCTAAAATTTACGTTATAGAATAATTAAATGAATTTGTGTTTCGGATCAAGGGCCAGTAGATTATAATGATCGTGATTAACCAATAATTAAATGCAATAAATTTTTACTTGTGTATATGAGAGCTTAATAAAAATCAATAAATTGATCGGTAATAAAGTAAAAGAGTAAGAGTATTCTTATTCAAGTATTTCTGGTAGGACTATCAGGCAGCTTGACCAGAAAAGAATGATTGCCTTGTTATAATACAAGAGCTTATGAGTAATATTGATGAAAATCAAATTGCCTACAAGTGACGGGAGATGGATACAATTTAAAGCCTGACCTTAAATAATGTTCCCCTTATAAGCAGCAGCCTATAGCTAGTGATCAATATCTTCACGTTGCGTCTGTTACTTATATGGATATGTAACCGCCATAGTGGATCCTATATTTCTCGAAACTGTTAATCTGCGAAGCCTATCATATCCAACCATTGATGACCTACCAAATACTCAACTCTCAAGCAAGACAATCTATTACCGGTGTATCATGTTCGAAGCAACCCCGAAGAGGGCCCCGAATGAGGTTCCTGAGTGTTCTCTTGGTTTTTGGTGAAAGTCGTCTATGTTGATCTGAATTTGACTAGACTTATATTGCGCCGCCTCATTTCCTGAAATATTCATGTGTCGAATCCATTATTTTCCCAATACACTAGGTTTATACATGTACCATATGTAGTTTATATATATAAGTTTGGTAGCATGAAATTTTTTTACTTCCTATGTTTCAATTTATGTGTCTTACATTCTTTATAATATGTTTTAGAAAGAATTTTATTTTCAATATTTAAGATGACAATATTTAAAAGATATTTTGGTACATTATACACCTTTAATTTAAGACTATAAGATTAAAGGGTATTTTGATACATTACATACATTTTTAGTTTAAGACTACAAGCAAATTCAGAAGTCTGTCTTGTATTCTTAAATTCCAGTTCAATCAAACTACGACACACAAATTAAAACAGAGTAGTTAACTAGTATGATCAGTACTTTAATCAGTTGTAAGAAGTTATTTATCCTCTGATAAAGTTTACACCGCCAGGTATAGTACTGTTTAACCTGGGTTTGCCATACAAATACCCAAGGCAAACCAGGACATACATGCACACCTAACTATCTACACAGAAGCAGTACTCTTATATATCATATATGACATACTTCTATATTTAATCAGCTCCAATCCTAGTCATTGGGATTATCTTGCAAAATTGAGATTCTTGTGAAAAGTAACGGTAACTGTAACTTTGACGGAATTTAGTCAAAGTCAATGTTGCGGCTCGTTGAGGCACTTCTTCGATGGTCCTTGTACGTTGGGTCTATCGGCTAGCGTTTAAGAAAGTGGCGGTTGCTAGCTTTTGGGTGACCGTGGTGGCACGAGGTTGTTGTTCAGAGACTGCTCTCTTCATACCCGTTTGCCCAAAGTATTCATCAATTAGAGCAAAGTCTTCCAAGTCTATCTGTCCAAGACTTTTATGTGGTGCCATTTTATTTGCTTCTCTCTTTTCTTGATAGAGGCCTGGATTAGTAACAAGTAAAGGAGAAGTATTGTCGGCTACTGTAGTAATTTATATATGAAGAAGTATTAGTGATGTTTTTTGATACAAAGGCTGAGCTAGGGGGCAATATCCCTCATATAAATGTTTTGGCTTGACAAGGCAGAGATAAAGATTGTAAGATTGCACTTGTAGTCGTTCATTTCAGGAGTAACTAACATTTAGTCCTATATCTTTAAGTGGCACTTTTTTTGGATTTCGAGATTCAAGCGAGCTTCTCTTTGGCCATCATTTTTTCATGTAATTTTAAATATTTTGTAATATCAATTATTATGACTTATCGAACTTTTTACGTAGTTTCTAAATATGTAAATTTTATTTCAAAAAAAAAACTTGAAAAGTTCTTATCGAAATATCGCCAAAATAGAAAAATTCGACTCTCAAAATCTGATGCCACATAAATTGTGACAAAGGAAGTACCATTTTCTTCAGAATGAGTGTCTTACTCTGTGAATTCCTTTATCTCCTCGAGGTCTTGAACCTATATGCGGTCTAACCTTTACTGGCCATTTTTCCCTTTTATGTTTTGAATTTTTGGTTCTTTGTTTAGCTGTTATAGTCAAGTTCGCGAGCAGGCTTTGAGAATGTTGAGTAAGTTTACATGCCAATTTGGAATTATTTTTTTACTTATCTAGTAAGTGTTTATAAGTTGATATGATATCAATTGGCACAACTCCTTCAGGCCTCTCATTCATAGCCAAGCCAAAGAGCTCCAAGCCTTGCAAGTCATGTTCATGAAGAGAGAAGCTTTGGAGGAACTTAGGGATCAACACACAAAGGTGTTCAACATTTGGATGATCGCTTGGAGGGAAGACGAAGAGGAGAAGTGAAGGTGTCACAACCTTCGACATGGTCTGCGAGTTGCAAGTGCAACATATGACACCATCTGTGACTCTCAGATGGTGTCCCGGACTGAGCAGTCCATTTAGGCTATTTTAGAAAAAGGGTTAATTTTGGACCTTAGTTGTAATAAGGCAAACTATTTATAGATGCCTTAGTTCATTTTCATTACTTACCTTGTATATTGATGAAATTTGAGTGTTTGAGAGTTTGTTTAGTAGAGATTGATCATAGTTTGTTTGGCTAACTAAGTGTGATCTCTTAGTTGTTAGTAGAATCATTTTTCTATTGAGTTCATGTTGGATTTCTCATTTGTGGACCTCAAATTGAGTCATCTTTAATTTCCGATAATAGAGGTTCCTTGATTTAATTACAATTGGGAGGGTTTAGTATTTGTTGCTAAGTTTGGCCATAGAATTCATTATCAAGAGGGTCTTGCTTCTATCCCTTCTCTTCTCATCCTAAATTCTCTTATTATCTTTTAATTTTCGTATCTAGGTTAGAATCCTAGAGTTTCAATTTTAGGATTTTTATCATTTGGTATCAGAGCTTAGGCTAAAGGAACGTTCCTACAATTCTTAATGCTAGGTTCATCTTATTTTGAAAATCAAAATCTAAAAATTCAAAAAACAAAATTGTTGTTGTGTTTGGATTTGACAATTTAAGGGTTGAATTTGGATTCCTAGAGGTCAACTTCATCTAGATCCGAAGAATCAAAGAGTTTGGAGTTTTTCCACCATTGGAGAGCTTCAAGCTTTGAAGAACAAAAGTTGGGTTTCTTGTTGGAGCGCTTAATTGATGACAATTAGTATTGGGCTTTGTTCTACTAATCAAAAGGAGCTCAGATCCGAAAGTTGAAGCCAATTTGAGTTGAAATTGGGGTGCTTAGCAAATTGGGTGTTCTTGTACTCTTGGGTGATATTCAAATCTTAAAAGGGAAGAGGACACTCCAAGAGTCCTTTTGATCCAAAATTTCAAGTGCAAAAAGTTAAGAAAGTGTTTTCTAGACCAAAAGGGGAAATACTAGGTTTAGTGGGCCCAAGTGAAGGAATAATCAGAAAAGGAAGTACCCAAATAGATCCCAAGAAAAAAAATTGACGTTTCAAATTTGTCACTGCATGACACCATCTGCGAAATGTAGAAGGTGTCATAGGAGGCATCTGCGAAACACATCTCAAACGTAGAAGCTGTCAGAGAAAATTGGAATTTGGACTGCATCATCTGCGAGACACGGAAGGTCTCACAGACAGTGCCTACGAGTCACAGGTGTTGTACAAGTTTAGCGGATCACGCTTTTCAGGTTTTTCTATTCTAATTCTATTTCGATTCCATTTCTAATCCTTTCTTTGATTCTCTAAACTTACTAACAACTAGTAATCTCCCTTATGTGGTTGTTGGCTAGTTCTTGAGTCCGCATTTCATTTCGTGCTAAGTTTTTTCAAGTTTTTTCTTCATTTTAACTTCGTTAACAATCTTTGGCTCCATTTGTTAGTTTTAATTGAGTCATCCTTCTTTTATCTAAACAAGAATCCATTCTTCCACCATGTGAAATTAATTGAGATAAGTGATTCATTATCAACTTTGAAAGAGCATGGGAGTGTGGTAAGGATTGAGAGTCAATACGAGTGAAGTGAGGCTTTTATTACTAACATCATTTGCTAGTTTTGCAGGTTCTAATGTCTAATCAAAGTAACCAAGGGGAACGTACCCAATGTGTGGAGGAACAGTCATATGTGGTGAACTCCTTGAACATGATCATTAGGCAGTTGGTGGAATTGACATCGGATGTAGGAGGGGTGAAGGAGAGATTAGAGAGTTTTGGAGATGAGGTGGTGCAAGTTGAGAGTTCAAGTTGAGTGGGCACTCCCCATTCTCCAGTTAAAGGTGATGTGAGTAAGAACTCGTAGACTACTCCAAACCTTACCCCAGGAAAAGTGCGTGCCTTATTCTTTCCCCACACCACTACCTTACTTACCCAAAAAGGTCCATAATCCCAACCACCCACCATCCAAAACACCCATCCCTAAAATTACCCCCAAATACACCGAACAACTCAAAGTGAGCCAATACCACAAAGAACTCCACAAAATATTCGCCAAGCACCTCAATAAATCTAATAGCAAGATCCTTTCCAAAACCAATTCCAAAGCCCGTTGTTTGATGAGGAGGGGGATGAGGTTCAACAAGAAAAGTGGTGGTATGAACCATGTAATAGAGGAAGGCGTGGTCCAATGGCTAATTGGGGTAGAGGAAGACAAGGTGGCTTTGCAAGATTTCAAGGCCATGATGCTAGATTTCAAGGCCATGATGTTAGGTGGCAAGGACATGAGGAACGTGGAGATAATGATCGAAACTTGAATACCATCAAAGTGACACTTCCCAAGTTCAAGGGAAGTAGTGATCCGAAAGGGTTCCTTGAATGGAAGTTGCAAAGTGAGAGGACATTCCTCACTAACAATGTGTCGAAAACTTTAAAGACAAGGTATACCCTTACCCAATTTGAGTGAAATGCATCGACTTGGTGGGAATCCGAGAAGCTAGATAGGGCTCAACAACATATGTTTGATCTCCCTACTTGGAATGAATTGGTTGAGCTCATGGAATCATGGTATGTACCTTCTACCTACTATCAAGAGTTTCTTAAGAAGGTGTACATGTTGAAACAAGGCTCCAAGAGTGTTGAAGAATACTTCGATGAGTTTGAAAATTTGAGGATGAAATTCAAGATCAAGGAGCATTTGAACTATACTCTCATATGATTTGGGGCTAATTTGAATAATGATATCTCCAAACCCATGAGGCTACAAACTTATATGAGTCTAGAGAAAGCTTTTCATAATGCTTCCAAGGTTGAATCTGATTTGAAGGAAGAGAAATCGTACAAGGCAAGAAAGACTACAACTTCATCATAGAGCAAATGTAAAGATAAGTGGAAGTCATCCACTTGGGAAATCCCAAGATCACTACTCCAACTCCTCAAGCCAAGTTTTATTACAAGGCCAAAGGAGATGACAAAGCAAAAGGAGGTAACAACACTAAACCTAACTTCCCTCGTCCATCTACTGTTCATGATTCAAAAGCCAAGGTAGAGGACATATTGTAAGTGATTGTCCCAATATGAGGTCAATTTTGGCCTATCGTGATGGGTACCATACCGATGATGAAGAAGAGGGTGGGGTTGGTAGTGATGATGAGGAGAAAAAGAGTGAGCATGAGGGAGAATCGATGGTGAAGTTGAAGAAAGAATGGAGGAGTGATTGAGCTTTGCCAATATAGCTAGGAGAGACATGGGTGCATTAGCTAGAAAAGAGGTTGATCAAAGGGAGAATCTAGTTCATGCTAGATGCAAGACAGTAGACAAGGTGTGTTCGTTGACAATTAATGGTGGGAGTCGTACAAATGTGGTGAGCAAATTCTTGGTTGAGAACATGAAATTACCTACAAGAAAACTCCCTAGTCCCTACAAACTTCAATGGTTCAATGATTGTGGTGAAATGAGGGTAACTAAGCAAACCGTTATCAAGTATGACATTAGTAGGTACCAAGATGAGATCTTATATGATGTGGTACCTATGTAAGCATGTCAAATTTTTCTTGGGAGGCCTTGGCAATTTGATAGGGATGCTCAACATAGTGGAAGGTCTAACAAGTACATTTGTACTTGAGGGTCAGAAGTTTACCCTTGCCCCATTAACACCCTATCAAGTGAGTGAAGACTATAAAATCATGAAGGAACTCCGAGAGAGGGTTCAAAAGGAGGAAATGGAGAAGTGTGAAAAGGAGTTGTTGATCACTATTGGTGGAGAAGGGTCATCTCAAGATGGACCTAAGAGTTGTATGTTGGAAAGGCCAATCAATTGCTTGAAAAGCATTGATGAAAGGCACTTCATGGTGTGCCTTGTAAACTAAGACCTTCTTTTACATGCTAACCAAGATACTAGCACTTTTCCTTGTATTGTATCTTCTCTTTTGCAGGAATATGATGATTTATTTCCGGAGGAGATGCCTAAGGAATTTCCTCCAATGAGAGGAATTGAACATCAAATTGACTTTGAGCCCGAATCTCAAATTCCAAACAAGTCGGCATATAAAAGCAATTCGGAAGAAACTAAGGAGCTACAAAGGCAAGTTAAAGAACTCCTTGAGAAGGGTCTCGTCAAAGAAAGCCTTAGTCCATATGTCATTCCGGTGATTCTAGTTCCAAAGAAATATGGCACTTGGAGGATGTGCATTGATTATAGAGCCGTTAATAAAATCATGGTGAAGTACCCACAATCTAATCCTAGGCTTAATGATATGTTAGATGAGCTTTGTGGCTCAAGTGTATTTTCTAAAGTTGATCCTAGAAGTGGCTATCACCAAATTCATATGAATCCAAGTGATGAGTGGAAAACGACCTTCAAGATCAGGTTTGGTCAATATGAGTGGCTTGTTATATCATTCGGCCTAACCAATGCACCTAGCACTTTTATGCATCTAATGAACCATATTTTGAAACCTTTTGTCAATAAGTTTGCTGTTGTGTACTTTGACAATATTCTTGTGTATGGCAAATCAATGGAAGAACATGTGAGCCATTTGAGGCAAGTCTTTGATATTTTATTGCGTGAAAGGTTATTTGCTAACCTCAAGAAATATGCTTTTGGGGTGGATAAAGTGGTACTCTTAGGTTTTGTTGTGAGCACAAATGGTGTGGAGATTTATGAAGAAAAGGTGGAGTCCATTAGAACTTAGCCAACTCCCAAAAATGCAACCGATGTGAGGAGTGCTACACCCCGTGGTTTTGTACTTTGAGATTCGCCGTGTATTAGTGGTTCTAGTCTTGGATACGGGAGTTCGCAAGGTTAAATGAGATTAGACAAGTTTATCTCATAGTTATAAAGGGTTAAGTTCATCTTTAGCAGGTATTGGACGAATTAAGGGTTGAGCAAATTGACGAGAAAATGTTTTAGGGAAAAGTGGGTTTTACGGCGAGATATACGGACCGTATTATTTTTACGGACCATATATCCGGATGACTTTCACTATAAATTGATTCCAAAAAAGGGAGAATCACTAGTCGGGATTTACGGTCCAATTATACGAGCCGTATAAATTTTACGGTCTGTAAAGTTGACCGTAAAACCGGATCGGTCTAGATTTTGTTTAAGTTATATATATATATTCAACCAACACTTATTTTATTTTATTTCATTTCTAATATTTCCCAACTTCTTGAGAGCTCTAGAACCTTCTCTTTATTACATTTAACAAAACCCAAGTGAAATCATAGATCAAGAGGCAAAAATCAAGAGAATCAAGTGTTGGGAGGCTCACTAGGGTTTGTAGAACCCAACATTTTCTTTGGTGTTGAAGTTAGGGTTTCACTCAAGTGGGATAGTGGATCCAAAGCTTGCTCTTGTGTGATTAAGGTAAGTTTTCACATCTATTTTCATGTTATTAAGAATGTCTAGTCGTTGAATAACTTGATTGAGGGAAGAAAGCAAAAGAGGAAGTTCAAATGTGGGTTTGATAATATTTTGAGATATAAATTGACTTGAGTAGTAATTGTTGGAATGTTTTGAGTATAATCTTGTTATGAATGGTGGTAACCATGATAAGGAAGTATGGTATACAAGTGAATATAGAGTTGTGTTGAAATTGTTGTTGTGTGTTGATGATGAAAAGGAGTTTTGGGCATTAAATGAGGCCTCTTAATTATGGTATTAATGATAATGTCATTGTTGATTGGGAGCTGTTTTATGATATAGTGGAAGTCGATAAAATAGGGGAAACGCTGCCCAAATTTCATTAATTCGTTAAATTACGCTAGTTTGAATTTAAGAGTGTTTTCAAGACTTAACCTTAGTATGATCCTCTTGAATGTAGACTTTGCAAACTTGGAAGGAGAACGTTAACTGATTAAGGAGACGTTAAGGTATATTAAGGCTAACCTTTCTTACATTTTGGTACGATCTTATGATATGAACCAACAAACAAGTAAATGAGCTTCCATATTACTCTACTCTTAGAAGCACTAGAAGTGCTTCAGTCATTGATGTTCCTGTACCCCTTTTATGATTGTTCCTTCTATTCATGGGTCTTCAAAGTTCTTATATTGATGATATTAGCTCAAAGATGTATATTGGAGGTAGTACGACCTTCTGTCACTCCGAGAGTCCTATGTATTCATTTTATTTATGCATTGCATTCACTTATACATATGCACAATGACCTGTGACCAGAAAGCATTATATACACGTGTATTACATGTATATGGGGTATGGGGAAAGGGATAGGCGTTATATATGCATTACCAACTGATCAGCTGGTGCACAATGATGATGATGATGATATATGGATCGGGCCGTACGTTTCTCAGCACTATTATATGATATATGGATTGGGTTGTACGTTCCTCGGCACTAATATATGGGATATGGATCGGGTTGTACGTTCCACAGCACTAACAGCTATATTATAACCTATGCATGTCATACGCCCTTAGAGGTAGTTTCATGTTATACAAAGTTAAACAGATGTTCCCAGATGTTCAGCCACAGATGCATTCAAACATCCCTCATGATTCTTATGTACCTGATGTTCTTATGCCTTACATGCTCGGTACATTATCTGTACTGACTCTCCTATTGTTCGGGGGGGGGGCTGCGTTCATGCCCGTAGGTTCAGGTAGACAGAGAGGCGATCCAGCTCAGCAGGACCTCCTCTCAGCTGTAGTCGGTGCACTCCACTTGATCCGGAGCTGTGGTCCATTTTGGTATGCCATTTTGAGATGTATATGCATATATAGGTATGGAGGGGTCCTGCCCCGTCCTTTCTACAGTTTTCTAGTTCATTAGAGGTCTGTAGAAAGTTGTATGTAGATGACATGTGATGTAGCCTTGTCGGCTCCTATTCTTTTGTGTACAACATATGTAGCGGCCTAGTTGGCTTGCACCGTTCAGATTGAGTCAGTATAGTTCAGATTGAGTTATTTGTGGGCCTATGTTGTGTAGTGTTATTCAGATGCGAGTATAGGGGCGTTTGGTCACTAGAGATCAGGCACTCGTCACGACTCATCAGTTTGGGTCGTGACAGAAGTGGTATCAGAGCAATTCCGTCCTAGGGTTGTCTACAGACCATGTCTAGTATAGTCTTATTTATGGGTGTGTTGTGCACCACACTTATAAACAGGAGGCTGCAAGACATTTAGGAAATCGTTATTCTTTTTCTTGTAGATCGTGCAATAGAGCCATGTGATAAGAATTCAACTTCTAACAATTTGTTCTTATTTTAGCGATGCCTCGCAAGAAAGCTACAGCTGCCCAGATGGGCAAGGGAGTGGCTGGTGAGGCCACTAGCCATACTCAGCGGACTACTAGGGCTCGGGGCGAGTCTCAGAGAGAGAGAGCTCATCGCAGACTTCGTATACCCCGCCTCCAGCACCTGCCTAAGTGCCTCCAGTTCCTTAGCCAGATGCACCGGGCCAGGATATGCAGGATGCTATATAGTTATTGACTAGATTCGTAGCTGCTCAGGCTCAGCGGAAGGGAGTTGGTGTTGATCAGGTAGACCGAGCTGGTAGTGCGAGGGTTAAGACTTTTCTCGGGTTAGATCCTCCAAAGTTTTTACGTGTTGAAGAAAAATATAGATCCTTAGGACTTTATTGATAGTATGCAGAGGACTTTGAGGGTTATGCACGCTGATGAGGTCGAGTCAGTGGAGCTGGCTTCTTATAGGCTCCGTGATGTTACAGTGCA
Source organism: Lycium ferocissimum (assembly GCF_029784015.1). Lineage (NCBI taxonomy): Eukaryota > Viridiplantae > Streptophyta > Magnoliopsida > Solanales > Solanaceae > Lycium > Lycium ferocissimum. Next base: position 58,474,726 of record NC_081351.1, read on the forward strand.
GTGGTATCAGACATGGGAGCTATCTAGGGGAGAGAATGCCCCTCCAGCCTTTTGGCGAGAGTTTTCAGATGCTTTTATTCATCATTATTTACCACCAGAAATTCGACGGGCCCAAGTAGATAGGTTCTTGCATATTGAGCAGGGCAGCATGAGTGTTTAGGAGTACAGTGTATACTTTGATTCATTGGCTAGATATGTCCCTACTATAGTAGCTGAGATGGAAGATCGAGTTCATCATTTCGTGGCTGGTCTAGGGCCACATTTGATTGATGAGTGCATGACCGCTGCATTACAGCCATGGATATTTCTCGTATATGGGCATATACATAGAATCTAGAAGATCGTAAGCATCAGCGGAGGACAGAGCGCGAGCGTGATCGGGGCCATGGAAAGAGGGTCAGATTTTTAGATATTACTGGTGAGTTTAGAGAAGGAAAGAAACAGTAGCATTCTCGGTATCCATTTCATTCGGCAGGGAGTGCACCTCGACGGTTTTCAGGCCCTAGGTTTGATTGGTCTTCTTATTCCGAAGCGGGCCAGAGTTCTAGCACATCAGGTTCTCAGTACAGACCAGAGTCAGGCCAGGGGAGACCACCTTTGCCATAGTATGCCTAGTGTTGTAAATTACACGCTGGACAGTGTCGACTAGGATCAAACGCTTGTTATGCTTATGGTCAGCCAGGCCATAAGATGAGAGAGTGTCTGATGAGGGTTAGTGCAGGCATCGTGCAGCCTACGTGGTCCATAACTGGTTTTTCTTCTGCAGTACACCCTTTAGGTCAAGGTTCTCAGACACCAGCAGGACGTGGTAGAGGAAGGAGTGGAAAGTCTAGCTCGAGTGGGCCTCAGCACCGCGTCTATGCATTAGCCAGTACACAGGACCGTGAGTCGTCTCCTGATGTTTGTACAAGTATATGATTAGTTTCCTCTTATGATGTATACACACTAATTGATCCAGGTTCTACCTTATCATATGTTACTCCATTTATTGTTGGCAAGTTTGGGATAGAGCCTGAATCGACTAAACTATTTGAGGTGTCTAAGCCAGTTGGTGACCCAGTCATAGCTAGGTGAGTATATCGAGGTTGTGTAGTGATAGTTTGTAACCGCCATACCCTAGAAAATTTGATTGAGTTAGACATGATTGATTTTGATGTTATTATGGTTATGGATTGGTTGGCCTCCTATTATGCTAATGTTAATTGCAGAACGAAGATAGTTCGATTCCAGTTTCTGGGCGAGCCAGTCCTTGAGTGGAAGGGTAATGTTGTTTCGCTAAAGGGTAGGTTTATTTCCTACCTTAAGGCGAGAAAGATGATCAGAAAGGGGCACATCTATCACCTAGTTCGAGTCCAGAGTGTACAAGTAGAGTCACCGACACTTCAGTCTGTCCCTGTGGTTAATGAGTTCTCAGAAGTATTTCTAGATGAACTCTCAGGCATTCCGCCAGAGCGGGAGCTTGATTTCACTATTGATTTATTGCCAGATACTCAGCCAATATCCATTCCTCCTTGTAGAATGGCACCTGCAGAGTTGAAGGAACTGAAGGAGCAATTGAAGGATTTACTTGAGAAGGGCTTTATCAAACCTAGTACATTGTCGTGGGGAGTGCCGATGTTATTTGTAAAAAAGAAGGATGGCTCTTTGTAAATGTGTACTGATTATAGGCAATTGAATAAGGTGACTATAAAGAATAAATATCCACTTCCGAGGATTGATGACTTGTTTAATCAGCTACAAGGCGCCAAATATTTCTCGAAGATAGACTTGAGATCGGGATATCATCAGGTTAGGGTGAAGGAGGAAGACATTCCGAAAACGGCATTTAGGACTAGATATGGGTACTATGAGTTTCGTGCTATGTCATTCGGGTTAACTAATGCTCTAACTGTGTTCATAGACTTGATGAATCGCGTATTTAGGCCCTTGCTAGATCTGTTCGTGATTGTGTTTATAGATGATATTTTGGTTTATTCACCGTCAGAGGCTGAATATGCAAAATATCTATGAGCAATGCTCAGAGTTCTTTAAGATACAAAGTTGTATGCCAAGTTCTCCAAGTGTGAGTTCTAGTTGAACTTTGTGGCTTTTCTTGGTCACATTATTTCAGATGAAGGCATTAGAGTAAATACTCAAAAGATTGAAGCTGTGAAGAATTGGCCAATGCCTAAGACACCGACGGAGATACGTAGCTTTTTGGGTTTTGCAGGATATTATAGGAGATTCATTGAGGGATTTTCTTCTCTTTCAGCCCCGTTGACCAAGCTAACTTAGAAATCAGCTAAGTTCCAGTGGACTGATGCATGTGAGTGGAGTTTTCAGATATTGAAAGACAAGTTGACCTCAGCACCCGTTTTGACTCTTCCAGAGGGAACAGATGGTTATGTGATATATTGTGATGCTTCAGGCATTGGAATGGGTTGTGTATTAATGCAACATGGTAAGGTTGTTGCATATGCTTCCAGACAGCTGAAGAAGCACGAGAAGAATTGTCCAACCTATGATCTTGAGTTAGCTGCAGTGATTCATGCCTTGAATATATGGAGACACTACTTATATAGTGTTCATGTTGATATTTATACTGATCACAAGAGCCTCTAGTATATCTTTGAGCAGAAGGACTTGAATTTACTTTAGAGGCGATGGCTAGAGCTACTCAAAGATTATGATGCTGATATTTTGTATCATCCTAGAAAGGCCAATGTAGTAGCCGATGCTCTTATTCGTAAATCCATGGGTAGCCTGTTATATGTGCAGCCGCAGAAAAGAGAGATAGTCCGCGAAGTTCGTCAATTAGCTAGCCTTGGAATTCGACTATTAGATTCAAGTAGTGCAGGAGTTACTGTTCAAGACACAGCGGTGTCATCTTTGGTAGCAGAGATAAAGGAACGTCAGTACGAGGATCCTGTTTTAGTTCATTATTGGGATACATCTCCTCAGAAAGAAAAGACATCTTTCGTGATCACAGGAGATGGAGTACTCAGGTATCGAGGTAGATTGTGCATTTCTAATGTTGCAGGGCTTCGTCAACAAGTTATGGAGGAAGCACATTATTCTCGCTATTCTATTCATCCAGGCACAACAAAAATGTACCATGATATCAAAAAAGTGTATTGGTGGGATAGTATGAAGAAAGATATAGCAGAGTTTGTCGCCGTTGTCCAAATTGTCAGCAAGTCAAGATAGAGCACCAGAATCCCGGAGGTTTATTGCAGGCTATGGAGATTCCGACATGAAAGTGGGAGGTAATTAATATGGATTTCATTACAGGTTTGCCCCGTACTCAGCGGAAGTATGATTCAATATGGGTCATGGTGGATAGGCTCACAATGTCAGCTCACTTCCTGCCTGTCAGAACTACTTATTCAGCTGAAGATTATGCGAAGCTCTATCTTAGAGAGATTGTACGACTTTATGGTGTTCCTACAACCATTATTTCAGATAGAGGGGCGCAGTTTACAGCTAATTTCTAGAAATCTTTTCAGCATGGAATGGGGACTTGGATGAGTCTTAGTACTGCATTTCACCCGCAGACAGATGGACAAGAGAAGCGTACTATACAAACACTTGAAGACATGCTAAGAGCTTATGCGATTGACTTTCGAGGTAGTTGGGACGATCATTTGCCTCTTATTGAGTTTGCATATAATAATAGTTACCATTCCAGTATTCAAATGGCTCCTTATGAGGCCTTATATGGACAAAGATGTAGATCGCCTATAAGGTGGTTTGATGTTGGAGAAAATCAACTAGTAGGCAAATGGCTCCTTATGAGGCCTTATATGGACAAAGTGAAAGTGATTCAAGAAAGGTTACTAGCAGCGCAGAGTCGACAGAAATCCTATGCAGATAATTGGCGGCGTAAGCAAGAGTTTGAGGTAGGCAATTGGGTCTTCCTGAAAGTTTCATCTATGAAAGGAGTGATGAGATTTGGCAAGAAGGGTAAGTTGAGCCCTCGATACGTTTGGCCATATAGAATTAGTCGTACAGTGGGTAAGGTGGCATATGAGTTAGATCTACCTTCGGAGTTGGATTCTGTACATCCGATATTTCATGTATCTATGCTCCATAAATGTATAGGAGATCCCTCGAGAATTTTACCTATAGATGATATCCAGGTGACTGAGCAGTTATCGTATGAGGAAACCCCAGTGGCTATACTGGATAGACAGGTTCATCGATTACGAACAAAAGACATGGCTTCTGTTAAAGTACTCTGGAGAAATATTAATATTGAAGAAATGTCTTGAGAAGCTGAAGAGGAGATGAAGACTAAATACCCGTATTTATTTTCGTCATCTCAGGAGGCTCAGTCTGAGGCATCATCTCCCCCAGGTATTGGGTTTATTTATAGTTGTTGTGATTGGTCGTGTGAGGCCATAATGTTGTATGTTTTGGGATACGGCCCTGTGTGGCATTATTTTGGGTTGCTGTGTATAGGTTGGATTGATGTATTTACAAGAGAAACTCTGGCGAAATTTCTTTAAAATCCCTAAGAGTCTAACATTCGAGAACGAATATTTCTAAAGGGGGAGAATGTTACACCCCGTGGTTTTTTACTTTGAGATTCGCCGTCCATTAGTGGTTCTAGTCTTGGATATGGGAGTTGTCATGGTTAAATAAGATTAGACAAGTTTATCTCATAGTTATAAAGGGTTAAATTCATGTTTAGCAGGTATTGGACGGATTAAAGGTTGAGCAAATTGATGAGAAAATGTTTCAGCAGAAAAGTAGGTTTTACGGCGGGATATATGGACCATATAATTTTTATGGACCGTATATCTGGCTGATTTGAACCGTAAATTGATTCCATAAAAGGGAGAATCACTGGTCAGGATTTACAGTCCAATTATATGGACCGTATAAATTTAACGGTCCGTAAAGTTGACCGTAAAATCGGGTTGGCCCAAATGATGTTTGTTTAAGTTATATGTATTCGACCAATACTCATTTTATTTCATTTCCAACATTTCCCAACTTCTTGAGAGCTCTAGAACCTTCTCCCTATTATATTTAACAAAACCCAAGTGAAATAATAGATCATGAGGCAACAATCAAGAGAATCAAGTGTTGGAAGGCTCACTAGGATTTGTAGAACCCAAAATTTTCTTTGGTGTCTAAGTTGGGGTTTCACTCAAGTGGGATAGTTGATCCAAAGCTTGCTCTTGTTTGATTAAGGTAAGTTTTCACATCTATTTTCATGTTATTAAAAATGTCTAGTTGTTGAATAACTTGATTGAGGGAAGAAAGCAAAAGAGGAAGTTCAAATGTGGGTTTGATAATATTTTGAGATATAAATTGACTTGAGCAGTAATTGTTGGAATGTTTTGAGTATATTCTTGTTATGAATGGTGGAAACCGTGATAAGGAAGTATGGTAAATAAGTGTATATAGAGTTGTGTTGAAATTGTTGTTGTGTGTTGATAATGAAAAGGAGTTTTGGGCATTAAATAAGGTCTCTTGATTATGGTATTAATGTTAATGTCATTGTTGATTAGGAGTTGTTTTATGATATAGTGGAAGTTGACAAAATAGGGGAAGCGCTACCCAAATTTTGTTAATTCGTTAAATTACGCTAGTTTGAACGTAAGAATGTTTTCAAGACTTAACCTTAGTATGATCCTCTTGAATGTAGACTTTGCGAATTTGGAAGGAGAACGTTAAGTGATAAGGAGATGTTAAGGTATGTTAAGGCTAACCTTTCTTTCATTTTGCGATGATCTTATGATATGAACCAACAAACGAGTAAACGAGCTTCCATATTACTCTACTCTTAGAAGCACTAAGAATGCTTCAGTCATTGATGTTCCTGTACCCCTTTTATGATTGTTCCTTCTGTTCATGGGTCTTAAAAGTTCTTATATTGATGATATTAGCTCAAAGATGTATATCAGAGGTAGTACGACCTTATGTCACTCTGAGAGTCCTATGCATTCATTTTATTTATGCATGGCATTCACTTATACATATGCACATTGATCTATGACCAGAAGGCGTTATATACGCGTATATTATATGTATATGGGGTATGGCGAAAAGGATAGGCGTTATGTACGCATTACCACCTGATCAGCTAGTGCACAGTGATGATGATGATGATGATATATGGATCGGGCCGTACGTTCCTTGTGTCACAACCCAAACCGATAAGTCGTGATGAGTGTCTGACCTCTAGCGACCAAACACCCCTATGCTCATATCTGAACCTTACTGAACCTTAAGGGCCCACAAGTGACTTAAACTGATCTCATACTGCCTCATAAATAGATGGCATCATGAACTCTGTATAACCTGTATATACATAAACATGCTGAAAGAACGGAACAAGCCAGCTGGGTTGCTACATATACTGTACACAAAAGAATAGAAGCCGACAAGGTTACATCATCTGACTAATACATACAACTGTCTCTGAGACTTCTACCGGAATGAAAGCTGTAGAAAGGACAGGACAGGGCCCCATCATACTCATATGTATGTGCATCTCAAAAGGGCTAGCATACCAAAATAGACTACAGCTCCGGATCAATGGAGCGCACTAACCACTGCTGGATAGAAGTCCTACTAAGCTGGACCACCTGTCGGTCCACCTAAACCTGTGGACATGAACGCAGCCCCCCGAGCAACGGAGAATCAGTACAGATAATGTACTGAGTATGAAAGGCATAAGAACCACATGTATATACAAGAATCATGAATAAGATCTGAACTCATAAGCTGAAATGACTATCTGCATATACTTTTATGAACTAGTATACGTATGCGTACGCATAAATACGTATGGCCCGACAATGCCTACGTAGGCGAATAATGTGCATGCTCATGCCTGTCAATGTAGATCATATATATATATATATATATATGTATTTGCATGTATAACACCTGTCAAGCCTCTATGGCATCCCATCATATCATATCGGCCTCTCTGCGGCCATCATCATATATATTGCTGCGGTACGTGCAACCCGATCCTTATATTATCATCATGGTGCACCAGCTGATCAGGTGGTAATATGTGTATAATGCCTATCTCTCTTCTCATACCCCACATATATCTAATATTCGCGTATATAACGCCTTCTGGTCACGGGTCAATGTACATAGATATATAATGAATGTAATGCATGAATAAACTGTATACATAGAACTGGACCCATGAACAGAAGGAACACTCATAAACGGGGTACATGAACATCAAAGACTGAAGTACTCCTAATACTTCTAAGAGTAGAGTAACATAGAAGCTCGCTTACTCGCTTGTTGGCTCATATCATAGGATCATGCCGAAAGAAAGAAAGGATAGCCTTAACATACCTTGAAGTATATCCAATCGTCTAACTTCTACCTCTTGAACTTGTAAGTCTACAATTAAGGTAACATAGGCCTTAATTAGACTATTTACCTCGCTTACTAACCATCTTTAAATACATATAGAACTTAACGAGTTATGGATAACATTTCCTTTGTAAGCTTACAACTCTTCAACTTCCCATTCAATCTAATTAACCACAATACCCACAACAACAACGAAAACACATATATATCAAAATATACTTAAATCCATTTCCAATCATCTCTTAAAATAACCCCAAATCACTATCTTACCCTTCATCAACTTACCACTTCCATAAGTATCCTCTCTTTACTTAAAATCACTAAAACTATTGATAATTAACTCAAATACAAGGGTAGAAATCATTTACATACCTTGAGGGGCCTAAGATTCCAAGAATCACTTCAACTCCAACTTCCTAAGCTCCACAACTTTGAAGAAACCCTAGGAACAACCTTCTTCTTCACAAGCTCGGTTTTACGGGGTTCGGATCTTACTAAATCACCACTATAATGATAGAAAATGTTGGGATTAAATATGCTAGGGTTTTTCTCTGACTTGGAAGAGAGAAAATGAGAATTAAAGTCGTGAACCACATATTTATACTTGGAATTAAAAAGTCCCAGCGGTATGGTTTGACGAGCAGGTCGATGACCCGTCAACGTGTCGATAGTCCGTAGACTTGCCCGTCGACCTACGCCTGCAGATTTCAAAGTTGCAAAACCCTATCGATGCCATACAACGACGATCCATCGACCATGTGGACGACCCGTCGACGATGACTGGTGTCTGCAGATTTCTCAGATTCAGCTCAGATCGCGTCAATTCGATTCATTCAACTTCTAATCCAGTAAATTATCAGGGATTCCTGCTGGTACCTTTGTACAAGGGGTAAGACACTTTCTATCTCCAAAATTTGGACACGGGTCTTAATTCCAAAGGCATACCCGACTATGAAACCGTAGGTTCTATTACGAGAACGAGAGGCGTAACATTCTTCCCCCCTTAGGAGCATTCGTCCTCGAATGTTCAAATAATCATGGGTTATAAATATTTTGGCAGAGTTTCCCCTGTAGGTGTACAACCCATCTTGCACACAACAACCCAACATACTGCCACATAGGGCCACATACTGTAACATATAATACCATGGACTCACACGATCAATCACGATAACTGAAAATGGAATAATACCTGGGGGAGGTGATGCCTCAAACTGAACCTCCTATACTGCTGGAAACAAATGCGAGTACTTAATCTTCATTGCTTCTTCCACTTCCCAAGTCACTTCCTCAACATTCTTATTCCTCCACAAAACTTTAATGAAAGCTACATCCTTGGTTCGCAACCGACGGACCTGTCTGTCCAATATAGTCACTGGAACCTCTTCGTATGATAACTGCTCGGTCACCTAGATATCATCTACTGGTACAACTCTTGAAGGATCTCCGATGCATTTACGAAGCATAAACACATGAAATATCGAATGTACCGACTCTAACTCAGAAGGCAATTCCAGCTCATATGCCACCTTTCCCACAGTACGAATGATCGCTTGGAGGGAAGACAAAGCAGAGAAGTGAAGGTGTCACAACCTGTGACATGGTCCGCGAGTCGCAGGTGCAACATGAGACACCATCTGCGACTCTCACATGGTGTCACGGACTGAGCAGTCCATTTAGGTTGTCTTTGCAAAATGATCACTTTTGGGCCTTGGTTGTAATAAGGCAAACTATACATAGATGCCTTATTCATTTTCATTACTTACCATGTACATTGATGAACCTTAAGTGTTAGAGAGTTTGTTTAGTAGAGATTGATCATAGTTTGTTTGGCTAACTAAACGTGGTTTCTTAGTTGTTAATAGAATCCTTTTTCCATTGAGTTCATATTGGATTGCTCATTTTTGGACCTCAAATTGAGTCATCTTTGAATTCAAATAGTATAAGTTCCTTGATTTAACTACGATTGGGAGGGTTTAGTATTTGTTGCTAAGTTTGGCCATAGAATTCATTATCAAAGAGGGTCTTGCTTCTATCCCTTCTCTTGTCATCCCAAATTCTCATATTAGCTTTCAATTTCTGCATTTAGGTTAGAATCCTAGAGTTTCAATTTTAGGATTGTTATCATAAGTTAAAATTAGTGAAAAGTTATAAGTTGGTCGACTTTTTAACTTATAAGCACTTTTAACTTGACCAAAATTTTTACTATTTTATCCTAATATTTTTCTAATTCTCAAAATATTTTGCAAAAATAAAATTCCTAACTCCTTCTCCATTCCAGTTTTCATTGTTCGCTCTGCTTCAAATTGTAAAAAATACTTTTAAATAACTTCAAGAACATATAGTCGTTTCAACAAAAAACTGCTAATTAATATTCTTTTATCAAACATATTAATTAGTTACTTTCAATCAACTAACTCAAAGTGGTCTTTTATCATACCACTTATATTTTTTTTTTTGGAAAAAGAAATAGGGATATGAAAGTTGAGTTAGGCCTCATTTATTTTCATTAAGATTAAGACGTCTGAATCTGCATGCGCGCCTGAATGATCAAGATATTGTATCTAGATCTGAACACTGAATGATTAAGACTGTTTATTTTTCAACATCTGAATGTGCATAATGTATTTGCTTAAACATAATAAATATACAATTCAAATAAGAAAGTAACTAAATATTAGAAAACAAACAGAAAATAGCTACAATGCACCCTAACGTTTGGCAGGATTATTTATAACACACTCAACCTTTACGGGTGACCTATTATCCCCCTGTACCTATTTATCGCGTGTTTTATTGGGCATTAAAATGTCATCCCTAGTTTTTTAAAGTCAGGTGCACCCCACGCGCCACGTGGAAACCTCAGAATAAATCAACCTATCCCCCAATTTTAAACCCGAAAACTCAATCCTTAATACCCGACCTATAAATTTCTTTCTTTACTTTCTTATATCGTACTCTTTCTTCTTCATCAAAACAACATAACATACAAAAATAACAACAATAGAAAACAAATGCAATAGGTTCTTTCATCGTTCATTTTGTTAGGAATATACGGAAGATTTGGAATCATATCCATTTAATTACACACAATTATTTTCAAATTTGAATACCATACCCATTTGATTTTCGGAACAAATTAATGGTGAACTTGTAGTCCGCCATTGTTGACCAACAATGAAGCTTTGAAGGTGTTCAAAATAAATAGCAGCAGCTCCAAAAATCTGTCCTTTCCTCTTATTTATTTCACTCTCGAACCCAGTTTCATCTCCACCGCCTACAACTCCATCCCCGCCGCTTCTCTCCTCATCTCCGGCATCGCCTGCTTCCTCCCATTTTCCAATACGTTTACGGATGTGCTTAAAAGTGTTGAAAGATTTAAAAAAAGGCTAAGGAAATGATGAATTGGGTTGAGAACAACGGGAGTAATTTGAGTATCATTTTATACAACATATTGATTCATGGGCTATGCAAGGGTAGAAGAGTTTGGAGGCTGTTGAAATTAAAGTTTGTTGAGGCTGTGTAAAGTGAACGAATTTGAGCTTCAAGGTGCATTCCGAATTAGCAATGATGGGGAATTTTAAAGAGATGATGAGAGTTTGGTGTGAGAGGGCCTCGTGTAAAAAAAAAAGAAAAAAGGGGGTCAGTCGAGTTTAATATGCACCTTATGTGCCCCTTGTGCGTGTCCTCGCGCTCATGTCTAGCTCACCACAAAAATGCCAATAAAACACACTATAAATAGGTAAGGGAGGTAATAAGTCACCCGTAAAGGTTAAGTGTGTTATAAATAATGCGGCCAAACGTTAGTGTGCACTGTAGCTATTTTCCTAGAAAACAAATATAAATTTAATAAAATAATAATATTATTTGATTAAAAAAAAAAAAAAGAAACAGTTCGCTAGTAATGGTAAGATGCTTTGTGGTGGTGGTGGGTGTGGTTTTTTTTTTGGGGGGGGGGGGGGATGGGGGTATTGGTAGGGGGTGAGGGGTTGTAAAGGGTGGCGTAGGAGGGTTTTGGGTGGGGCGCTGTGAGAAAAGCGCGAGGGTAAGATACGTAAGTGGTGAGGGTAGGGTGGGGTAGTGAGATAGGGTGGTTGGGGGTAAGGTTGGTGGGTGGGTATGGGGTTGGGTGGGGTAGTGAAGGGTTAGGGAGGTGTTGATGGTTGAGGGGTAGTGGGGGGTTGGTATAGAGGGTTGGGATAGGTCGTGGGTGGTGGGAGTGAGGATAGGGTGGAGTCGGTGGAAGACTTTGTTCAAGATCTTAATAATTCAGACCTATTCAGACTAAATAAGTGCTTAGATCTTAATGTAAATAAATGCGCTTAATGACCTAAGGCCTGAACCATTCAGATTAAGATCTCCATTAAGTGCAAGCAAATGAGGCCTTAGGGATAGAGTAGTTTATCCAAAAGCCATATAATTTAAGGACCAAAAACTAAAAAATCTCCTAACCCCCTATTTGGATGGTTGTTTCTCGTGGTTCATTATTGTATTGTTTTCTATGAAATCATGTTTGTTTCCATTGATTTTAAAATATGTTGTTAACCTGTTATAATTCCATGGTTATATAACCATGAAAAAGCCCAATTTTTGTAACCATAGATTTGGTGGTTTTTGCACGATTATATATTTCATTTCCCCATTATACCCCCATCTACCCACCCCCCTCCACCACCTAACCCCAACCCGACCACCTACCCGTACCAATCCACCCCACCCTCTCCCACTACCCCTCACCACATCCCACCCCCACCATCCCACCCCCACCCCACCCCACTACCATTCACCCCCACTGTTACACCTCGAAAAATTTCATATCATTGTGCGGTAAATAGACTAACGTAGGGTAAGATGTATATGATGTCCCTAAAAGTAAGAAGGGGTACTTATCGATTCTAATTAAGATTCCAAAGACATTTGAGGCAAGAGAAGGAAGTTCGTTGGGGAAGGCAAAGTATAAATCGTGTTTTGGAAGGGTTTTGCAAAGTACCGAGCTAATGTCGATTTAATAATGTCTTGGGGAAGAGCTATAACGCTCCGTAGGTTGTTAATGAAGCATTAAATAAGTGTTAAGAAGATTCCATAAGGATTGGAAATTAAATGAAACAACGGGAGCAATTTCGGAGATTGTGAGTTATACGGCCCGTATAACTTATACGGTCCGTATAAGGGACCGTATAACTTTTTTAGAGAGGGGTCTTTCACTGGAGGTATCATACGGTCACTTATACAGACCGTATAAGGCGTATAATCCTCATTGGGCAGCTTTTATTTTTTATAAAAAGAGACCCCCGAGTCCTCATTTTTCATTTCATCCATTCTCCACACCTCAAGAAAGCTCTAGAATATTCTCCATACCATTTTAACATATACCCAAGAGAAATCAAGAGAAAAACATGAAGAGTGGGTAGAATCAAGTACATGGATGCTCACTAGGGTTGATACAAGCCAATAATTTCTTTAGTGTTGAAGTTGGGGTTTTCTCAAGTGGAATATCTTCATCCAAAGACCATTCCTATATATTCAAAGGTGAGTTTTGCACTTATTTCGTGTTATTAGAGGTATTGAGTGGTTGAAAGACTTGGATTAAAGGAGAATATAAAATATGAGCTCAATTATGGAAACAATGGTATCTTGAGTAATAAGTTCAATTGAGTTATGATTCTTAGTATGAAATGAGTATAATCTTGTTATGAATGATGTTAAGAATGTTGAAGAAGCATTATATATGAATGAATGCGACGTTGGGTGATAGCTATGGTTATGGATAACCTTGACAGGGAATTTTGAGAATTGAATAATGTCTAGCTTAGCAAAATTTACTAATTATGATATTATGGATGTTGTTATTGATGTTGGGAGCTGTTATATTAGATGGAGAACATTGTAGAAACAAAGGAAGTGCTGCCCAATTTTCTTTAGCCTTTAGTCGCCTTAGTTTAGCTTCAAGTATGTTTCCGATTATCTAATTTTAGTACGAATTATGTTGAATGTAGAATTGTGGATATCGGAGGGGAGCACTTAGTCGGTAAAGTTAGAGCGACGTAAAGGTATGTGAGGCTATTCCATTCTTTTTCTAAGGCATGATTCCTATAATATGACTTCCTTTATCGTTCCATGACTTTCTCATATTCCAGAAATTATAAGTCTATGATTATTAAGAGCTACTCATAAGATAATGATAAGAGACGTGTTATGAATGTGATAATGATGACGATGAATCTAAATCTAAAGACCCTAAAGCTCATGATGTGATATTCTTATGAAGCTAATGATCCTTATATAATTCCTTGATGTTGTTCATTGCTGTTAGACTCACCTTATGATGTTAGTTCCTTCAAGGTGAGACATGATGATCATGATTACTCCATAATGGCATCGGGGGGTTCTCGACCTTACGTCACCCCGATAGAGTTGTAACTTTTACTTGAATTCTTATGCATGCTTTATGATATGTATATAATGATAAGATTACACCGTGCCTATATGGTCGGGCAAACACCGCTAAGGCGGGCGGCCTATACACTATGTCTAGATGGCGTGGACAGACACCACTAGTGAGCGGCATGAGATGTTTAACCCGGACGTGGGAGGCCCGGATGCGGGCTAATAATGATCACACCGTACCTACATGGTCGGGCAGTTACATACATATGCTTACATGATATGATGTTGTTTACTATATGAGTTAGCATCACGCATGACTCCCCTTAAGAGGCACCGCCATTCTGTTACCCTTTGCATCTTATATTCTTGCATCTCTTTATCATGTTATTGTGTATATACATACTCGGTACATTGTTCGACCGACGTCTTTCTTTCATGACGCCGTGTTCATGCCCACGGAGTGAGCGAGGGCGGCGCAGGTCGCCAGGGAGCTATTCGACGGATTCACAAGAGCACTCCACTACTGCGTGAGGTGCCATTTGTCGATACATTCTTTTGCGTACATATTTGTCCCGACGGGTCTGTCCCATCCTTACGTCTCGGTGCTGGCAGAGGCTCATAGATACGTATGCATGGGTAGTAGTTGTCTCATGGATACATCGTTGTATATTTTGTATATCATTTTTTGCGACCAGGGCTATATGTATTGCCTTGGAGATTATGTGTGTCCAGGATGGGTATAAGGATTAACGTAATGAGTGGTGCTCGGTAGTCAGCTCCGGGTACCCGTCATGCTCCCCCCCTCCCCAGTCGGGTCGTGACACCCACCCTACCATCCACCACCCTACCACCATCCACTACCCCTCACCACCACCCCACCATCCCACCTCCACACCACAGCCACTCAACCCCACCCACTAACAACCACTATACCCACCCCCACGCCACAAACACTCACCTCACAACCACCCACCTCTCCACCACCCCCATCCACCACCTACTTATTTTTAAAGTTCCTCATTAGTAAACCACAACAAACGATATAGTCCATCCAAACATTGTATACATTAATATAGTACAGTACAATACAATACCATACTGTACATTATGAAACCATGGTTAACGACCATCCAAACAGAGGCTAAGAAAATTATAGAGCAGACCTCTTGGTATGTTTTCCTCATTTGTGGAGATTCTATCCAGCTAAGTATTAGGTCTCTCTTTTCATTCTCAGGGAAACGTAAAAGACTTAAATACGTACCTAAAACTAAGAAGTTCAAAGAAAGGAAGTAAGAATTGGTACAGAATAATCCAAATTTACTTGAGATACTGTCTATTGTTATGAAAGACAATGAAAGAGTAATATTCCGTTCATGAGACAATTGGTCTATACCAATTGACACGAACATATGCGGATAAAAAATGCAACATTGACCTGTTCTTCTTTCGGTGAGACTGCATATGCTGGATTCTTCACTTGTTACTTCTTCCAATATTTTTTAGTCAAATTAAGCATCTAGTTTACTAAAATGAAGCTTCTTTAGAATTGAAGCAAACATAGAGTGAACGTAACCCTTGTTGTTGTTGTTGTTTTTTTTTTTTTTTTTTTTTATTTTATTTTTTTATATATATAATAACTTACACCCTTGTGGGAACAACATGTGCTTGGAATAATATTCCTTGCTTTTCATTTTTGTGCGTCTTGGAAATAATACTCCTTTCATTTCATGTCGTATGTAGATTTTTAATCTCATGACCTTAAATAAAAGGTGTGTTTAATGTATCAAAATATTTTTTTGAATTTTGTGTTCTTAAATATGTCGTGTTAGCGGTTGAATTAAAAGGTTACAAAATACAAAAATTGACATTCTCTTAAAATGGACAAAAAAAAAAAAAAAAAAAAAAAAAAGCAAGAAACATAAATTGAAATAGAGAGGGTAAAATGGAAGCTAGTCTTTTGTTTAATTATTTGTATGAACCTACGTACTGGTGGAGGTGTTGGCCGACCTCAACCAGCTATGAGTGTGTGATTTGCAGAAATAGGTCCAGTAATTTAGTTGTTTGGTGTTTAATATTTATTCCCGTTTAAGGAGTTTGTACAAAAATTATTTCGGTTATCCATTCAGAAAAATGAAAAATCACGCTTCAACAACTTATGTCGGTGTGCCATAACTTTTAATTACAATTTCCCTCTCCTATTTTTGTTAAATTGTTCATAAATTTTGCCAGATTGACAGAACTTTTGCTCGTGAATAATTATTCAGCAGTTAAGACGCGTGCACTAGAACTTTAGTATAATCTTTTTTTCATTCTTCTATTTTGTTAAATTATTCACTAGTCAATTGATGAATTGCCAAAACTCT
This sequence comes from Lycium ferocissimum, assembly GCF_029784015.1. Lineage (NCBI taxonomy): Eukaryota > Viridiplantae > Streptophyta > Magnoliopsida > Solanales > Solanaceae > Lycium > Lycium ferocissimum. The sequence continues at coordinate 58,490,811 of NC_081351.1, forward strand.
TACATGCGTTTAATTATTGACAAGTTATAACCGCCAGGTTATGAGTTATGACTTTAATACTATCTTTATTCAACCATGTTAGTGTTAACATGTCTTACCGGATTGGCAAGGTATGCTCATGTTATACGCTGTTAATTAATGCAAATGACATAACATGTATAGAATATGCCCGATCTATTTTGTCAAAAACAAAGAAATTTGATTACATGAATATTTTGTTTCCCGCATAAAAACATGGAAAAATCTCACGTGAATATTCTTTTCTACTGTAAATAAAAACAATAAATGCATACCTTAAATCCAAATAATTAATTTGAAATCCGCTCTATGTATAAATTCTTCTTGTTCATCTTGCCTTTTTAATTAAACTCATCCCATAAACTCTTTTTGGAACTCAACATGAACTTTAACTTCTTATATCTCTAATTTTCCACGCCGGTTTAAATATTATGGAGTAATAGAAAAGAAGTGATTTTTTCTTCAAAAATTATACTAAAATGTTATAAATACACCGTATTATGTATATCCATTCAAATACACAATTTCTTGGATAAGCTTACAATTGGATAAACTTGCAATCAAGTAGGCAGTTAGCAAGTAGCTCATGTAGAGCGGAGTTAAATGGCTCCCCAGAAAAAGCCTTGCGACGTTTTTTCCCATTAACTGTTATTATAAGCGACTTGCGAGTACTCGAGATAGCAAACGTGCAAGCTTGTTAGTAGGGGCCGCCGAAAAGCTCACACCATGTTTTTTTTTCTTCTATAAATAGGAAGTCAATTCAGTTTATTTGTACATCAATTGAAATAGCAATAAATCTCTCTCTTTCCCCCCAGCTTCTTTGGCTATATCTGTTGTTGTCGTGTACTTTTAATATTATTTCATAACACGTTATCAGCACGAGACTTTGTCATTTTGAGTTTGATTTTCTATTTCATGTGCAATTCTTGGATTTACACGAAGATAAGTATTTTGCTATAATCTTTCACTGTGTCAATTATACTTCGGGTATTGAATCGGTTCCATTTTTTGGGAATTTGATAGCCACTTAGTTGCGTGCCTTACTAGAGATTAATGAGAAGTTCTCGTTTGCTGTTTTTTTCGGTGATCTATATATAATATAAAGCTAAGTATAGATAAGGTGATGTGACACCTCTCTATGGCCAACATTCCTATTTATTTATTTTTCTCAATTTTTTGCATTTTTTTCTTCATTTCTCTATATAATCTACTAATTATATGATTTAGCCTCCTAAAGTAAATATTGATTGGAAATAAAGCCCAATTAACTCCTAATTGGCTCAGCCCACGTAGCAGAGCAACGTGCAATGTCGAAAAAAAAAAAAAAAAAAAACTGAAAATTTATAGCTCCCTCCTTAATTCTTCTAATAACCCCTTCATATACTCTTCCTATTTGCCACCTCCCTTCAATGAATTTTTTGCTTTTTCACCCTTCTCATTTCTTCTTGTAACAGTTAGAGATCTTTTGTCCCTCCAAAATATTCGACTCTACAAAGAATTAGAAGCAAGATGAATTGCAATAACAAATATAGAGTTCCTTCTAGATACTTTTTTTTTTTGAAAAAACCAACCACGCTTTGAGTAAAAATGCTTGCTACTTTTGGGATAGAAAGGCCAGGCGAATTTCCAGCAAGAATTGAAGTCCGACGAGAGGAAGATAGGGAAACGGAGGTGGAGTTTGGATTTTGCTTATGAATTTGGATTCTTTTTCTTCTTTTATTTGTTTTGGTTTCTTCAAACAAATGAAACAATAAATTGTTCATGTAGAAAGATTTTCATCTAAATTTTGTATATTTTCATCGCATGAAACATTTTTTAGACATTGAAAATTGTGGGTTCATGTCAAGTGTCAATGCCATCGTTATAACATTCATGATCAATTCTAAAAATCATCTGAGTAGATACTGAAAGGGAAGCAATAGATTGATTGATCAAGATACTCTCATCTTCTATATTCAACGTTTAATTACCTACACAGAGTTATCTTATTTATCCTATACAATTCAATTTCATTCTTGGTGTACTCTTAAATTCATGAATTTCACCTTTGCTTATCATGTCAAAATAATTATTTTTTAGTTTATAGGGGGGTGGAGATGGGGAAGATGGTAAGTTAAGACTAGGGGTGTTCATGGTCCGGTTTGACTCGGTTTTTGGTTAAAACCAAACCAAACCAATTAAGGCGGGTTTTTTTTAATATTCAAACCAAACCAAACCATTATAGTATAAATTCTATCGGTTTCGGTTTTATCGATTTTATCGGTTTTATCGGTTTGGTTCGGTTTTTACGGGTTGTAATAATATATTTTATAATGCAAAAAAATTGACAAACTTAATTACAAACTTACATTGTTATTTTGCACTAACGATGTAGTTCACATTATCTAAGATGTAATACTCACGACAATAATTACGCCGCCTAATCTCAAGCAAGTTCAGATTGATATATGAATTTATCATTACCCATGTCGCTCCATCCAGGCTCATGTCAAATATATACTACCTTCATCTTTTGCTAACCGCAGAACTTCAAAGCAAGCATCATTAATCTTCAAAGATACGAACTCATTCAAAGATAGCGAGGACGTAATAAGAAAACATTGTTATCTATTACATACCAACACTAATCTTATCCACGAGTAATACTGACCTCCCACTTAAACAATAAAATTAAGTGCTAGCCCATAAAAGGTTAATATATACATTACTTTTCTATTAATCAAGTTGAACAAAATAACAAGGTCTTTAAAAAGTCTTAGAATGATCAACACAAAAAGAACATATACCCAAACTATCACCCAGAGAAAGATCATTTAATTGTACGTAAAAAGTGTGATTAAATACAAAAAACAAGTCAATAGCATAACCAAAGAGAGTAGCACGGTGGCATGACAACAACAACCTGAAAATTAACTACCAAAGAGCCAAGCAGTTGCATGAATTTCAATTGCAACATCCAAACTAATCAGCTGCTCAAGGTAGTGCAGGCATGTGAAAAAAGAAAGAAAAAAGTTTAACAAAGTAGGCCTTAAAACTTTTTAAAACATAAAAGACATATTCATAAGAGTTAAATATGAAAATTTACCTTTTCAACTATCTCAAGTTTTTTTGAATTTCTTCTAAAAGATCTTCAAGCTTGCATTCTTTGAAGTTAGTCTGTCACCTTGGATGCAAATAAGAGCCTATTTTGTCTTTGGTGATAAAAAACCCCGATAAAATTGAACCCAAACCCCCCGGTGCAAAATTTGATTGGGAAAACGGAGAAATGGGAATAGAAAGAACATTTTTTTAAATCAAAAAAAATTGGATATCAAAAGGAAAAAAACCCACCAACCCAAAATATCTAACTTTTTGGTTTTTTAAAAGTCTAAAAAGTACTTCTCAGATTTGATTTTTTTTGGGTTTTGTTTAAATACGAAATTTTCTCCCATTGTTTTTTCCACGTCTCTCCTTTGCATGGTATAATTTCATCTTTAAAGTTTGGGACCAAGTTTATCGGTATGAGTCCCGAAAAGAACTTTTAGTAATCAAAAAAACGTTTAAAAGCCCCATCCCCTTTTTCGATTTTTCACCCCATAAAAAACCCGTAAGAGTTTTTAAACGGATTTTCCCCAGGGGTTCCTTTTATCGAGGATCAAAACAAGGGCAATGAATAATAACTTGTTCATCTTTAAAAGTCCCCCGGTTTTGTTAAATTTAAAGCTCCTCTTTTTAGCCCTCCCTTTTAAAAATAGAATCTTCACTACGAACATATTTGCAATTTTTTTTTGAAGATTAAAGATCTTGGAAGAAAAATTGGAAGTAACATATAGGTTCCGAGAATTTCGGGGTTACGGAAAAATCTAAAAGGAATTTAAAGGAAAATTTTTAACATTCTTCCAATCACCCTTTTGATGGATCCCCCCCTTTTTTTTTCCCTAAAAATATTTGGGGTGCCCGTCAAAAATCTACATTCTTGAAAATGCCTTTTAAAATTTTTAAAGGTTTTCCAGTATCTATATGGGGAGTTCCCCTAGTCTCAATATCTAAAGTAAAAAAAGACCATGGTGTCAATCTTAACCTTCTCGGAAAACGATTTAAAAAGGAATCAAACCTTCGGTGAGGATTTCTTTTGATAGCATTTCTTACCGAAAAAATTTCTTTTGTTCCCCGAGTCCTTTTTTTCCCGATCAAATTTAGAATATGAGCATTACTTAACATGTAAGAACTCTTTCCTAAGATCCCTCCTTTCCGTCCTCAATTCTTCTCTTCAAGTGTTTAATTGCGGAATCGCAAAAAGGTTCTTATCTAAGGTAAAGTGAATATGTTCTCGATTTCCCCAATCAAATAAGCACGCCTCGACCCATTACAATTTTTCCGCCCTTATGATGCGATGTTTGGAAAAAAGTTGAGAATTTTCTTTTTGGGTTCCCTCTCATCGTCCTGGGCGGTGACAACCCCTTGGTTAGATTTTGAAGTGATGTCCACGTATCACTTTTTAACCATCAAAGTTGATTATGGGAAAAGCTTTTTAAACTTTTTCTTTCTCCTCCTTTATATATTTTCAAACATTGTCTAGCAACGGTCGAGCGGGAAAGGGAATTGAAAATTAGGCAAAAAAAAAGCCATTAATCTCCAAAACCTTTCCCTTAAAAACTTTAAAAAGGGTTTTTCGTCAAAAATGACAAACTCGGCAATGGGTCTCCCCAATCTGGTGGCGTTAATCAACCTTTTCTGGTAATTTTACTATATTGGTTCCCCTTTTTTAACTACCTTGATTCTTGATTGATTTCAAAACGATAATTCTGGGGGGGAAATTTGGACAAACCTTTTAAATGTCTCCTAAAAATTGAGGTCCCATTCGTACTTTCCCCAACAAAATTACTAGTCGGTAGTTACTTTGCCCCTTTTTTTCCCCGTTTATCAAATAAATTGAATAGTGTTTTAAACCCGGGGTTCCCCCTTTTACTCACAAATCGATCGGGTGGGAGTTGTTTGTTTCCCTTTTTTCATGATTGGAAATAATATCACGAGTTTTATCACTTGAAAGCCCCGGGTTCCCGGAAATGTTGGGGTCTTTGTTTTTTTACCTCTTTAACTCCCCTCTTTTTTAGTAGTTTTAGTTTCCATCGAAAAAAAATATGAAAATCTAAATAAATAGAGAAATCCCAAAAACATTAGATAAAAACTAAATCAGCAAAAAAAAACCCCAAAAAGATGGAAAATCTAAAATAAAAGGAAAAAATAAAATAAAAAACACATACAAGATGAAAGACTGAAAAAACAAATTTATTCCAAATAAAACTTCAAAAACACAAAAATAATTCACAAACAAAGAGTAATTTTCAAAAATCCAAAAAAAAAAAGGGGAAAAAAAAAGTTAGAGACTTACGGGATTAAAGCCGTATTTTTATTGTGAGAGCGGGAAAAGAAATTAGAGGTCTACAGGGGGTTTTGGGGGGGTTGAAAATCTAATGGGGAAAAAAAATTTTTTATTTAACTATTGGTAAATGGGCTAGACTTAAAACGTAAATGGGCTTGGGGGAAAATGGGCAGACTTTTTTTTTTTTGGTAAATCCTAAATTATGAAGAAGTTAAAAAATACATAAAAATTTAATTAACATATATAAATATATATAATATTTTAAAATTTTGTACTATTTATCGGTTGATTCGGTTTAGTTCGGTTTTTTTTTATGGGTAAAAAAAGCAAAACCAAATATTATCGGTTTTTAAAAAACTAAAACCCAAACCCCAAAAAAAAAGGGTTTTCGGTTTTTTAAAACGGTTTTAAAAAGGGTTTTTCGGTTGGAAAAAGGGTTTTTTTATTTTGAACACCCCTAGTTAAGACCATTCTTTCAGTACCAATAACCTAAATTACTCACATTTTTTGTTATGTGATACAATTTTGGATTTATAGAATTATAGGAGTCAAATGAAGCAGAAAAGTAAGCGAAAAAAATATGGAAAAGTTAAAAATTGTTCTTTATTATCAGTGATGTGACTTACTTTGACATTTTGATAACTCAAATGTCGCCTTCACGTTCTATAAATAATAATTAGCTAAAGTACCCAACTATACTTGGCAATTTAAATTTAACATAATTTACGTATAGTAGCTCTTTTTGCATTTTGGGCATTATGGTCCTCTTATTTCATTGGGTTAATTGTGATATCTCTTGCGATCAATTTCAGCTATCATATTACCCGTTTAATTTCGTCCCCTTTTTTTGTATTTTTTAAATTACAAACATTATTTGGGGAACTTTATAAGTTTTCGTAAATAATGAAACGAAGAAAATATATAAATTAAAAACGGTTTTTTTCTTCAATAATCTCAATATTCCACAAAATTACCCTGTATATTACACAAAATGAGCTTTTTTTTCTCATTTTTTCTTTGTTTTTCGTAACTTTACTTTTTTAAATTTTTAACACTTTTAAAGTATGACTCCGGGATATAAATATAGTTATTTCCACTTTGTTAGGGATGGATATGTTCTTCTCATCTATTTAATGTTGAACAATTCTATCTCTTTATTTTTTTGTCCTCCCATTATTTTCTTATTATCATATATCATATAAGAATATTTCCTTTAAAATTGTTGTTTAAATTGTGACTAACAGATATACTTGGTATTATTGAATGATCAATTGACCCTTCAAAATAGGGGTTGTTGCCGATCTTTGTGTCATGACTTTACAAATAGTATCTTTATCTTTTGTTTCTTATTTGATATTGATCAATTTATATTAAAAGGGGAAAAAAAGAAGTATTTTTTCCCCCCTTATTAATAGTCCCCTTTTTTTGTTAAAAAATTTTATTCACTTTATAAATAATATTTACATTAATTATTTAATCATATTTTGATTTATTTTTTATATGATCCCCGAGCGCAGGAAAATTATTTTGTTTAAAAATTAAAAATTTATTGCATAAGAGACT
>NC_081351.1:58497853-58526857 GCF_029784015.1 Lycium ferocissimum
AATCTTTGGTCAAAGTATGAAAAAAAGGTGAAAATTCAAACTTTAAAATCACGTAAGTGTTAGGAAAATGAAAATAACACCTTTTGCGCACTAAATTAGTGTGCAAAAGGTACTTTGGTAATTTTATTTTTCATTTTTTATTTTTTATGGGTTATTTTGGTACACAAACCCATTTTTTTGGGTCATTTAAGTTGTGGACTCCGAAAATGAGTGCTATTTACTATTTAAGCCGATCATAATTAAGAGCCTCTTATGCAATCAATTTAATTGTTTAACTAGTGAATGTATCCGCGCTTCGTGCAATCATATATAAAAAATAAATCAAAATATTATTTATAAAGTGAATCAAATTTTAACAAATACAGTGGACTATTAAATGAAGGGAGGAAAAGTACTTCTCTATTTTCCCTTAATATAAATTGATCAATATCAAATAAGCAGCCTAAAAGATAAGTGAGATACAATTTGAAAAGTCATGACACAAAGATTGGCGACATAACTCCCCAATTTCGAAGGGTCAATTGATCATTCAATAATACCAAGTATATCATGTTAGTCACAATTTAAACAACTATATTAAGGAAATATTCTTATATGATATATGATAATAAGAAAATAACAGGAGGACAGAAAAATAAAGAGATAGGAATTGTTCAACATTTAATAGATGAGAAGAACACAGTCCATCCCTAACAAAGAGGAAATAACTATATTTATATGCCAACTTGCCAAGAGTCATATTTTAAAAGTGTCTACAAATTTGAAAAGTAAAGTTACGAAAACAAAGTAAAATGAGAAGCAAAGCTCATTTTGTGTAATATACATGTAATTTTGTGGAATATTGTAGATTATTGAAGATAGAAAACCGTTTTTAATTTATATATTTCTTCGTTTCATTATTTACTTAAACTTATAAAGTTACCCAATAATGTTTGTAATTTGAAAAATACAAGAAAATGAACGAAATTAAACGGGTAATATGATAGCTGAAATTGATCGCAAGAGATATCACAATTAACCCAATGAAATAGGAGGAACATAATGCCCAAAATGCAAAAAGAGCTACTATACGTAAATTATGTTTAATTTAAATTGCCAAGTATAGTTAGGTACTTTAGCTAATTATTATTTAAAGAACGTGAAGGCGACATTTAAGTAATCAAAATGTTAAAGTAATTTTGGTCACGTCACTGATAATAAAGAACAATTTTTAACTTTTTCATATTTTTTTCACTTACTTTTCTGCTTCATTTGACTCCTATAATTCTATAAACCCAAAATTGTATCACATAACAAAAAATGTGAGAGTAATTTAGGTTATTGATACTGAAAGAACGGTCTTAACTTACCATCTTCCCCTCCCCACCCCACTATAAACTAAAAAATAATTATTCTGACATAATAAGCAAAGGTGAAATTCATGAATTTAAGAGTACCTCCAAGATGAAATTGAATTGTATAGGATAAATAAGATAACTATGTGTAGGTAATTAAACATTGAATATAGAAGATGAGAGTATCTTGATCAATCAATCTATTGCTTCCCTTTCAGTATCTACTTGATGATTTTTAGAATTGATCATGAATGTTATAAGGATGGTATTGACACTTGACATGAACCCACGACTTTCAATGTCTAAAAAATGTTTCATGCTATGAAAATATACAAAATTTAGGTGAAAATCTTTCTACATGAACAATTTATTGTTTCATTTGTTTGAAGAAACCAAAACAAATAAAAGAAGAAAAAGAATCCAAATTCATAAGCAAAATCCAAACTCCACCTCCGTTTCCCTATCTTCCTTTCGTCGGACTTCAATTCTTGCTGGAAATTCGCCCGGCCTTTCTCTCCCAAAAGTAGCAAGCATTTTTACTCAAATCGTGGTTGGTTTTAAAATAAAAAGTATCTAGAAAGAACTCTATATTTGTTATTGCAATTCATCTCGCTTCTAATTCTTTGTAGAGTCGAAGATTTTGGAGGGATAAAGATCTCTAACTGTTACAAGAAGAAATGAGAAGGGTGAAAAAGCAAAAAATTCATTGACGGGAGGTGGCAAGTAGGAAGAGTATATGAAGGGGTTATTAAAAGAATTAAGGAGGGAGCTAAGCCTGTTAACCGGTTTGGACCAGTAACCGGTTATTAAACCGGCCGGTTTCCGGTCTAAAAATCGGAATCGGCCACCGGTTCCGGTTAACCGGTTCCAAACATGGAAAATCGGAACCGGCCGGTCCAAACATTAAAAAATAAAACTTTTTTTTTTGTATAGTATATATATATATTATAGTATTTATTAGTATATTCTAGGTATATTTATATATGTTATATAAGTTGATAAGTAAAGTTTATAAACAGCATATATGTATGTGTATATATATATATATATATATATATATATATATATATATATATTAAGTTATATGCTTATGTTATACTACACATACCTAAAATATACTTATAATATCAATATACTTAAGTTATAAAATAGAAATTTACAAACTTAGAAAAAACTTAACATTTAAATAACTTAACTAACAGAAAAAACTTAACTTATATGTATTATAACTTAAATAAATATATATGTTTAAGTTATATGTATACTATATATAGTTATAACTTATATATATATATATATATATACATGTTTAAGTTATATGTATACTATATATAGTTATAACTTATATATATATATATATATATATATATATATATATATATATATATATATATATATATATATATATATATATGTTTAAGCTATATGTATACTATATATACTTATATATGTTTAAGTTATATGTATTATAACTTAAGTTTTTTCTAAGTTTAAGTTCTTAATTTATGGAGATATCTTTTTCCTTATAATATTTCAGTGTGTTCTTTTTGAAGAATTTTAAAAACTATGCTAATCACGTGCTTAAATCTAATAGTGTGACAAACAGTGTAGTTTTTCTCTCTCTTAAATCCCTAGGTAATTAGCACTTTTCTAGTAGTGTAAAGAAAATAAGTTAAAATATAAAATATAAAATTAAATTATCACTAAATATGTCAAGATAACATTTTTTTTTTTTTGATTGACTAAAATGAAAAGAACAAATAAATTACGAAGAATGGTGTATAAATATAACATGTTTTCTACACAGAGGGACCACAAACCCAAATTGCAACTATACTAGTTAATTAATTTTGTGGTTTATATTACATATTCCGGCTTATGAACACCTTACTTATGGTCAAACATAAATTAGTCCTCGATTTCATAAAAGACTATGTAATTCCAAAAATTTTATTTTTAATTAAAAAATCGAACGAATCATTCACTTATTATTTCATAAATTTTTTGAATTCCGTTTCATATAAAAAGGCTTTACTATTAATCACATGATACCAAGCCAAGATCAAAGCTTAGTGATAAAAATGCCCGTTGAAGAAAGAAGACAATGTGAATATATCAGACATCACAAATGAACAAAAGCAAAAGTGTGAAAAAAAAAAAGAAGCAAAAAATGAAATAAAAATTCCATTAGTGTACTTAATTATGAATAAACAAAAGGTTCACATGCACAGCATCCAAGAAAAGTTTCACAGATTCTCCTCTCTTTTCCAGCTTAAATTAAATGCAGGTGTCTTCATTCTCCATCCAATTCTTGGTGGTGACAATAGTAAGAGGGTTCCCATTAATGTTTCACTGTAAATTTACAACTAATAAAGTTGCTATCAGTGCTCATATTTAGACTTTAGTGCCTTTACAGTACTGCAAAAGGGTTGCTTCCTTTGTCAAATTCACTTCTTACAGTACTACTTGGAAAAAAGTAACAGCCTTTAAGCTTGGGAATTGTCAATGGAACAAATGGGTAGTTTTTTTAGTGAAAAAAGAGTAGGCCTTTTGTGATTTCTGTATTGGGTTGAGCTTCAAATGTAAAAACATTTCAGCTTTAAGTTGTTCTTGGTAGTGCTATTTTTGGGTGCATTTGTGGCTTGTGATATTACAGATTCAGATGGTGCTGTGTATATTGTTACTCTTAAAAAAGCTCCTGTTTCTCATTTGTATAGTGAGGAACTTAGAGTGAAGGGTCAGCATCATCATCATCACTCCAAGAATCATGGTTCAGGCATTTTATTGTATGTTTCCAGTTCTCCCAGCTTTGATTTTTCCTTATTAAAAATATGTTGTTAGTTTGGTATGGTTGAGTTTTTGTTTACAGATTAGCTTCCCTTATGTATGCTAAACACGAGTTTCACCTAAGTAATGCTAGGCAAATATCATATAAGAATGAAAAGGATTTTATTGCGCGAAGGATTCACTTAAGTCTTTCTTTTGTTTCGTTTTAAACTGTCGTGATCCTTGTAGTGGGGCGAAGTCATACTACTGTTTGCATATGCTTTTCCCCTCGATATTATTTAATTGGATTTTGTCTTTTTTTCCCCGTCGAACCTCTACATTACTGATGGACAATAGTAGACATTATCTTGAAGGTAGTACTGGAATATTATTTCAAATATATAAATTTTAATGTTAAATATCGAGTTAATTCAATCCAATAGCTTTCAAGCTCAGCCGAATAGATTCTCGAAAGGTGAAAAGTGTCGCATATAATTGGGACTCCTTACTTATGCATCGAACTGTTTTGGTTTTTGAATTTTCAAAAATGAGTCCTTTTAGTTGGTGTGTAGTGTTCCATTGGGCACTTTATATTGGTACACTTTGCTACTCTTGCTGCCTTCAATTGCTTGGACGTTGAAATTTTGACTAATCTATCTTCATTGAAATGTCTTTTTTTGTGTGATTGATTTACGAAGGGGATTGCTTATACTTTCTTTTGAATATTTTACATTTGTAAGGTATAAATACGATATAATTGAGACATATGTTAAACAGCCGAAGACATCATTCTCTATTATATGAGTATACGAAAGTCAAAGTCAAACAAACTATGATTACCGATTTGCCTTACCGCAAAATACCGGAACTGAACTTAATAATACCGAATCATACCGAATTAATTTGGTATGGTAGTGGTATAATATTTTTAAAAATCGAAAAACAGAATTGTCGTACCGAAGTTTCAAATACCGTAGCATACCATACCATGCCCAGCCCTAATTAAACCTTTTGAGATAGTCCAGGGACATTTTCAACCCTTTTAAAGCGCATAAAGTGACACGGACACTCATGTTATTCGCCGTAAAGAACAAAACAGGAAAAAAAAATGAAGTGCAAAGAAACAAAATAAAAGAGAGTGAGGTAAATTCCTATTTTATAACTTAAGTATATTTATATTATAAGTATATTCTTAGTATATTTTAGTTATTTTTCAAGTATATAACTTTCTAGTTTTTAATTTAAGTAGATGTATATTATAAGTATATTCTTAGTATATCTTAGGTATATTCCTAAATTAATATAAGTAAAAATATGAACACAAGTAAATAGAAGAAAGCTCAATGAGCCATATATTTTATTTATTCATGGATAACATTTATTTGCAAGTTGTAGTTTTTTTTAACTTACAAATAATACATGAGTTGCAAAGAAATAGTAGAATAATAAAATCAAAAAGTGTCAATAATTTGGCTAATATCCGTCATATCATATTCGGTCATGGAGATATCTTCAAAGTCTTCCATTTGGTCCATTCCACTTGCTATCAAATCTTCAATCTCTTCCTCTTCGCCTTGCACCGCTTCTAAGTTTTGGTTGCGTCGCTCCGATCTAATCCAATTGCGAATGCACACTAGTACTTGCAAGCTAAATTCGAATAATGAGTGTCTATAGTCTCCAATTTGTTGTCTTCCTTAGCTAAATGCACTCTCCGAAGCCACGGTTGATATTTGAACCGTAAGGATATCTCGAGCCATTTTTGAAAGTACCGGATGACTCGCCTTGTATCTCTTCCACCATGCTAAGACGTCCAAATCATCTAGTTCCTTGATATCCACATTTGGCTGCATCAAATAAAGGTGATATTCATCAAAGTTTGCATTATTAAAAGGAGCTGGTTGTGAATATAAAACTTTTAAATTTGACAACCTTTAAGCCCTTTTTGCTACTTTGAGAAGTAGTAGGGTGTCGAGCAACGAGTTTAGCACTTTCTTCCAAATTAGAATAATGACTAAAAACTTTTCCAAACTCAGCATCAATAGCGAGCTTGGCTTTATTTAAAGATGGTTCAACTTCCTCGTCAATTTCTAAATAGTTATAAATTTGATCAACCAATGCTCTAGTATAAGACATTTTAAAACAAGGATTTAAAAGAGAACCCAATATAAAAAAAAGTCGGGATGGGAAAAAAAATAATTCTTAAATTTTGTTGTCATATTAAAAAGGGATAAGGCACCGTTACCCCCCTGAACTATACCCGAATTTGATCTATTACCCCCTAAACTTATTTAAAAGCGAATAATTACCCCTAAACGCCGACGCCCACTATATGGGAGAGTGACACTCTCCTTGCCACATGTGTATTTATTTGTTTTCTTTTTTTTTTTTAATTTTTTCAAAATTTAAAATTTTTTTTAAAATAAAAATAAAAAATCAATAAAAAAAAATGAGTTTTAAAACCCGTAATTTGAAAATTTGATTTTTTTAAACCCATTTAAAAAAAAAAAAAAAAACTAAAAACATGGATTAAAAACTGAATTTTCTTTTAAAAAAGGATTTTTAAAACCCTTTTTTAAAAAAAAAAAAATTGAAAATTTGTTTTTTTTTAAAACTCGTTTTTGAAAAAAGAAAAAAAGCTGAAAAATGATTTTTTTTTAAATATGGAAAAATGGATTTGTTAAAAATATGGAAAACTTGATTATTTTTTTAAAATGTCTTAAAAAATCTTGATTTCATTTTCTTAGGATACTTTTATTTTTGAAATAAAATCGGAAAAATGTTTTTCTTGCCAAAATGTGAAAAAAACTAATTTTTATAAAATTTTGAAAAAATTAATTATTTTCTTAACATGTGGAAAACCCGCTTTTTAAAACTAAATGTGGAAGACTAGATTTATTTTCAAATTTTTAAGAAAATGCATTTTTTAAGAAAAAAAAAAAAGTTTTCCCCTTTTTTATGTTTCTCACTCAAAGAGACATTCCGTAAATAAGTTTAGGGGGGTCTAGGGAAAGATAAGGTGTGTCGTAGCAAATTCGGGTATAGTTCAGGGGGGTAATGGTGCCTTATCCCTATTAAAAATAGCCGCTTGATAACCAGATTTATCTTTATACTCATGTAAAACTCTAGCTATTTTCGCTAAGTACGCTAAAATTTCGGTTACCGTGGGATATAATTGTCTAGAAAAAGCAAGAGTTGCATTACAAATTTTTTGTAAAAGTTCAATACATTCCTTAACATCTTCCCAATTGGTAATATTTAACCAATCATCACTATCCGTATTAAATGGTTGTGAACTTGTTGTATGAAAATCCTATAATCATATGCTTGTTATAACATAATTAAAGTATAGTTCCATCTAGTGTCAACTTCTACTTGAATTTTCCTCGGTCTAAGGCCATTTACCACACAAGAATTCTTAAAATCTCTCATTTTATGCCTATTAGCATTACAAAAAAGAAAAGCAATCGCATTTCTAACTTTTTGAATAGAATCTTCAAAATAGTTAAGACCATCTCTAACAATCAAGTTTAAAATGTGACAACTACATCTCACATGAAAAATATTTTTTAGCTGAGGGTTTAATTCCCTTTTTAAAAGACCAACCGTCTTTGTATTTTTAAAAGCATTATCTAAAGCAATACAAAGTGTTTTTCTATAAATGTTAAAAAATTTCATAATAGTAGAAATTGAATCTGCTAAAATTTTTCCATCATGACGACATTTCCCTTCATCATATAAAAAAGCTATAATTCTTTTTTGCATCACCCAATGACATGTAATAGCAAAAAAATCTAACTTGTTAAGACTAAGACCCAAATCGGCGGTAAGAGAAAACACTACAATTTAAAGAATTAAATACATGGTGCAAATAAAATCTATTTTTTTTTTATACAAATCTCTAATATCCGCTCTAGAAGTACTTCTAGGAATACCCTCAAATAACGGATTATAACAACGTTGAATATAAGTAACAAATCCCAAACCCGAAGGAAAGGAAAATGGTAAACAATCATAAGCTACCATTTTAGCTATTTCTACACGCTCTTTTTTCTTGTCATACTTCAAATTTTTACCGGTTCGTGAGTCTATTGTCATTTGAATACCCCCCACATTTGAACCCGTTTGCTCTCCCCAAACATTCTTATGTTTACCTCTCATATGATTCGTTAGTGTACCCATTCCACCATCCTTACTAGTTTGTTGCCTAAAAATAAATTCTTGTCTACATAAATTACATGTAGCTGTTTGTCTTTCCTTATCCTTAGTCATAAATTTCCAAATTTAAGAGGTTGGCTTACGAGTTCTTGGCGGTTTGTCTTGTGTATGTGATTGTACAGGACCTGTATCTCCTATGGGATTTTTGGGGGCTTGTGTTTCATCATCATCATCAATTTCATTAAAAGTGCCGGTATAATGTTGTTGCATTACCTCATGATCTAAAAGTGGATTATTTCCACCAATATCAATACCTAAATTAGGTGTTTCGTTCACAAATGTTTCCTCATTAAACCCACCCCTAACAATACCACTACTACCGGCACCACGTCTAAATCTCTTCGCCATTATTAAATAGAATTAATTTAAATCACAAGAAAATAAATTGCAACAAATTAGATTGCTAGAATTAAATTACATAAATTAAATAGCGGAAAATAAAGATAGAGTTGGAACGAAGGTACCAAATTGCCGGACTAATTTTCAACAAAGTGAAGGCGGCTAGAAGTGCAAATCCACCAAAGCTTTGGAGCTACTTCGGATTGTTGCAAAATCACCAACTCCACCAATAATTTTTTTTATAATTGTAAAATTAATAATTGAAACTAGAATAAAACTTTATAGTATTTAATTGAGAGAAATTTAAAGTGGCTAATTGTTGCAAAGTAGCTATAATTGAGAGAAATTGAGAGAAAGAGAAGAGTGAATTGGTGTGGATTAAAATTGAAAATGGAGAGGGGTTTATATAACGGTGGGGGATGGGTTAAAGTGTTAAAAAAAAAGTTTGGGGTGGGGGTGGGGGGGGGGGGGAAGAGGGGGCCGGTGGCAACGCCATTTTTTAAAATGGACCGTTGGCCAGGTTTTAAAAAAAAAAAAAAAAAAAAATTTGGAAAAAATGCAAACACTGTGACCGGAAACCTGGTTAGATTACCGTTTGAACTTTACACCCCGATTTCCGTTAGGGTGTGATGGGCACCATTTTTCCGCAATATAATGGAAAATTTTCGGAAAAAACAAACATACTTCATATCTTTCCAAATCAAACGAATCTGCAAAAAATCAGAACATCATATATAACAAAAAAAATGGAGCGACATCTTATACACGCGACCACCGTCCGCAAAGTCCTAACAAAATGACCATATCAAAATGAACAAACTTCGACTTGGCAAAAAAAAACATCTTCTGCTAATAAAAAATTGAACCGGTATGCAAAGCGTGAAATCTAAACGAAATCATAACCGGGATGAAACACCGGAATCGGAGAGTCACAACTTGCAAAGACTTATCCCGGCATATGTCGTTGAGCAAAGGCATCATAATCATATTAATTCGAGGTCATATGCGAAGTACCGATGACCGAATGTCGGAAGGCTTAGCTTGTTCCTCTTTCTTTTCGAAAAACATTTCGTCTTACATATATATAGAAATAGATCATATTATCATAATCGATATTAGCCGATGTGGGATTGGCCTAAACTGTGGCGAATTTTTGCCTCGCCACGCTGGTTGCCCACCACCGATATCGTTTCATTATCGCCAACTCATCATATTGGAGTTACATTATTAAATCATTATATCATCAAATCAAAAACGAATATCATATCATATATCCTTGCGGTCCATAATGGGACCCGCACGGAACGTGGTCGCCCGCCTCCCCTTGGGCGCCACAACACATCATCATACTTCTGAAGTTTTCGGATCTCCCGTTCACACATCATGTCACATTTTCTTTTCTGCACGGACACATCATAACACCATAATAATAGTCGCACATCATAGATCAGGCGCATATAGTACCGGCCTCGGCCAAGGAAGTAACAAACATATGCACGATTGATCTATGTGCCATTGAGAATACGTGTACTTAACGGAATAGTCGGAAATTTATCTTTCACAATCCAACAAACATTAATCATATCAACTCTCTTGATATTATTCTAAAACATATCAAACAAAACTTTTAGGCACCACAATCACGTATCATATATATATATATATAAATGATTATAAAAAAACCGACAAAAGTAATCGTATTCGGAAGTTAGATTATTAGCCATATTAAGTTATATCAACAAGTTGCCACAAACGGAACCTTGCGGCCCACGGGCAAGTACGACCCGGGCCCGCTTATGAATGTCGGGGATGTTATACATTATATATCCGAGCCCTTAGTCGAAAAGTTAGGGACGTTCGTAGTTTCGACTCTTTTATGAATATAAAGCACATTCTTATTCGCATAAAAGGCATAGAAGTTTTGACTACATTAATCCCAGGTCAAGAAACAAATAAGAATCGCAACTATCGTAGTGGCTATCAAATTCATACCATGCCAAAGAAAAAAGGTGAGCTTTACATACCTTGGCCGCCCTTAAATACGCCTCGAACGTATAATATCATAAGACATTAACCATAAGTAAGATTATGACAAAATAAATCCATCAACCCCGAGAATTTAACTCGGTTTTCAACAACAACCAAACCAATAATCATAAAGACAACATCCATAAATAACGATTCTAAATCAATATTTCAAGACAATTCAACAATATGCTATGCAACCCGAAATCTTCAACTTAATGAATACGACAATAATGCTTTTCTTTCCAATTCTCATACTATGTCAACAATTCCATTCATTTCCACATTAGCTTCATAAATATAATAACACATTAGAATCATATTAACTTTCAGAACAGCCCCACAACAACACATAAGTCATTATATATTTCATCACATAATCCACAACAAACAACAACCAAATCATATCAAAGAGTCCTCTTTTCCACACAACGTACGTTCTCGACAGAGATTTTATTCATTTCATCACATTACAACATGCACAACCATCCATAGTCACAATCCAACATGTTAAATAAATTAGTCCTTCACCCCTATACAATCTAATGACGGCCACACACACACAACTTACCACAACCTCATGAACTTTATCTATTTATCTATAACATAAGAAAAATAAGATAAAAAGTAGGACATGGTTGACAAGTGGGGAGTGTTTTCTTGCTTCAACAATTATTCCACGTCGACGGACCTTCCAATTAGTAGAGAAACAAGGAGAAAATATTTTTCCAAGACCAAAATCAAGGGCTTGAGCTAAACTCTTGGCCGTGCCCTTTCTCTTCCTTTCTTCAACTTTTTCTTGAATTTTCTAGAGGAGAGAATGATGAAGTGTGTTCTCTCTTGACTCATATATATATATATATGAATGAGCACATGACCATGCACGCTGGCACATGGCCGCCATGTGCTTTCTTTCTTTTTTTTTTTTTTTCATTTCCCTCCAAATTTTTCTTCAAAATTCTGAGTTTTCCTTAGATATAAAAGATGAATTTTGCTCCCTTAGTCATCCAATTCCATACATATATATATATTTCAAGCCTCCATGTGTCCATGGCCCACCTCACTCTCTTTTCTCATGAAATTTTCAAATTTTCCATAATACATTCTTAGTCCCAAATTTTTCCTTAATGCTTCCTTCAATAAAATCATAAACCATTTGTAGTAAAACAAATACCTTGTCCATAATTCTTTCGCAACAAAACTTAAAATATTCCAACGTGCGAAATGCGAGATATAATAGAACCTGGCCAACCGGACTTATCCAATTGCAAGCTCAATATTTACTTTAGGAGGCTAAATCATGAATTAGTAGATTATATAGAAAATGAAGAAAAAAATGCAAAAAATAGAAAAAAGATTTAGTGTATCTATAACATTTTAGTATAATATTATATATAGAAGAACAAAAAAAGCACTTCTTTTTCTATTACTCTAGTAAGGGGACGCAACTTTATAAATTCCCAAAAAAATGGAACTGAAAAATTAGAGATAATAAGAAGTTAAAGTTCATGTTGGTGTTCCAAGAATTGCACACAATAAATAGAAAATCAAACTCAAAATAGGGAGAGCTAATTAATGTTATGTAATATTAAAAGTAAAGATGAAGCAGGAAGAGAGAGATTTATATATAGAGACGATTTCAAAATAATTATTTGGATTTAAGGTATGCATTTATTGTTTTTACTAGCCTAGAGTTAGCTACGTCTTTGCAAGTTTATCCAATTGCATTATCTAGGAAATATGCAGTATAGTTGATGTACTTAACATGACAATTAGATTCATTTTTTTTATAATGAGTTAGACAACAAACCCTTACCGCTTTATATATAGAGACGATTTCAAAATAATTATTTGGATTGATTTTATTGTTTTTACTAGGCGTCCATTTCTTAATCTTTTAATGAATGAAAGCAAAGTCACTAAATTAAGGCCATTAAAGTTCACTACAAGCCATGGGCCAGTTGGTTAGTAGTGGTCAAGCTTTTGACACATACACACTCTAGGTACCAATGGAAAAAGAATAGGAGTTACCTACTGAGATTGCATAAGTGTTAAGAGTATCAATATGTTTGAAGGACCAAAGACCCTTAATACATTGAAGAATGCAAAATCGTGTTATATCATTGAAACCTTGGGGCTAACACTTCTGAGCTTAAGGCCCTTTTCTTCTCTTAAGGAAATAATTTAAGATGCACAGGACGAAATCAAGAATTCCATATGATTAAACAGTTAGTCAAGCATTACTGGAAACAGTCATAAACAAAATAGCTATCTACAATAAAAGTTTTTACCTTATTATTTTTTGTTACCAAATCTAATCTACTGTCATAGAAGTAATTATGGATGCAATGTAGTCCGTCTTACCTTTCTTAAGAAGTCATTTATTTCAGAGCTTAATCTACTGAAGCTGATGTAAAAAACCACAGAAGAATCTTGATTGTATCTTACTCGCTAAGCCACTACTCGCAGAGCAGTGATGCTGCAGAAGTTGTAATATTTAAACTGTCATAACTATCATAAAAAGCCTGCAAATCTTCAAACCAATGGGAAAGAGGCCTTCAGAATGCAAATTTCCAGGCACCAACTCAAATAACCCGTAACTTGAAGGTCTAAACTTGAACTTTTACTTTCCCACAAATTGGTAGTGTAGCAGTAGGCCTAGTCATTCTTCTCTTTACCCCTCTTACTTCTACCCTCTTTAATCGTTGTATCTTAAAATGATTCATTGGCCGATTTAAAATGGTCCATATTTTACCAATCATGTTCCAATTTCATTGTTGTAACATGAACAAAATAGAATCTTTTCAACGATAAAGAATAAAAATATTAAGATAAACACAAGAAGATCTGTGGGGGTGGGAAGATGAGAGATGAAGCAGCCAAAGAGAACCCACAACAGCAATTGAATTTCAAAACGACGAAGGACAGAGAGAAACCCAAAAATAAAACCCAGCAAGGGAAAAAGATGACAACTCTTTAGTTGCAACTTTCTACATGGCATGCTTAACACCACAAGATTAAACGGAATTTGCTACATTCTATATATCTTTAGTTAAAAACCACAAGATTCAAAAGTCTTCTTAATTTGAGATTGACTCATTTATGAGCAGACTTACATCTCTCTCATTTCCATATGAAGTAGTTCATACAAAAGTTATAAGAAAGAACCAATGAAAATACTATTTGGGCAAGACTGCATACAATAAATTTTGCGTTCTTTCGTTTTTCTTCCACAAAATTGAAATCTCTATTTGTTTCTATATCGATAAGTAAATACAAAAATCTCTAAATCTACTCGGCGAGGACCATTTGAGCATCTAGTAGGTCATAAATGTTTCGTATGCTAGAATGCACCTTTTCCGTTCACTGCAATCCGCACAAGCAAATATAATGTAAATCGCAACTACTATTTGAATAGCTCATTAAATGACATGATCGTGTGTATTTCAGGTGAGGTAGATTATACAAAAGCTCCCAATGACTACTGGAAGAATGAAATCAAAAGAAAAAAAAAGTTACCTATAATTACCATTAAAAAAGATTTCAGGTATTCTTCCTAAGTTATCTAACATGAAGTAAGAAACCTGAAGGATTTAGGCAAAGTCTACAGAAAATAAAATATGAGCTTTGTATTAATTTAGGTTGAGAACGCATGTTATGCAAGGACGGGGCCAACATGACGGAAGTCTTTAACATGATAAGAGAATTATCTAACTTCCAGAAGTATTCATGCAATTAATAGTAGCACCTCATTCCGCGAACAAATCCTAGCATGCACACACACAAATGGAATGAGCTGAGTTGAATCTTTACCACTTTTACATTCTTTGATTCAATATTTTACGGGGTTACCATGGAGGAGAAAAACAAGATACATTAGAAGTGCAGTGAAACTTAGATGTTAGAAGTAGGGGTGTACAAAGTAAACCAACAAACCGCACCAAACCGATAAACCGAGTCAAACCGAGAAAAAACCCGACTAATGGTTTGGTTTGACTTGGTTTGGTGTTGGAAAAAAAAAACCCGACCATAATTGGTTTGGTTTGGTTTTAGCTAAAAAAAGTCAAACCGAACCAAACCAACCCAACATTAAATGTATTCAATTTTTAAAATATTTTATACATAAAAATATTTATTTGTAATGTAATTTATAAATATTTTTTAATTTTTTCGTAGTTTTTTTTATCTATTATGATATCATTCAAGTTTGAACTTAGAATTTTGAATGCGAATAAGTTTTATATCCTATGGATGTTAATAACTCATATAAAGTTCAAATCAAAACAAACTCAACACTAATACTAACAAAAGGAATTCAATTTACCACTAGGAATGACAATAATGTTGGATATCTATTCTTTAGTTTTGCATAATTAGTTTAGAGAGTGAAAATACATAACTTAAGTTTTTTTTTCTTGCCATGTAAATAATACTTATTAGCCGTACTTATTTTAGCATAACTTAGTATTTTTAGATTATGGTAATTTTCTTTATGGCTTATTAATTAGCACTGTTTATTTTAACCGATTTTATTATCTTTTGTTGAATATTTTAATACAATGTCATCACTCTTCTCACATTTTGTGTTATTTTCTTATGAAACACATTAATTACATAGTTGTATCTTACTAGGACTAAAGAAATATTTGAAGTAAAAGTTATCTGTTTTGTATCAACACTATTCCGGAAAAAAAAAAACCCGAATAACCCGAGAAAACCGAATAACCCGATAAAACCCGAGGTTGAAAAACCCGAATTTTATTGGTTTGGTTTGGTGTATAAATTTAAAAACCCGACGTAATTGGTTTGGTTTGATGTTTAAAATATCCGACCCAACCCGGTCCATGTACACCCCTAGTTAGAAGTTCTCATCCTGAATTAGAAAAACCCAAAAGTAATGAGAGGCAAAACTTACTTTGAATTTGTCAGCACATCCTCATGCCAGCCAAGTATATACAAATTTAACATCATCATCTCTGCTGCATAAATTTTTATGCCAAATCACTATACCTTTTCCCATTGTGACAATTATTACTGTCATAGCAACTCCTTCCATCAGACCATCCTTTTAACTAACAACAAACATAAAACAGAACACATACAAAATAGTTGATGTACTAAACTGAATAATCATATATGCAAATGGAGGAACGGTAAGGAAATGAGATTAATTATAATAATCAATTATAAAACTTACGCTCAGGGAAAAAATACAAACCTGACTAAGAAACAATGCTACGTGCACATAAAAGCCTTGAGGAAAACTCAGAATACCTTACAAAAGTCGAGCCAAGATTTTTTTTTCAAAAAAAGAAATTGACTAAAGCAGGTACCGCTCTTTTATTAGGTATCTCCGTATACGTAACCAAATTTTTTTTGTCGTTAGTATGACCACTTTAGTTTAAAGTCCAACTGAACCATTAGATTCTAAGCTTGATCTTTAATCTTTGAAGTTGGACATTATTATCTTTGTATTCATCTTGAAGCTAGGCACACTGATGTGTGTTATAACTTTTTCAAATCTACCATATGACATCCTATCACAATGAACAACCCCTTCTAATTATTTTCTCATGGCCTATAAAAAGGTTTTGCATTTCTTACAAAAGAAGGAAAATACATAATGGTTCCCGTAATAGCTGGGAAAACTAAAGATATAAGATTCTAGATTGTAGCAATTATTTTTGTTTTTAACACAATGTCTAAGTGGAGCATTTGATATGTAGATAAACATTAGTATTCTGATATCCACTCTGAAGATGCAACAGTTCTTACAAAGTCAATTTTTGGTTTTTCTATTTCGCCTTTCGCACGTTATAAGTAAAGTCAACTTAATTTTGCACTTCACTTCAACTGCTCACAAGTTCCAAAAGTTAAACCATCAATGTCCGAAAGCACCAGGTAATTAAGGCCCTCCTCCAAAAGGTTAGTTTGAATTTTGAAAGATCATACCTCTGGAACTTTTAGGCCCGAGCAGCCAACTGGACGTTCATCTTAGTTTTTTAGCAACTTGTGAGCTGCAGAAGTGACTTGCATCACCCGGTAAATATTTTTACAAAAAGAAGACAACGAATTAGGCCACTGAATATTAGTAGACGGGTAAAACGACAATTATTCATCCAAAGATGTGATATGTTTTCAAAAGCCGGAGGAGAAATTGTCAAACTGAGTTACATGACACTTTAGAATAAACTTTTACATTTAGTTTTTTTATTTAAAGTCATCATCTACTAATTGGGACGAAGTAAAGATAAAACACATAAATCACCTAGTATGATAATCCATCAACTGGGAAAAGGCAACTTGACAGCTTTGAAGATACTTCCAAATAGATTCTGCAAAAGCACTTCAATTATGGCTGGAAGTAGATTCAAATTTTCCCTGACGCGGCATAGGACTCTCGTTAGTTGTTATGAATTAAGCCAGCACACTTTTATGGCATTAGCATATTTGCTACTGCAGAATCCCAAAAGTGCGCTTTATTTTTTCAAAACAGAAAACATCCATACATTTTTATTTGAAGTCTATTTTCCTAAATTTTTGAGATGCAAAGTATAAGCAAAAAGGATTGTGGTGCAGTATTCATTAACTTAAAATCTTGTATTCGCCTCTGAGTTTGTGATTTATGCCAGTTAAATGCTAGAGAACTCCACAATAAGACGATAAATGAATATTGGCCTCTGGGTCTGCAAAACCTGATACACGAATGAGGGGTTTTTAGGCTCCCTCTCCCCCAAATCTTAAAGGACCACACACATCTTTAATCTTTGTTGACGACTACACACATCTTTAATCTAAAACCACAATATTCAAGAATCTCTTTTCATTCCTTAAACTCCGTGCTCAGTCAAGACACATAAATTGGGACGGAGGGGGTAATAAACTAAACCCAACAAATAGATTACCTGCATTTTCTGATAATATACACCTAAAAAATGTACAAATTCACGACTGTAAAAAGAGCTTCAGTGTTCAGAATTGCAAGAAAAACAGTTTACCTAATAATCTGCAAGAAAAATCCCAGCATATTACCTAGTAAATTGAACCACAACATCTCCTAAATATGTTAGCACATACCAAACTAATGCATCACTTCAGAATTCTAAAAGAAATTACTTAATAAGCTAAGGGTCTGTTTGAAAGGGCTTGTGGCTTATGGCTTATTTTTTTTATTTTGGCTTAAAATAGAGTGCTTAAAAGCACTTTTTTATGTTACCAAAACACTACAAAAGTAGTTAAAATCACCTAAAGTAAGCCCAATCCAAACAGGCTCTAAACCTAACAAATAGATTACTTGCATTTTCTGCTAACACGCTCCTAAAAATGCACAAATTCACTATCAAACAAGGAGCTACAACATTCAAAATTGCAAAAAATAAAAGCATTATGGGTGTGTTCGGTATGGAGGAAAACATTTTCCAGAAAATGTTTACATGTTCGTTTGGTCAAAAAATTTGGAAAACATTTTCTTTTGGAAAATATTTTCCTCAAAATTGGGGAAAATGACTTCCTAATAAAAGTAGGAAAAGCAAGCTGAAGTTAATTCCACCAACCACCCTACCACCACCCAACCCAACCCCAACCACTCCCAACCCCTACGCACCCCACCACCCCATCCCTCCCCCCTCCCTCCCCCGCCCAAAAATAAATATTTTTTGAAAAAAAAGTTTTGACATTATTTTTGATTTTTTGCACCCTCTCACCAAAGCCCTGCACCCTACCCGCCCCCACAAAAAAATTATTTTTTCTGAAAAAAAAAGGTTTTGACTTTTTTTTTTTTTTTTTGCACCCCCATCCCACCCAAAGACCCTACCCCCACCCTCACTCCTCCCCCACAAAAAAATTATTTTTTTTGAAAAAAAAGTTTTGACTTTTTTTTTTTTTTTTTTTTTTTTGCACCACCACCCCACCCAGCACCCTACCCCACCCCCGCACCCCACCCGCACGCCCACCCCCCCCCCCCCCCCCCCCCCAAAAAAAAAAAATTATTTTTTTGAAAAAAAGGTTTTGACTTTTTTTTTTTTGCACCCCCACCCCACCCAGCACCCTACCCCACCCCTCACCCCCACACCTCACAAAAAAATTATTTTTTTTGAAAAAAATAGATTTTGACTTTTTTTTTTTTTTTTTTTTCCCCACCCCCGCACCCCACAAAAAAATTATTTTTTTTGAAAAAAAAAAGACTTTTTTTTTGAAAAAAAAATTTTGACTTTTTTTTCACCCCACCCCACCCCCGCACCCCTCCCCGCAAAAAAAAATTATTTTTTTGAAAAAAAGGTTTTGACTTTTTTTTCTCGCACCCCCACCCCACCCACCCCTACCCCCACCCCCACGCCCACCCCGCACCCCCGCATCCCCCCTAAAAAAATTATTTTTTTGGAAAAAAAAAGGTTTTGACCTTTTTTTTTGCACCCCACCCCACCCAAAGACCCTACCCCACCCCCGCACCCCCCACCCTCCACCCCTCCCCCACAAAAAATTATTTTTTTTGAAAAAAAAAGTTTTGACTTTTTTTTTTTTTTGGCAACCCCACCCAAAGACCCTACCCCCACCCCCGCACCCCCACCCCTCACCCCTCCCCCACAAAAAAAATATTTTTTTTGAAAAAAAGGTTTTGACTTTTTTTTTCCCCCCAACCCGACCTAGCACCCTACCCCTCACCCGCACCCCCCACCTCCTCCCACCCCCCACCCCACACACACACAAAAATATTATTTTTTTTGAAAAAAAAAGGTTTTTATTTTTTTTTTTTGGTTTGGTTACTCACTTTAGTTAGTCTTTATGATTTGTATATTTTGCAAATGATACTGCGATTCTCCTTAGTGAATCTCTATATTTTTTTTTCCTTTCCTCTTATTTTTCTCCTTAATTTCTCAATTGTTGGTAAAATTTGTCTTATCTTGGTTATGTTCGTCTCCTTTTATATTTAGTAAATTGACAATTCAAATATCCTATATGTCAAGTTTATAATCACAAGATTCAAAGGATATTTTATTATATTATACACATGTTTAATTTAGAACCACAAAATTCAAAAGTCTATCTTTATTTCTTAAACTTCGTGTCTAGTCAAACGTAGACATTTAAATTGAAACAGAGGGAGTATATGCTAAATGAAGGAAATAAAAGGACACTGCGGACACGTGCGGACTTAAAAAGTAAACATAAGGACTTAAAAGGTAAACACACAAGAGGTAGTATTAATGTTAAACTTCTGAAATGTACACATGTTAGTCCCGGCTTAGAGTACAATTTCAGTTGCTTTTTTTACAACTTATTGTTGTTGTGTTCGTCCACCTTAGGCGTTTGTTGTTAAATAAAAAAAATTATCTTATTTTGGTTATGTCCGCCTCTTTTTATATTTAGTAAGTTGACAATTCAAATATCCTACATGTCAAGTTTATAATCACAAGATTCAAAGGATATTTTATTATATTATACAAATTTTGAATTTAGAACCATAAGATTTGAAAGGCTATCTTTATTTCTTAAACGCCGTGTCTAGTCAAACATAGACACTTAAATTGAAACAGAGAGAGTATATGCCAAATGAAGAAAATGAAAGGACAATTAACACACTGCGGACCCGTGGAGACTTAAAAAGTAAACACACAAGAGGTAGAATTAATGTTCAACCTCTAAAATGTACTCATGTTAGTTCTTGCTTAGAGACAATTTCAGTTGCTTTTTGTACAACTTATTGTTGTTGTGTTCGTCCACTTTGGGCGTTTATATATAATAAAGAAAAATATAAAATAGAAAAATAGATATATATTTTTAGTAATGTGGCCAAGTAATATGGGACGAAGGGATTACTTCATTTATTAATTCTTAAAGAATGTGAAAAGTCGAGTATAGTAATGTATCCAAGTAATATGGGACGAAGGGAATACTTCATTTATTAATTAATTCTTAAAGAATGTGAAAAGTCAAGTATAGTAATGTGGCCAAGTAATATGGGACGAAGGGAGTACTTCATTTATTAATTCTTAAAGAACGTGAAAAGTCAAGTAATATGGGACGGAGGGAGTACTTCATTTATTAATTCTTAAAAACTGTGAAAAGTTTAAAGTAAACATGTAAAAGTGCATATAGGAAATAACTATGTGTTGAAGAATTAAAATTGAAGTGCATACATGTATACATGAGAAAAAAATAAATATTCAGCAAGAACGTGAGAAGTCAAAAGCGAACAAGCAAAAGTGTAGGGAAGAAATAAATATGTGTCGAAGAATTAAAATTGAAGTGCGTACATCTATACATGAGAAGAGAATTAATATTCAGTACTATAACATATGTCTATGCGGGATTTATTAATTCTTAAAGAATGTAAAAAGTCAAAAGTGAGCAAGTAAAAGTATACGGAGAAAATAAATAAGTGTATACATGTATACATGAGAAGAGAATAAATATTAAGTATTATGATATTTGTCCACAGGGGATAAAAAAGTAGTTGGTTAAAGTATACAAGTTATATAGCTTTTAGTATAAGCTTCCATTGCGTGTACAATTTATAAAGCTTTTGGTACAAGATTTTAAAGGTATGTTAGTCCTCCTACCACACTTATATATAATAGAAACTAGTAGTGATAGCCCGGGCCCAACTTATTAGGAAATGTTATGCATCTTGAAGTATGTTAGGCATCGAAAGCCCGGGCCCAACTTATTAGGAAATGTTATGCATCTTGAAGCATGTTAGGCAACGCTTAATTCATCAAATGTCATGCACAGCTTCAACCACATTACGCCCACTCCAAGCTGGTAATGAGTCTTTTCCATTCCAGGAAAAGTCATGCAGTACAAGACAGAGCAGCTAAACCAAGTATTATGGTTCAGAATAAACCCAAAAAACAACAACGAACATAGTACTAATCTTTTTTTCCCCTGGCAGCAATCTGAAATCTATAAGAGTCCATCCAAACTTTGGATCACATTTTAATCTGAGTTTCAAAAATCTTGATCTGAAAATACATAATTCATTCTTTTCCAGCAACTTCATCTTTTCTTCTGGCAATCCGATTCATCTTTCAATTAACCCTTACCATCAGCATTATCGATTAGATGGAATCCATATGGAAACTTGAGAGGATTAGCTATCCAAATAGGCTTACTCCATCTAAGATGAGCTGCATAAAAAGCAAGTTGTAGTAAAATATTATTTGGCCAGTAGAACTATTTCATTTGTATACAATTACTTGTCAAGAGGGAATTCTGTTAGATATGCATAGTACTAATAATGAAGTGGTCTCGGTCAAATTTTTACACACATAATTCTCATTTGGAGTCACGCAACTTCTGCACATGCACTCTTGGAACGTGGGACTACACATAATAAGAAAACTTCAACTAAATTTAAAATCTTCACCAAATTTAATGGGTTAAGAACTCAGCTTTGTTGATTGTTAATTCCAAAAAAACAGTAAAAAAAGGCATTAACAAATTTCGGTGAACACCCTTTTAGCATATGCAACCAATTGTGACAAGAAACAACCCAGAAAACATTAAAAAAAGGCAGTATCTTCAGCAGAATCGGAAATACCCAGTTGAAGCTTAAATGTAGTATTCAGTTTATCAAAATCTTTTGGTGCTCAAGAGTTCTTAGTAGGGAAAATCTTCCACCCAAAATTGAAAGTACAACAAGGAAAGAGTCTTCAAATTAAAAGATTAGCTTCAGCTAACAACGGTACAGCCAACACACATAAAGAAGAGGGGAAAAGACGAAGAAAAACGGCTGAGAACTTTGAGATACATCTGAAAACTTAAGTTTGCTTGTAATCCTTTAATCACTCAACTCATTTTAATAAAGTTTAATTTTTTACCCCAACAAAACCAAAAACAAATGCTGTAAAAATTTTGCATCAAATATCCATTAGCATATGCATCCAAAAACCCACGAAGCAAATTGGCTATATCATTGATTTTCTCTTCCAAAAAGGAAAGACTTAAGTAAAATAAATGTTGAATGAAAGCAAAAATTAATCCTGTTAGAAGCGGTGGAACCCAAACAGAGATTGGAAAATAAAGAACTTTACACAGTAAAGCAGAACAGAACAGAAAGAGCACAATAGAACTAACCGGAGAAATTTGAAGAGCTATGAAATTTAACAAGGCCAGAGAAAGCAAAATAGATGAGCCAAAACAGAGGAGAAATTTGAAGAGCTGTTAAGTTTTTGGCAGAAGAGCACCGTGGAAGCAGTGGTAACCTCACCGCAGCAACTGAAGTTGGACTTTGTAAACACCTGTCAAAGTTGGGAAAAAAGTGTCCTGTTGTTGTTGGGGCGGGAGCGGAGGAGATAAAACCAATTTTAAGATGAGAAGGGAATTAAATTAGATAACCCAAATCCCTAAAGTACCCCTACGACCGGAAGCAGCTGCCGTTAGCGGCTTCTATATAAGAGAAAAGTAATAACTAGGCAGAGTTGGCCTGTGCGTGAAAGTTGAAACAGTTATGTTTTATTTAACTTTGTTTTGATATGAAATTGAAGATAATAAAAATAATGTTTATAAGTTAATATCAAATCAGCTAGGTAATACTGCATGCTAATTATTATATATTGTTTATATCTATTTTAGATCATCAACATATAGTCTTAACATCTATGGCATCCTTACATTAGTAGATGTTGATAGCTGTTTTCATATCAACTAATAGTAATGCGCTTTTTATGCGGTGGATAGTCTTCGTTTCATCAAACAAAGAAGCACGAAAATACACCAGCCAAACTGAAGTTCTCAAAGTAGAATAAAAGAGGTAACATTCAATTATTCAAATAAATAAAGGAGGACATTCATGAATCTGAAAAATTCAATTTAGAAAAAGAAAAGGTTCAGTACAGGGAAAATACAAAATTCATCGTCAGATAAAGCAATAGCCACATGATTCATACAAAAACTTGTATAATCATTTTCTTTCAACTAATACCCACCATACCAAATTAAATAAGTAAATTTAGCATGACTAACAAGAGAACATAGCCAATCTCTCCTCAGGTTGTCAATAATAGGACTGGAGTCAGAAATCCTGTTTCTTTGTCACTGATTAAACATCCTTCTTGAAAGTTGCAGGATATATTTAAAAGAAGAATGGGATATTCTAAGATTATTTTACATAAATGTAGGACCTCTTGAAGATTTCTGATTTTGGATGGTCAGTACTATCCAGAAGCGACATACGACGTGGGGAACACTTGATTATTATAAATTTGTGTGTAGGATAAGTCGTAGCCCTTTTTGCATTTGATCATCATCGTCAAATGCATCATCGAATTGGCAATATAGGTGGCTAGTTTGCCACTGCTCTTCTAGTTAAATCAGACCTTCTCCATTCTCTGCAGACAACACAACTGAAATTATAACAACCATTAAACATATAGTTTGTCGTTGTATGACATTTGAGCGAGTGAGGTATGCTGCTATAAGTATTTGTCATGCCTATTTTAAAGAATGAAACATCTAAAGGTGGCACAAGTTAACTGACAGAAGATCATTTTATGCCTATTTTTTCAAGAATACCAGTGCAAGTATCAAATTGAAGTAATAAAAGTGCCGAGCACTTACCGAGCAGCTCAAAGGGCCCTGCTTCAAAATAATGCCAGATGCTCATGTGAAATTATGACTGTTGAAAACAATAGGATGGAGAGGTGATGTTTTGGTGAGCCTTAAATGTTTTAACTG
Organism: Lycium ferocissimum; assembly: GCF_029784015.1. Lineage (NCBI taxonomy): Eukaryota > Viridiplantae > Streptophyta > Magnoliopsida > Solanales > Solanaceae > Lycium > Lycium ferocissimum. The sequence goes on from NC_081351.1 coordinate 58,522,207, forward strand.
GAGTCTTGTACTTAGGCTGCAACTTTTCAGCTTTGTCCACAACTCTTCTAAATATTTTTTCTGCAGAAATTCATTGAAGCTGGTCTATATCCACTCAAGATATGCTTGATTTGTAATAAGGAATTTTTGTTACTCGGACTTGTTGTAGCCATAGAGTCATGTAGTGCTACCACAGTCCTAAAATCCTCTCCCTTTTCAATACCTATAAAAAGTATCTTGATTAGACTTTTCAATGTAAGTTAAAGAGACCACAGATACTTTTTTACCAAAAAAGTTGATCAAATAGGAGTTCCTCTTCATGGTTGAAAGCTACCTAATAAAGTGAAGACCCTTCAAATCTATTCTATACCTCATTGTGTAATAAGAAAAATGAAAATTTATTCAGACTCATCATGCTCTCTATCGAACCCATACCTTGGAAATCCAATTCGAGAGAGGGAGAAGTACCTCGTTATTTCATTACAGCAAATCTTATCAGGCCATGTTCGTTCTCGTCGTCTTTCACGAATGGTAGGTTAAAAAAAACCTTGGTAAAAGATGGTAAAGAACAGATGTGTATTACATAGTGCTTAATTTAGTAACAAAGCTGCCTCTTTTCCACCAGATACCAGAATGCAACAAAGGCAAAGATAACAAACCTCCAATCCTAGATTTCATGACATTCACTTATAACATGCATATGTTAAAAGTTTACCCACTCTCTGAAATTATGGCCGTGCAAATAGCACATTTCTGATTTTAGAAACAACTGAATGTTTGAGAACATTCTGATAAAATGGAAGTTATTAAGAACGACGAATTTGCTGAACTCTATTCCCATATCTTCATTAACACGCTTGAAATAGATCACTGATTTCTTCATCAGTAAAATTAATCTCAAGCTTATTGAGAGCGCGTTTCAACTCCTGTGGGTCTATTGCTCCATTACTGTCTTCATCTACAAACTAAAACAGAATTCTTCTCAGGTTCTTAAGGTTATTCATTCTTTTTCCTTTAGACAAGAAAGAAAATTTTAAATATAAACGCCCTTTTATGAAGAAACCAGACTTCTGCCTTGAATATGCTTTTACAATAAATGCTACTCCCTCCGTCCCAATTTATCTGACACTCTTTCATGTTTAGTCAGTCCCAAAAGAATGATAACTTTCGATATTGAGAAAAAATTGTCCCTTATTTTTTTATCAAGATAAGTGGTGCACCTTTGCTCCAACTAACAGAATGGACTTAAAAACTAATGGTGAATACCAAAAAACATGGCAAAAATCGACTGAAAGAAACCGACCGACTTTTAGTAGTTCTCTTTGGTAGTCACCATTAATTTTTAAGACCATTCTATTAGTTGGACCAAAGGTTCTCCACTCTAGCAAACTTAAGGGATTAAAGATGTTGACGGTTCTATTTGAAGAACCAAAATAGATCTACTGCCACAAAAAAGGGACAATTTTAGCTAAAAACTCACACAAATAGCTATGGCTTGTTTTAGACCACAAATTTCAAAAGACTTCCTTTCATTCTTAAACTCTGTGGCCAGTCAAATACCATCACATAAATCGGGACGGAGGAAGTACCAAAATGATATGAATAAAAATTGGACAAAGGATATGCAGAGCCAACCTATCAAATTCCTGGAATATAACACTGGACAGCCACTGAATCATACTAAAGCAAACTCTAAGCTAAGATTAACTAAGCCTAAAAGATCACACAAAACAGAAAATGAATCACACAAAACAATCTAAGGCACAGAATAAATAAAAATTAACTAAAGCAAAGGGGATTACCTTTTTTGAGCGCAGTCTATGTCGAGTTTGAACCTTTGGAGACCCTTTTTGCTCCTTAGCCTCACAACTCAGCCACACAAGCAAAGAACAAAATGATATCAAAACTGGATAAAACCAACAAAAAGTGCGACAAATTAATCCCTCTCAGTTCTTATTATCTTATTATTTACAGTTTCACTTGTGGGTCCACCGACTGTAACAAGACAACATAAAAAGGGTTGACAATGAACCAAGAAGTTACTTATTCTGCAAGATTTTAACTTCATAAAAGAAGGCTATAATCATAATCAAAGAACCAAAAGAAAAAATAGAGACATATCGAGAAAACATGTAAAAGCAACGAAGTAAGAAGAAAACCGACAAATGGGCTGATTTGTGCGCTTCGCGGGTCAGTTTTGGACGGAGCTCTTTCCACTCTTGGGTTAGGAGTTGCACTTCACCACGACTTTCCACCCGACCGGGTAAATGCCATACTTGAGTCTTACTTGACACAATTTGTGAGTGAAAACCAGCGGCATTGGTTCGTTCCTTGTAGCTTCTTCAGCCATACCATTCGGTCAGTGCCACAGAACCTCTGTATTGAGTCGTTGTATTCCTCTTTAATCTCATTCTATTGTAAGAAATGAATGCCATTATAACTTATTATTTCTCTTATAATTTTATATGCTCATAAAATTTTGGTTCAAACATTTCACCTGTTATTTTCTCAAAACTTTGCAAGTTGCAAAGCTAATTTTTTTACACTTAAATTGACCATCATACAATTTGGTAGGTCTCATTACCATTCTTTTATCTTTTCCAGAATTAATATGATACCACTTGTGACCCTGTTCACTATGAAACATGAGCAGAAAGATAACATTCCATCTCAAAAATCACTATTACCACCACAATAAACTTCAAACAACATATCGAAATAAATCAAACACATTATGTGTCTATGTAAATTAGACTTACTTGGGCAAAACACAAACAGACCCTCACATTCTCAATGTACACAGCTGAAGAACAGTATTATCTCGTATGCATACAGTAATCTCCGTCAAATGCAGGGAATCTGCTGGCGCTTCCACTGTCAAAGCTCCATTTTATCATAGAAACCTGTTACACACTCATTATAAAATTACGCATAACAAGTTGCACATACTACTCAAACTTCAGCGTGTCAAACAATTAACTTCTCTTTTTTTCCCTATTAAGCAAATAAATTTAAGAGGCACCCTGACAAAACCAATAATTTGATAAAAATAACCCCTTAGGCAGATATAATTGGAAACAAATTATATACTATAAAATAGCTATCTACATTAGCAGTTGTTTACTTCTTCCTTTTAGTTCCAGATGTCAGCATCATTGAAACTGCTACCACTATTAATATGTTCAGAATTGGAATTATTGATAATGTTTGTACTCCAACTAAAGGATAGAGATTAATAGGCAAGGCAATTTAGAAATAACTACTGACATTCACGAACAGATTAAACACACACTAAGATATTAAGTTATCCAAAAGAATAGGAAATAGAAGCTAAGAAAAGATGGTCAAGAATGAGAATCGAACAGACGGAGAACAGAAGCAAAAAAAAAAAAATGATGAAGCTAAGCCTGGAACGAGTCAAAACTCTCTGATTTAGCACACAACAGCGATGTTTGCAAAAGTAGGAAGTAGGAAGACAACCGATAAAAAACACGGAAGAAAAAAAGATGAAGAAGGAAGTACGACAAGAACCCTAACGAATACAAAGAGGGAAAAAAAAATGAAGAAATCAGTTAATAATTGAGCACAAGCTACCAAAAAGTACTGCAATAGCCTTTAGTAAAATCTTTTTTTTTTTTTCCCTTAACGCCATTTGAGGAAATTTGGATGGAATAAAGCAATTATCACAACACGGAGGAAAACAGAAAATCCAAAATTACACAAAACAAACGCTACCATTTTTCTCCGACTGCCTCATTTTTTTGCCAGAACTTTAGGGCTCAGATTTTGCTGTTCAACAAACATGCAAAGAGAAAGTAATATCGCCATGGCTGCAAGACACCAGTTTGCAAACGGATGCCCTACCGGGTCGCCCTGCCAAGATACGGATCAGATTTTCTAAACGCAGTGAAATAAATTATAGCCTTGAGAGAAGCAAATCATCTTCACAGCCCATTTTTCTGATCAATCAACATCAATAAATCGGGCCATTGGCACTTATGCCCAAAAATTAAAGACCAGCCATTTGAAGGACAAAACGTGCAATTTCTTCCAATAAATCAGCTCATTTAGGTTCAGAACTCTTAAAAAATCAGCTACCTTCTTGTGTCGTATACAGGTAAAACTGAGGATATGGACATGCTCGGTTTCCCGTTGTCATGATTATGTTCTGGCAGAATATGACCGGCTTATCCAAAATAAGGCTTCAAGCTCGATCCGGAATGAGGCGTTAATACAGAGGCGGTTAACCACCATGAGGAGAAGATCCGAATATCCGCCCTCAGCCGGATATTTTGGCATCAATCTCGACAACAGCTGTCACCAAATTTTTTTTTCTTACTTAAAATTGTACTAAAGTTGGGACTCCTCTATTATATAAAGAGGAGGTCCCCATTCATTGTTGGGGGTTCGGCGACAGAAAGAAAGAGAGAATTCATGTACTAAAGCAATAGAATCATCTGAGTTCATTCATATTCTCTAAGATTGTCTTCATTATTCATTGGGTAAACACCCGGTAAAAGGGTTCGACCTCGGTTCCGGTACCCGAGGCCAGTCATCATTAATATTTGGTCAGATCTCCACCTTTTATTTACTTATTCATTTTTCTTGTAATCTCATCTCGAATTGAATTGAAACGTACATTTACAGCATCGCGCGTAAATTTAATTATTCT
>NC_081351.1:58526957-58603593 GCF_029784015.1 Lycium ferocissimum
GGATTCGACGAATTTTTCCTAATACAGATAGTCCTCTACTTTTCGGGGACTCAAACATGTGGGACCAAGAAGTGGAAAGGTTCATATTTATTTCTTTTGGCGGGAAATGAAACGTCCCATCTCTTCACTTGATGTGACAGTTGCCAGAGTTTCCATTACACGCTTCCACTGATGGCAATGATTGATGTTTCATAGTGATATGTGGCTCCTCGCTTTACGATCATTAAAGATTTTCTTCCATATATAAACCAAAAATCCACCAATATCTTCTACTCTCCTTTAAATTATTTCTTTCCTTCTACATATTCATTCCCTAGGTAAAAGACTAAATACCTTCTTCCTTCTACAAGAAAACCCTACGCTGACCATGGTTTCTACCAATCCATCGTCTATGTCTTTCTCCCCTCTTATCCTTCTGAGGGACAAGGAGAGCAGCATTCTGATTCACCTTCACACGCCTAAGGGAAATCCCCGTACCTTCGATTTCGAGAGATATACTTGGGTTCTCATGCTGCTGACATCCTTTCTTTCGATTGCGCGTACCAAGGGGATTTCGCATCGATAACCGTCACGAATCAGTGGGCGAAATCAACTGCTTGATCACCAATGAAAATCTCCCACAAGTCTATGCGGATTTCAATTAGGGTGCTGAAGTCGTGGTTTTTCCAGTGGGCATAGAGGTGACTCAACACGTTGAGGGTTATACCATGATCCATACTTATCCTTTCATCTTATGATTCACGCTTGCCATAGCACAAATCGTGGAATTTTCTTACTACTGGTACCCGTTTAGACTCGACCTACTAGCTCCACAGTTATGGAGACTGATTTATTGCATTCAACATGTGGTCGACCTTGTCGGAATGGACTTCACTATTGACCACCTGATGCAGCTTTACTCTTCTTGATTGTTCCGGGAGGGAATGATCCATTTATACCCTTGGGGTTCTCATGGACTGATTATCAGTGCTGAGGACGAATTTTACTGCGGCTGGTGTGACAGGTTTGTTTTGATCTGCATCGATTTCCTTCACTGTTCCTCCCCGAATCCTTTCCTGAAACCCTGGAATAACATATGTAAGACTCGACACTTTGCTGCTATTGTAGTATGTTGACACCTGATTTTTGACCTCTCGTAATTTATTTTGACTACTCGGGGTCCTTGGATAATAAATAAAATAATTTTGCACACTTCCGATAAATTACAATAATTTTAAACAATTATTCAGGTCACTAATTTACCTTCATAAATTAATGGGGGAACCTTCAAGGCTCAATTAATTATTCAGAAATTTATTAGCAGTTTTACAGTAGTTTACAATATTTTTATAATTTATCAGCAGCAGAACAATTTTAAACAATTGTTCATTTAATTCGGTAACATAAAAAAAAATAGATAAAAGGCAATTTATTTTTATTTTATATCCAAGGAATTTGAGTAATTTAGAGAATTTATAATTTTACCCCTCAAGCTTTGAGTTATTGTTATTGTTTTAAAATTATGATTTTAGTTATTGTTATTCTTGCATAAATGACCACCTCATAATTAACCAATTCGTGGTTCAATATAGCTGGGTTCAATTTTGCAAATGCTGAGTTTTAAATGGCCTTAATTGAAATTTCCAAGCCATGGGCAAATTAATTAAGGACATTAATGCAAAATAGCTTTAATTGGTTAAATTAATTATCAAAATAAGGCTATATTTGCAAATGGTTAATTGCAAGGATATTTCTGCAATTGATTAAAAAGGTTGGTCATAATTGCAACCCTCATTCAATTAAGGGTCAATTTGAGGCCCTTTCTATAAAAATGAGTCTTAAAGCCGTTTGTTAATTTAATTACGTCTCTACTTGACCTCGTTTTAATTGTTTCTTGTTGCGACTACGTACTTTAAATGACAACCTATTTTACCAAAATTCCTATTTTGCCCCTACGAGTATATATACATTCGATATACGCATATATAAGCTTATAATATACAAAAAAAACATTTTTAAGTTAAAAAATAAACGGCCAGGTCTAGCCCATTTAGGGCCGACCCGACCCATATCAGTTATAATAATCCCTCACAATAAACAAAAGTGCAGAGGGGTGTCATTGTAAAATCAAAAGGGGGCTAGGGTGAAAACCTTAGCCGCCCTATGCACCTCTCCACTTTCCACCCCCACCCTCTGCAAGAAAACTGTCCCATCACCACGTAGACGTCACCACGCACGTCGGTGGCATGACAATAAAGAAAAGGCCGAGACTCGTCCTTACTTTCCGATCTTTTGCACGATTTTTCGGCCAAACATGGCCTTAAAGGTACAATCCTTGTATTTTGCTTTTTAATCTCTCTTTACAGTTATTTTTGTTTGATCTTAGCCGTTGATTTCTTTAGTTTTAATCTCGACCCTCCCCTTCGATGGATCTGGGTAAAAAACTTGTTGTTACCACATCAAAAATTTAGGGGTTTGTTGCTGTTTTATAGAACCCCACATCTCAGGAAAAAAGGGAGAAGGAAAAGATTTGCTTGTGAAAAATCAGTAAAAACATAAAGCTTTTAACTTGATATAATTTTGAGTTTTAAGCGAAGTTCTTTTAGTTAAAAATTTGTTTACTTTCTGTTTTGGTGAGTGAAAACTAGTTGTTTTATTTCTGTGAGTTGTTGGCTGAAGTTTGGGAAAGGGAGAAGGCTCTCAATTTCATTCTTGGTGCTAGGCTGTGCTCAAGAAAGGTAAATACTATTTTATTTATAGCTTTTTTTAATTTCTTGCTTAATTAGTTCTTTAGTTTCAGTTTTGGTTAGTTTATTGTAGTATTTAGTAATTGTGTAATGCTGCTTACTTGTTGATGTTTGGGAGCTGTTAGAATACGATTTTTGATTGCTAAAATGGTGATTTGATTATGGTTGATAATGGTTTTCTAGTAGAGATATTAGATTTCTCTTGAATACTTCGAAAATTTGTACAATGTGATTCAAATGAGCTATTTGATTGCCTTTAGTTGGTCTGGAAATAAAATTATATTGACGTTATTTAGACTTATACTTGTTTTCTTATCTGATTCACACTTGCAACTTGAAATTTATGTGGAATTTTGGGAGGTGGGTGTTAATCTTTCTCACTAATGGATCAATATGGTAAAAAGCTGAGTGTGAGTCTTGTCAGTACTCTTGGTTCTTCTTCTCTATTTTTTAACTTGTATTTACTTATGAGAATAAAAAAATATGCTTTGTTTAATTCTGAAATGGTGTGATGAGGTCTATGGCTTACTCAGTTGTATCTCTTTAGTTCTGAAGATTGTGTATGCCTTTGTTTTCTTTGTGCTTGGATTGGCCTGATCCTATCTTCTATGGCTTATTAATTATTTGATCATGTTTGACCTTTCCCAGAATTTGTTTATAGTCAATATGACCATATCATGCCCTTATCTGTCCTTGTGCTTAAAAGTAAATTTCTATATTAAACCATAATGTCCATGCCTAGATAATGCACTATTTGCTGAACTTACCAAACTTTCAAATGCTTAAACACTAATATCTTGTCCTTTTAACCATATGGTTTGCCTACTTTGTGTCCAGAAAGTATAACAAATGCCTTTCCTTCTATAATCCTTAGACTTTGTGTGTTGCATCTTCTATCTTGAACCATTAATGTCCATGCTGCTCATGTGACAAAGGTAAAACCTTTAAGTTTTCCATACATTTTGATTGTATTTAAAGACCTTGCATCATGAATATGCTTAAACTGTTGTTTGCTTACCCCTTTATGATGGTTCATCAACTTGGCTAATTGCTAAGTCTTGCATAAGCCTTAGAAACAACTGGTGATCAGGGGGCATATGGCTCTAAGTTGCTTAGCTTTCCAGGGTTTAGTTAGCCTGACACTCAGTCCCTAAATCTGATTGTTCATTGTTGTCAAATGTCTTGCTTTATTGTGTTTATTTAACCTTGTCCCTTTGATAACTGATTGTTGGTTCAGCATGTGTATGCTTGTCATTTGTAAATATCTTCAAAAAACCAAAATCTGTACTCGTCTGTGATTTACTTAAGGTTCAACTTACAGTAGAGTCATCATGTACCATGGGTTGTTCTTTTCCTTTTTGTGTTGCCTTAAGTCTTACTATGCCTTGTCCCTCACTTACCTAATCAAATAGCATTGATCCCACTTGACTATTCTGCTGAGCTTTAGCTGAATCATTTGCACCTATACTTGCCTTGTTCTTCTATTATATCTGAGTGCTTCCCCCTACATCTTGTTTCTAATGCTGTTTTCACTTAGTTTGCCTCTGTACCTTGTATGATTAACTGGTCTAGTGTCCTGATTCTTGGGTTACTTGTCTTGGAACTTTGGGACCTTATACTCATGCTGTCAAGGCCCTGCACTATGTGTTTCAAACTGCTTTCCTGTTTTCTCTGTTTACTGGATCTTCTTGTGCACGTGTGTATCCCTTCCCCATTTCCCTTATCTGCAAATTAACCCTATGTGTGAGTATGCCCAGTAACCTTAGGCACACATTAATGATACTAGAATTGACTCACCTTGTGACTTATGTGCCTTGGATGACTGATATGGTTTGCTCTTTTCAAATTCCTTCCTGCTACCCGCACTTGACCATGCATCCTATACTTAGAGTTGACTCTTGCATTGCCTTTTCATGCCTCCCTTAAACTTATAACCATGGCTGCAATGCCATTATTGACATTAAATCCTTGATAATTCTGCTGCTGTGCCTTTCTATATTTGAAAATGTTCCCTCTGTGTCTTTACTGTATGAAACCACACTCCACTTAGCTATGCATTATTGTTTTGAGTTGGTTGTAAACCTTATTTGCCTTTGACCATCCCTGAGATACCATGATATAGCTATCATCCTATAACACTCATTTGCTTTTCTTTAACTTGTTTGAGTCTGTGATCATGGTTGATAGTCATGCTCCTCTGAATATGTTTAAGCATGCCTCTTTCATTTTAGAGTGCATACTTGACATATCTGCCAAAATCTAGTTATATTTGGCTTAACTGATTGGGGTTGACTACCACTTGCTGAATATGAGATGCTTCTCTTTGAATTAAGCTTGTCATTGAGTTTTAAGGTGCACCTTTACCCATCATGTTTGTTCTCTGATCACAAATATCTACTGCCTACACTTTATTTTAACTATTCAATGTTACCTGCTCTTGCTATGACTCTAAGTCCACTCATAAGATGGTCATTGTCTGGTTTTCCCTTACTTGTCCTTAGTAACTGCATATTTCTTCCCTTTTGCCTTACTTACATCTGCTGTTACTGCTTGCCTTTGCCCCTTCAAAGGAGTTGTGTGTTTGATTTGTTATTACTATTTTGTGTAATTAAGGTCTTCTATAATATGAACTTCATGTGTATGTACTTGTATATTGTCTCCTGTGATTGCCTACTCTTCCCTGTATCTATGTGAAAACTGTACCAAACCTCAGCATGATTACTTGTATATTTAAGTGATCTCTTAGTTTTGTACTCTCTCTGTCCCTTGTAATGAGATTCAAATAGATCTAGGACCAAGTGTGGTAATTCGGGGCTGTTTTAATCTCCCTGGTGTTAGCCATGCCTGGGGTCCTTGGAGGCCCCTTGGAACTTGTGCGACATCGGGAATACGAGATTAAGACCTAGTTCCCATGCCATTCTAAGTCTTAGGATAATTTGAGCACCATTTGTATAGGCAAAGGGGGTAAGTATGGATCAAGTGTGATTACCTTATATATATGTGTGTATCTGTGTATACTTTATCTTATATACATGTGTGCGTGTTTATAACTTTTGTCATTTACCTTAGTGATAAGTTCAGCGATTATAAACTAACTATTTTTTTTTCTTCCTTCCTCCTCCTCCTCGTATGTGGCCGCTCGGGTCTAATTCAAAGCCTACCCATTGGGCCTAAGGCCCAAATGGGAATATTATTTCAAATCGAGTCCGAGAAGACAAAGAAAACAGCAAGGTGCCCAGAAGGTCCAGCCATGGGTGAAAATGGCCAACTAGGGGCTTGGTACACCCCTAGTCTAACTTAGCCTCTTCATATTCACTCACTTGTTGTTTAATTTGATAAAAAACTTGTATTCAAACTCATGGTATAGTGGAAACCTTATGATTGGAACAAAACATCTTAGGACAACGATTCTTATGCCGTTTAGTCGACTTTAGGTCCCCGTACACGATTTTCAAATCCAAGGATTCAAATATAATATTTTTTTTTACAACTACGTACAAAAATGAGACCTCTCAAAACTGTTTTCAAATAAATCACTATTGATTTTTTCTATGTTTAAATGGCAATCACATTTTTATATAATAAAGGTATTTTACAAAATTAAGTTGATTAACTTAATTCCTACTCCAAATTGAATTTCCCAAAACAAGCTTTAAATAGACAGATTTAACGCAATTGGCTTTAACCTATACAACTTCATTGATAAGCGGCGAATCTTTGACAAAATATTGGACAGTTTTAAACTTAAACAAAAACCAAATTTTTTAACCAAGTTATAAATACCCCTTTTACGGGAAAATGGAGGCAAATGAAGGATTTTAAAGCACAAAACACTGTTTTGGCCCAAAGCAGGCCCAAATTAACGGATATTTATGGACAAGATATACTCATTTAAATATAAAAAAAAATGCCCTTATATACATTTAAAAAACCAATTCGTAATATAAAGTTCCAGATAAGACTAAACATACCAATACGGACTAACCCGAGCCAAGTGTATGAGTATAATATGGGCTTAATTTATCAACCAAGATTTTTCTTTACACTTTATTTTATAAACATATACACTCCTTATACATAAAAGGAGGCTATTTATACACGAATGTTATAAATCCGGAACTACGATACCCTATATATAAAGGGAATATATTCAAAAAATTTCTCAAAAGATATGATATGCAATTTATTGATGACAGTTCTTTCGCAGGAAAATAAACACAAAATAAGCAGTTTAAGCAAATACTCATACACTGGAATTCGAAGGTCAACCGTATTGTACGGATTCTTAATACTAGGGTGCCTAACACCTTTCCCAGGGGATCATTAGAACCCTCACCTAGAACTCTGGATTACGAAGGTTTTTTCACGATATTTGAATAAACCCTTCACAACTTTTTTTCCTAATTTCCTAAAAATTAGGTGGCGACTCTTTTCAAAACAAAAGTCCGAAAGAGCACCATCAAGTTCGTACTAGCTTTTACGCCCTAACCCCGCGTAAAAAGTGAACTATTACAGATGGAGACTCCCTGGGGAACTTAAAGGTTCTAACCATAAGGATTCCGGTATAATATGAGTATATTTGCTGTAACTGCTTATGTGTTTAGTTTCCCGCAATTATTAACTGTCATCACATGCATATTATAAACTCCGCCACTCCTGGCATTTATTTTACACTTTGTTTCAAAGGCGACTTCTTGGAGATCGCGGTCAATCCTTCAGTATAAAACCAAAGATTTCTTTTGGAACCGTTATGAGGCGGGGTTGGTTCGTGATCATCCAATAGCCTTAACGGTTCAGCCCTAGTTGTCCGCTCGGGTTCTCGCTCTTTTGTAAAAGCTAACTCTAGTAAAAACTAGGATAGAGCTAAGCCAAATCCCTACTGAACTAGAGCATTTATACTTAGACGAGCCTTGGGTATCTTGGACCTACCTAAGGCTCATTAAGAACACTACCTCGTGTCAAGTACGGTCTATGACCCGAACACACCACATCCAACTATGTAAAAAATTGAAGGATGCACATGCCGTTATAAAAATTGTTTGTTCTTGGGGTTGGGATTTTTTCCTTTACCTTTTAGATTTCATCCGAGAGGAGTTCGGAAAGCTTGAAAAGCGATGGAGGACCCCACGGTGGCTTGTTTTAGGATTTGTACCCCTGCGTGGGACTGACATCTTGTATACCCAATTCCCTCATTATGTATCTCTATAATTTCTATATAAATTTTGGGACAAACGGAATGGCTTAACGACATCTACATCCTTCAAATCGATAGGCTTACCTTTGGCTTAAAAAGGTCAGATGCACAATTAGGACGCCATGTATATTGTTTTGTGCTACGTGCTACGCAATATGTGTTTTTGTGCCTATTTGATTTGTGTGCTTAAACACATCTATTTTGTTAAAGACATGAATGATCCATTATTCGGTTTTGAGGCCTTAAAATGTCATTAAGCGCATAAAACCCAAAGTTGAATTTTTTCAAAGTCCACCAAAAATCACCCGAGCTCTCAAAACCTTACATCAAAGCCCAAATATTCCAAGTTCTCCAGAAAAGTCGTCTGAACACGTCGTCCATATAAATCACCTTATTGTCTAACGATTGTCAGAGTCACATCCTTTACGCCCTCAAAGTCCTACATACCAAGTTTACACATCGTTCCTAAAATTTGCTTTCCCCACCCGATAAATTTCCCAAAGTTGCACCCATCATCAATTTGTTTTAGTAACACTCAATCAGTTTGGAGTCGATCACAACCCGTAATTTCTTGTTACTCTGGAAAAAGCTTTCCAAATGCTCATCCTTACGCTGGTGAAAATGCTGGAACCTATAAATATCTCTTCATCGGAGTATCAAAGTCAGTCAAATGGTCAAATCATGTCCATACAACTAACTGTTTAGGTTATCCTTTAAGGTCTCCCATTTCAGCCGAATTTTGGACTGTTCTGTTTTAAGCAAAACAAATGTTACTTGCTTTATTATATTATGACCGATGGACTAATATTGCTAGCTTTTGAGTTTTTTTTCTTTCTTAGGGAAGGCTGATTTGTGTTGGCAATCGGACTGGTCAACCTTACAAGATCAAAGGTAGCCACGACATCCCATCCGTGTACAAAGGGAAAAGAAAATGACCGGTACTACAAGAGATGATCTTAGAATGATAGGAATTATGGAATCCATCAGTCAGGGAGAAAAAGGACGTCATGAGGATGTCATCGCCACTTTGTGTAAGAAAATCAACGATCTCGAAGAGAAGATGAAGCATGCTGAACCGGTTACTGCGGTGAATGTTCCTCCCGTTAACTTGTGGACACCTCCTTCTTATTGCCCACTTGTGAGTTTTCCAATATCTAACCCTCCCCTAGCCTATGCCACTGGGACAAGCTTGTCTACTCCAAATCCCACTGCCCTTAACCGTATCAAACTCTCCCTATGCCAACACTTCCTACCAAGCACCCGACGCTAGCCATCCTTTAAATATCGCACCTTCACACCAAGCTCCACTACCGATTTATATTAGTCCTATCACTTACCCAATGCCAACCTACACCGATCCTGCCACTTATCAAAGCCCAGCTATCCACGTGAACTTCCCCACGTCTCGAAACACCAACATTTCCCAAAATCGCCCCATACATCCAACTGTTTTCTTCCACACACCCGTTGCACCAAATACCCTTTCGCTCGATCATCAAAAAATTAGTCATTATGAAGAGATGGAAAAGGCATAGAGGGCCGACCAAGCAAAATGAAAAGAAAGACTGAAGCGCAAAATGGCTGAGATACTGGAATAACCTGTGAAAGCTACACGCACGACTACGGGTTTGAGCTCGATGATCTCTATATGTATCCGGACTTGGATTTGCCTGAGGGTTTCAAAGTGCCTAAATTTGAAATGTTCAGCGGAACGGGTAACCCCAAGGCCCACTTGCGATCATAGTGCAACCAACTGGTCGGTGTAAGAAATAATCCGGCGCTCATCATAAGGCTGTTCAGTCGAAGCCTAACTGGAGAAGCCTTCGAGTGGTTCACTGTAAAAGACATGCACCGATGGGCCACATGGGAAGATATGGCAGAATCCTTTATGGAAAGATTCAGATTTAACATCGAAACGGTGCTTGACCGTTACTACGTAGAAAAGGTCATGTAGAAATCCACCAAGAACTACCGTGAATATGCGAGTAGGTGGAGAGCCGAAGCTGCCAGGGTACAACCACCCATGAGCGAAGACGAACTAGTCTACATTTTTATTTGGTTTCAAGAGCCAAATTACTATGAATGGATGTTGCCCATGAAGGGCCAACCGTTTGCTGAACTCGTCAGAATAGGAGAAGCCATAGAAGATGGCCTCAAGTCTGGAAAAGTCACAAACCTTGCCACTTCGCGAGCTACCAGTACTATGGGAGTGCCAGAAGAGAAAGAGGAAGAGGTATCCGTTATCATGACTGCGTACACCCCAAGAGTTTCCTCACTAATGGCATGACCCCAGACTAAGCTTTATGAAAGTTTAAAGGCTATGGGAACACTCTGTCCTATCAAAGGGAAGCCAGGAAATCCGACAGCTAAATTCTATCGAGGCGACCAACAATGCGTCTATCACTCAGGGGAAATTGGGAACGACACCGAGCAATGTATAATCCTCAAATGCAAGATCCAAGAGTTGATCGACAACGAAGTGATTTCTCCAAATGGAGCGCATGGCATGACATAAAGCAGCTGACTCAGACATCATATAGAATGTCACTTTTGAAATGGTTTTTTTTTTTAATCACAGTTTTTTGCTTGTAATCAAACTACTTGACGTATCTCTTATGGCAGAGATACGTAGAAAAAACATTTTGGGTTTGGTTTTGCTCTTTGTATTAGAAATGACATTCCTTGTAATATGAACTATGAAATGACCTGACTTCCCCACAGTGGGATACGTAGGCAGTCCACTTGGGACTCAGTCGCATTATTAGTAAAAACCAAAACTCTATTATTCCTATTCTGAACTACGTTCGACCTAATTCCTGCTATGTCAAGATACGTAAGCACTCTTTGAGCTCGATCGTAACAAAAGAAAAACCCAAAAGAGACCCCTAGGAAGCCTCAGAGATAGGGCCTTAAGGAGAGTTCAGATTTGGAACGAAAAGATTGCCATGCATGCCGCATTGGGGCAGAATTTTTGAGAGGATCTCAAAAATTTATGTCAAAATCCACCAATCCAGAGTCACAAATCCGGGCAAAAAAAAGTCAGTAAGGGTCAATCAGTTCAACATCCTAAACTAGGGCAAAATTTTTTGAGGGGTTTCTCAAAATTTCTTCCATTAAGAGTCGGCTCGAGAGTTTGCCAATACATTTTCAACTGGGGCAGAATTTTTGAGATCCTCCCAAAAATTCTGATTAAGAGTCGGCTCGAGAGTTCGCCAGTATGTTTTCAACTGGGGCAGGATTTTTTTCAGGAGGGTCTTCAAAAATTCCACCAAGACTGCATGTCGACATCGGACGAGCTCGCACACCAAAAAGGAGGAGCAGTGAGGCTAAGCCAACACGAATCAATCTCCTAAATTAAGAATTTTCTTTGAATATAGGAACAACAATGTAAAAAAGTTGATGAAAATACTGAGCCCCAAGTTGATGTTAAAGGCGTTACTGGGCCCACCACAGCCTCATCTTCGCCAAATGGATTTGCCTCTAACTCCCTCTTCAATTATATTCTTTTCAATTCATTATGTCTACTAACACCTGTTCTCAAAATATTACAGGTGACGACATTACGAAAAGTTGATATCAGACATCAAGACTATGAGGCAATAGCTGGATTTTTTCACCTTAACCAATATAAGCCAAAAATGGCTTTATCTCTAACTCTTGCTCTGTCTCATCCTTGTTTTATCATAACAATGTTATGATTTTACTAACAATCATATTCGAATCTCGCAGGAATAACACGAAGACCCAACTCAACGTGCTATATAATAGCACATCAAGACTAAGTGTCAAAGATCAACAACATCATTTGGCCGACCAAGATCACCGCAAAGAGGTCGGAACAGGCACCACATCTTCAATGACGAGCGAAATCAACGTCAAGTCTCCAATGACTTTTCTTTGCCAAAAACTGAGCTGGGACGACTCGCTCTACATCAACTATGAAGCTTCGAGACGATGGCGATATAGTCTGGGCGCCGAGTGAAAGAAATGGCGGTCTAAATCATCAAAGATAGCATTTGGCCACCCGCATCAACGAGTATCAGAGAAATCATAAATCATGTCAAACACATGGTTCTCGGTATCTCAATTTATTTTACCCACAAGTGGGATTTTCCAGTTGACTACCCGCAAGTGGGATATCTGCTATTTGTTTACTCACAAGAGGGATTTATTATTTTATTTGCCCAGAAGCGGGATTTTGTTTGCTTGTCTACCCGCAAGTGGGATATTTATTTGCTCATCCACCTTAGATTGGAACATGTGTGTTTGTCCATCTTAGAAAGGGCCATTCATATAGACTGCCAAGAGCACCATACCTATAAAAAAAAACAAAGAAAAGAAAAAAATGAATTGAAAAAAAAAAACCATAAGGGAAAATATCCAGCCACGAGGGCTATACAAGTACCTAAATGCCATTAGGACGACTATGAGTCTGTCGTGTCTTACTTGGAACGAACTTATTAAACCTTGGCGTTAAGTTCTTGATGTTTGAAAAAAAAATGATGATTGAAGAAAGAATTGTTGTTGTGACTTTTAGATTTAATTTTTGGCTCTTACTTTCACTAATTAGTCTCTCTAGGCTATGAGTGACTTTTTGAGTTTATTTGTTACAATTGGGCTTTGGATGCATGTTATACTTGGGTTTTCATGTGCCATGTGTGGTGAGATCTTTGTGACTTCTTTGGCATTATTTATGGTCTAGAACTTGCCCAGAATGTGCTTCAAGGCGAAATCCTAGACTAACTTGGTTTGAAAAATGATGTTAGGCCTTCTTTGGACCATATTTATTCCTTAAATTTCCTACCCTGGCATATCTTCCCTAGTTAACCCCTTTTGAGCCTTTAACCTTTTCTTTGACAGCCATGTTACAAGCTCTAACCTTTCATGCTTTATTAACCTATCTCTTGGCATCCTACCTCCCTAAATGTTTCGAAAGTGGAAACATCTGCTAAAAGCCTATGTTGGGGGGGTGATAGTTGGAAAAGTTGTGATATAGGAAGATGGAATTCCTTGTTGTTTAAAAATAAAAATGTGTGTGTGTGAATAAGAACGTGAATAAAGAGAAGACTAGTTGGTGAAATGAACAATGAAGAAAATGGGTGGAAAAGTTTGAAAGGAAGTATGCTTTGATTGTGCAAATTATAGTGCCTAGGGAGGTTTTGCGTCACTCTTACCCAAATTGTTCCTTACCTTAACCAAAAGCCTACATTACAACCCTTTAAGTCCTAATTGATTTTGAATTGAGTGTGTCTACATTAGTGGTGAATTACATGAAGGGCAAGCCTATGGTACTACTTGTGCGCATTTGGACATTCTTCGAGAGAGAGAGTTATTTCTTTCTATTTTGATATCCCATTTGTGTGTTAAGTTGCATTCTTCTATATATGGGACTCTCCTCTGAGCATGAGGGCACATGAGAATTAGAGTTATTTTTCCATTTTCCAATTGAAAGGAATAAACAAAAGAAAGTTGTTTTGCAATAATGAGGCAAATTCTGAAGCTTTAAAGTCATGACTTGTTCGCTACGTTGATTGACTTGCTGTTTCAGCACTTGAAATGAAATTCTTGAGAAGTTGGCAATACATATATCTTGTATTAATTGTTAATACCAATCAAAGATACCCATGAGGGCTACCAAAATGACCAAAATGCCACAACGGCAAACGTTCGGCCACAAAGGTCACAACGGAACGAAACGACACATCTGACCGAGAGGGTCACATCTAAAACTTAAAGTGTCAAAGTGATGTAATACCGGCCAAGAGGCTGCAGTATTCGCTCCAAGTGTCAAAGCGATGTAAATACCGGCTAAGACTCCAAGTGTCAAAGCGATGTAAATACCGGCCAAGAGGCTGCAGTATTCGCTCCAAGTGTCAAAGCATTTACTTTTTTCGTGATAAAAAAATCGGGATGCTAATCACCCAGTGAGACGCTAACCGACTAAGCAAAAAAGCTAATCACTGAGGTGAAACGCTAACCAAAGAAATGGGATGCCGGTCACTGAAGTGAGACGCTACCCAATGATGATAAAACTGTTATTTAAATTATTGCTCCTTTAAATTTTGATTGTCCATTTTTAAGACTCTGCAACTACTATGTTGCATTTTTTCTACTCATAAGTTTATTTAAGATTTTGCCGCGACATTAAACAACCAAGAGGTGAGCCTTTCGAAAACCTGTCAAGATGACAGTACCAGAGCGTCACGATGATGCCACTTTTCAAACTGTCAAGAGGTGAATGCAGAACAACAAAGACTCATATTGGGCCATAGAGGTCACAAAATGAGCATAAAAACATATCTGACCATAAGGGTCACGCGAAGAGCAACAAAGACTCATCAGGCCAATAAGGTCACAACGAATGAACGAAAAATACATATCATACCACAAGGGTCACGAGGAATGAGGATAAAGATACATTTGACCGAAAGGGCCATAAACACATAAAGGGCATATCCTACCACAAAGGGTCAACAGTCGACGCAACAAACGAAAGAAAGACAGATCTAGCCAAAAGGGCCATGCCGAGAGGGCCATTGCACGTTTATTTTCTGTTGCCAAGAAGGCCATGTGGAGAGGTCCATTCATTCGTTCATACTTCCGAGAGGGCCATTCATTCATTTATTCATACTACCGAGAGGGCCATTCATATACTGCTGAAAGGGCCATTCATTTTTACATACTGCCATTGCATAGTTACTTTTGCTGCAGAGAGGACCATTCATACAAATAGCATGAAGACATCTGCGATATTATTGAATTTCGAAAGCAATTGCACAACCTCCGAGAGAGAGCTAACCTGCTAAACCGTATCCAGACAAATTGCAAAGCAAACGTGGAACTTTTTCTTGCACAGCTGACCAAGAGAGGGTGCCATGAGAGTCAAGCTCTCCGGCCAGGACTTGAGAGCCCCACTTTCCGACTCAGCCATCACGTATTTATTCTTACTTTTCTTTCACAAAAAATCGCGACCGGTCGGATACACACCGGGAAAATTCGAAGGTATCCCCGCATAGGGAGTATACTCTTCTCCAGCGAGTCGAATTACATATGGCCTGATTCCCAGAGGCCAGGGATATGTAGGCCGTCTCAAGACCAGAGGGTCGACCACACTCCAACAACTGTCCAAGAAAACCGGACAGAACACCGGTGATCTCGGGACACTCCAGCTACGCACTTAAAAGTCTTTAATAGAGTCGAATTACAAGTGGCCTGAATTCTCATATAACCCGAGATATGTAGGAAACCCATTAGCCCACGTCCGGCCACACTTATGTGATTTGCATGAAAATTGAATGGTAGAATGAATCCGGTCGGTCAAAAACCAAGGTTAGTCAAATTTTGTTGCTCAGGGATGGTCTCGCCATCCCTAAACACCGAAGGGGCTGCTGTTGACACCTGATTTTTGACCTCGTGTAATTTATTTTGATTAGTCAGGGTCCATGGATAATAAATAAGATAATTTTGCACACTCACATAAATTCTGAATGATTTTAAACAATTATTCAGGTCACTATTTTACTTTCATAAATTAATGGGGGAACCTTCAAGGCTCTATTAATTATTCAAAAATTCATCAAGCTTTTACAGCATTTTATAATATTTTTATAATTTATCAGCAGCAAAATAATTTTAAACAATTGTTCATTTAATTCGGTAAAATCAGAAGAAAAAAAAATAGATAAAAGGCAATTTATTTTTATTTTATCCAAGGACTTTGAGTAATTAAGAGAATTTATAATTTTACCCCTCAAGCTTTGAGTTATTGTTATTGTTTTAAAATTATGATTTTAGTTATTATTATTCTTGCATAAATGACCACCTCATATTTAACCAATTCATGGTTCAATATAGCTGGGGTCAATTTTGCAAATGCTGAATTTTAAATGGCCTTAATTGAGATGTCCAAGCCATGGGAAAATTAATTAAGGACATTAATGTAAAATAGCTTTAATTGGTTAAATTAATTATCAAAATAAGACTATATTTGCAAATGGTTAATTGCAAGGGTATTTCGGCAATTGATTACAAAGGTTGGTCATAATTGCAACCCTCATTCAATTAAGGGTCAATTTGAGGCCATTTCTATAAAAATGAGTCTTAAAGCCGTTTGTTAATTTAATTACGTCTCTGCTTGACCTCGTTTTAATTGTTTCTTGTTGCGACTACGTGCTTTAAATGAGGACCTGTTTTACTAAAATTCCTATTTTGCCCCTACGAGTATATATACATTCGATATACGCATATTTGCGCTTATAATATACAAAAAAAATTATATTTTTAAGTTAAAAAAGGGCCAGGTCCAGCCCATTCAGGTTCGATCCGGCCCATATCAGTTATAATACTCCCTCACAATAAACAAAAGAGCAGAGGGGTGTCATTGCAAAATCAAAAAGGGGCTAGGGTGCACCTCTGCACCTTCAACCCCCACCCTATGCGAGAAAACTATCCCATCACCACGTAGATGTCACCACTGTGATGTCGGTGGCATGACAATACAGAAAAGGACGAGACTCGTCCTTACTTTTCGATTTTTTGCACGATGTTTTGGCTAAACATGGCCTTAAAGGTACAATCCTTGTATTTTACTTTTTAATATCTCTTTACAGTTATTTTTGTTTGATTTAGTCATTGATTTCTTTAAATTTAATCTCGACCCTCCCCTTCAATGAATCTGGGTAAAAAACTTGTTGTTACCGCATTGAAAATTTAGGGGTTTGTTGTTGTTTTGGGGTTCTGTAAATCGAACCCCACATCTCAGGAAAAAAGGGAGAAGGAAAAGATTTGCTGCTTGAAAAATCAGTAAAAACATAAAGCTTTTAACTTGATATAATTTTGAGTTTTAAGCAAAGTTCTTTTAGTTAAAAATTTGTTTATTTTCTGTTTTGATGTGTGCAAAACTAGTTGTTTTATTTTTGTGAGCTATTGGCTGATGTTTGGGAAAGGCAGAAGGCTCTCAATTTCATTCTTGGTGCTAGACTGCGCTCAAAAAAGGTAAATACTATTTTATTTATAGCTTTTTAAATTTCTTCCTTAATTAGTGCTTTAGTTTCAGCTTTGGTTAGTTTATTGTAGTATTTAGTAATTGTGTAATGCTGCTTACTTGTTGATGTTTGGGAGCTATTAGAATAGGATTTTTGATTGCTAAAATGGTGATTTGATTATGGTTGATAATGGTTTGCTAGTAGAGATATTAGATTTCTCTTGAATACTTCAAAAATTTGTACAATGTGATTCAAATGAGCTGTTTGATTGCCTTTAGTTGGTCTGGAAATATAATTATATTGATGTCATTTAGCCTTATACTTGTTTTCTTATCTGATTCACATTGTTTTCTTATCTGATTCACACTTGCAACATGAAATTTATGTGGAATTTTGGGAGGTGGGTGTTAATCTATCTCACTAATGCATCAATATGGTAAAAAGCTGAATGTGAGTCTTGTCATTACTCGTGGTTCTTCTTCTCTATTTTGTAACTTGTATTTACTTATGAGAATAAAAAAAAGATGCTTTTCTCAATTCTGAATTGTGAGACGAGGTCTATGTCTTGCTCAGTTGTATCTCTTTAGTTCTGAAGATTGTGTATGCTTTTATTTTCTTTGTGCTTGGATCGGGCTGATCCTTTCTTCTGTGGCTCATTGATTATTTGATCATGTTTGACCTTCCCAGAATTTTTTAATTTCAACATGATCATATCATGCCTTTATCTGTCCTTGTGCTTAAAAGTAAATTGCTATATTATGCCACAATGTCCATGCCTAGATAGTGCACAATTTTCTGAACTTGCCAAACTTTCAAATGCTTAAACACTGATATCTTGTCCTTTAAACCGTATGGTTTGCCTACTCTGTGTCCAGAAAGAATAATAAATGCCTTTCCTTCTGTAATCCATAGACTATGTGTGTTTCATCTTCTATCTTGAACCATTAATGTCCATGTTGCTCATGTGAGAGTGTAAAACCTGTAAGATTTCCATACGTTTTGATTGTATTTAAAGACCTTACATCATGAACATGCTTAAACTGATGTTTGCTTACCCCTCTATGATGGTTAATCAACTTGGCTAATTGTTAAGTCTTGCATAAGCCTTAGAAACAGCTCGTGATCAGGGGGCATATGGCTCTAAGTTGCTTAGCTTTCTAGGGTTTTTTTAGACTGACACTTAGTCCCTAAATCTGATTGTTCCTTGTTGTCAAATGTCTTGCTTTATTGTGTTTATTTAACCTTATCCCTTTGATAAATGATTACTGGTTCAGCCTGTGTATGCTTGTCATTTGTAAATATCTTCAAAAAACCAAAATTTGTACTCATCTATGAGTTACTTAAGGTCCAACTTACTGCCGAGTCATCATGTACCATGGGTTGTTCTTTCCTTTTTGTGTTGCCTTCAGTCTTACTATGCCTAGCCACTCACTTACCTGATCAAATAGCATTGATCCCACTTGATTATTCTGCTGAGCTTTAGCTGAATCATTTGCACCTATACTTGCCTTGTTCTGCTATTATAACTGAGTGCTTCCCCCTACATCTTGTTTTGAATGCTGTTTTCACTTAGTTTGCCTCTGTACCTTGTATGATTAACTGTTCCAGTGTCTTGATTCTTGGGTTACTTGTCTTGGAACTTTGGGACCTTATACTCATGCTATCAAGGCCCTGCACCATGTGTTTCAAACTATTTGCCTGTTTTCTCTGTTTACTTGCTCTTTTTGTGCACATGTATATCCCTTCCCTATTTCCCTTATCTGCACATTAACCCGGTGTGTAAGTATGCCCAGTGACCTTAGGCACACATTAATGATACTAGAATTGACTCACCTTGTGACTTATGTGCCTTGGATGACTGATATGGTTTGCTCTTTTCAAATTCCTGCCTATTACCTGCACTTGACCATACATCCTATACTTGGAGTTGACTCTTGCATTGCCTTTCATGCCTCTCTTGAAATTATAACCATGGCTGCAATGCCATTATTGACATTAAATCCTTGACAAGTCTACTACTGTGCCTTCCCATATTTGAAAATGTTCCCTCTGTGTCTTTGCTGTATGAAACCACACTCCACTTAGCTTTGCATTGTTGTTTTGAGTTGGTTCTCAACCTGATTTGCCTTTGACCATCCCTAAGATGCCATGATATAGCTATCATCCTATAGCACTCATTTGCTTTTCTTTAACTTGTTTGAGTCTGTGACCATGGTTGATATTCATGCTTATCTGAATAAGTTTAGGCATGCCTCTTTTATTTTAGTTTGAAAACTTGACATATCTGACTAAGTCTAGTTATATTTAGCTTAATTGATTGGGGTTGACTACCACTTGCTGAATATGAGATGCTTTTCTTTGAATTAAGCTTGTCATTGAGTTTTAATGTGCACCTTTACCCATTGTGTTTGTTCTCTAATCACATGTATCTATTGCCTACACTTTCTTTTTACTATTCAATGTTACCTACTCTTGCTGTGACTCTAAGTCCACTCATGAGATGGTCATTGTCTGGTTTGCCTTTGCTAGTCCTTAGTAACTGCATATTTCTTCCTTTTTGCCTTGCTTACAACTATTGTTACTGCTTGCCTTTGCCCCTTCAAAGGAGTTGTGTGTTTGATTTGTTATTACTGTTTTGTTCATTAAGGCCTTCTATAATATGAACTTCATGTGTATGTACTTGTATATTGTCTCCTGTGATTGCCTACTCTTCCCTGTATCTATGAGAAAACTGTACCAACCCTCAGCATGATTACTTGTATATTTAAGTAATCTCCTGGTTCTGTACTCTCTCTGTCCCTTCTAATGAGATTCAAATAGATCCAGGACCAAGTGTGGTAATTCGGGGTTGTCTTAATCTCTCCGGTGTTAGCCATGCCTGGGGTCTTTTGAGGCCCCTTGGAACTTGTGTGACATCGGGAATACGGGATTAAGAACTAGTCCCCATGCCATTCTAAGTCTTAGGATAATTTGACCACTATTTGTATAGGCAAAGGGGTAAGTATGGATCACGTGTGATTACCTTATATATATATATATATGTGTGTGTGTGTGTGTGTGTGTGTATACTTTATCTTATATACATGTGTGTGTGTTTATAACTTTAGTCATTTACCTTAGTTATAAGTTCAGCGATTATAAACTAACCGGTGTTTTTTTTTCTTCCTTCCTCCTCCTCCTCGTACGTGGCCGCTCGGGTCTAATTCAAAGCCCACCGATTGGGCCTAAGGCCCAAATGAGAATATTATTTCAAATTAAGTCCGAGAAGACAAAGAAAATAACAAAGCCTGCAGAAGGCCCAGCCAGGGGTGAAAATGGCCAACTAGGGGCTTGGTGCACCCCTAGTCTAACTTAGCCTCTTCATATTCACTCACTTGTTGTTTAATTTGATAAAAACTTGTATTCAAACTCATGATATAGTGGAAACCTTATGATTGGAACTAGACATCTTAGGACAACGGTTCTTATGCCGTTTAGTCGACTTTAGGTCCCCGTATGCGATTTTCAAATCCACAGACTCAAACATAATTTTTTTTTTTACAACTACGTACAAAAATAGACCTCTCGAAACTATTTTCAAATAAATCACTATTGATTTTTTTCTATGTTTAAATGACAATCACATTTTTATATATAATAAAGGTATTTCACAAAATTAAGTTGATTAACTTAATTCCTACTCCAAACTGAATTTCCCAAAATAAGCTTTAAATAGACAGATTTAATGCAATTGGCTTTAACCTATACAACTTCATTGATAAGCGGCAAATCTTTGACAAAATATTAGACCAGTTTTAAACTTAAACAAAAACCAAATATTTTAACCAAGTTATAAATACCCGTTTCTGGAAAATGGAGGCAAATGAAGGATTTTAAAGCACAAAACACTATTTTGGCCCAAAGCAGGCCCAAATTAACGGATATTTACGGACAAGTTATACTCATTTAAATATAAAAAATGCCCTTATAAACATTTAAAAAACCAATTCGTAATATAAAGTTCCGGATAAGAATAAACGTACCAATACGGACTAACCCGAGCCAAGTGTATGAGTATAATATGGACTTAATTTATAAACCAAGATTTTTCTTTACACTTTCTTTTATAAACATATATACTCCTTATACATAAAAGGAGGCTATTTATGCATGAATGTTATAAATCCGGAACTACGATATCCTATATATGAAGGGAATATATTCAAAAAATTTCTCAAAACATATGATATGCAATTTATTGATGACAGTTCTTTTGCAGGAAAATAAACACAAAATAAGCAGTTTAAGCAAATACTCATACAGTGGAATTCGAATGTTAACCGTACAGTATGGATCCTTAATACTGGGTTGCCTAACAGCTTTCCCAAAGGATAATCAGAACCCTTACCTAGAACTCTGGATTATGAAGGTTTTTTCACGACATATGAATAAACCCTTCACAACTTTTTTTCCTAATTTCTTAAAAATTAGGTATCGACTCTTTACAAAACAAAAGTCCGAAAGAGCACCAACGAGTTCATTTGTAGCTTTTACGCCGTAACCCCGCATAAAAAGCGAACCGTTACATAATAAACCTTATTTTTCCTCTATACATGTATTTATACGCCAGGATATTTGGCCAATTCTCGCAGTAGCTCATGTGGCACCCGATTTTGTGCACAGAATGTTCGATTGGGTAATGGACCTGGTACGAGCCTCTCCTAACGCCGTTAGGACCTGGAAGAGTTTGACCTTTGACTGGTGGAAAGGGAAAAGCCACGGTAAGGCATCAAATTTCCCCTATATGCTTTTCACATAGATTGCCCATGCTTTTAGTTTCCCTTCTCTCCCATTATCTGTTCAGGCCTATGAAAAAGTCGACTGCTCGAAGGATTTCTTTGCACAAAACTTATTTATCCAACATCATTAATGCTGCATCCCGAGCCTCGACCATTCGAAATGGTAGAGCCCGTAGCCCTTCATTACTTGCCGGGACTCCTTTCGAAGGAATTAGGCCCCGAATGAGAACCTACCGCCGTCTCATTGAGGACTAGAGGGAAATGGTAGCAGCTAACCGCGGTATAGTAAACATCGAAGATGATGGAGTAGGAAAGGAAGATCTCCTGATTCATGGAGACGAAGCTCCTGAGATGCCCATGGAAACTCCCAAGGGATCAGGGGCATTTTTCGAGCTCTCGATGGCACAACCTGTCTCCACCGATCTTGGTGATCGTTCATCCCCTACAAACATAGGCTCTTGATCTGAAAGTGTTGTTGTTACAACTTGCCTATTGCCTTATCCTGGTCCACACAACTACAATTACTGTGATAGAAGTGGCCGGGAGAGCTACTGCTCACCCGGCGGAGGATCCACTGAACTCGAAAAATCGCCGACTTCTCATAGAAGTGGAAATGCTTCGGTCGAGGCACTGAGAATTTGAATCATTAAAGTAGTCTCTGAGGTTGAGCTATGATGAAGTCAAGCACAATTTGGAGGAGCAGGAGGAATCTCTACAGTCCTTGACCTTCAACTATTAGAACCTTCAGGCTAGGGTCCATCAAATAGAGGCTGAACTAGAGAACGTATGAGGACAACAGACTTGCTTGGAAGCTTCCAGGTTTCAGCTCTGGAATCGGTGCGAGAAACTAAAGCACCACTGCATTGCTTATGAACACAAAGTAGGCCTAGTCAGCGACCTCAATCCCCGTCGGGATGCCTTTAATGATGCCCTGAAAAACAAACTGGACCTCTCCATGGTGCTACAAGAAGTTAACGTTGAATTTGGTGTTGTAGAATCTATGATGGAAGGCCTTCAATCCACCAAGATAAGAAGCTCTAAGAGAGAGGACACCGTGAACCCTCCTGTTGTCGAGGATGCTCCTTCAACCTCCTAGCTTTAGCCCCAGGTGTCTAGGCTTGCGTTCCAGTATCTTTTTGAACAAGTATTTTAAGCATATAGTTGTTTTCCCTCTTTATGCCTGGCGGACCGTGGAACAGAGCATATCGGTTCCTTTCGCGGGCTAGTGAATTTTCCCCCCAGGCCTTTATTGGACTCGGAGTTTTATAACATGAATTATTTTGTTGTTTTTATTGCCTTGTTTTTTGTATGGAATTGTCTTTACATGCTTTGATTTTAAGACAGATATTTCATTCCCTTCCTATGAGGGCAAATAAAAACGACTAATACTTCAAGGCATCTTAAATTTGAACCAGAGAGATTTTAACTTTGAACGCAAAAACCTATCCTTAAGGATTCTCCGGACTTATAATATTTGACCTATTTGAGTCGGAAGGCAAATTTCATAACTTCAACGCTTTTGACCAATATGTAAAATGAGAACTATCCTATTACACTTTGTGTAGGGAAACCTTTAATGAAACCTTCATAGCTTCTTGCTCGTAAAATCTGGCTTTACTTCTTTGCATCGATTAACCTTTGTCCCGATTTGTCAAGAAAAGGAGTTCAACCTTTTCTTTATTAAGGTTTTGAATTAGTTTCAAATAAGAGATGGCCCTTATATTTACGCTGCTTTAGAAGAGGACGTCTCCTGCTCATTATGACACAAGTTTTTAGTATGTAATAAGTGACATCAGTTTGATTTTACTATCTTTGCTTTTAATGGCAAGAATTTTTCATGAACACGAAAATTTTATTGATTTCTTTGATTTACAAATGCGACGCAAATGTAAGAATTACCCGACTGCCATCTAGCATTGTCAGTCCGGTTATATGTGTGAAATATTCAACTAATTGGGCAGTCCCCGGTGTTAGTATATTTTGACTAATTGGGCAGTCCCCGGTGTTAGTATGCTTTTGCCTTGAAGCTCTTACCGCTACTGGTTGCCACGGTACCGATGATACGAAATAACTACGGTTCCTTCATAAGAGGATGAATACCAAGAACAATCATGCCTAATCTTGATGGCAGGGATATGTAGCTCCCTAGTGTTTGGGAGTACAGAATGAAGACCCAAGCACTAGATAATAATACTGGAGCAAAACGTCATAATACGACATATAGTTCTGCCTCATTAAAAACCTTACCAAAAAAACCCAATTGGGACAAAATTAGGTCGAAGGAAAAAAGAGTGCAGCGCGTATTTTCTTCACAGCTTGCTACATTTTCCCTGGTTAAGCATAGTACCTTTTCAAATGATTGACATTCTAGTTGCTCTGAAGCTTCTCTCCATCCTTATCTTCCAACTGATATGATCCTTTACCAGTGATCTCAATAACTTCATATGGTCCTTCCCAATTTGAACCTAACTTGCCTGCATTTACATCTGGGGTGTTGTGAGTTATCTTCCGAAGTACTAAGTCGCCGACTTTAAAGTGTTAGAGATTGGTTCGACGGTTATAGTATCATTCCATCCGCTGCTTTTATGCTACCATCTAAATGTATGCAAGGTCCTGATGCTCCTCAGGTAAATCCAACTGAACTAGCATCGCATCCAAATTGGCCCATTCATCTGCTAGAGATATTGTAGGCTTAGAGTCCCCACCTCAATCTGTATTAATTCTTTTACCCCATATGCAAGGGAAAAAGGTGTTTTCGCGGTTCTTGATTTTGCCGTGGTTCTATAGCCTAAAGGACCTCAGCTAGTTTAGTAGGCCATGACCTTTTGGCATCCTCTAATTTCTTCTTCAGGTTTTGTATTATAGTCTTGTTAGTTGACTCCGCCTGACCGTTTGCACTGGGATGATAAGGGGAGTAGGTGATCCCATTGATATCCTAAGCCTTGAGAAATTTGGTGACTTTAGACCCACCGAACTGAGGGCCATTGTCGCAAGCTACTTCATTTGGGATACCAAAACGACAGATGATATGCTGCCAAATGAAGTCCATCACCTCCTTCTTTCGAATCTTCTTGTAGGCTCCTACTTCAACCTACTTAGAAAAATAATCAGTTATAACTAATACAAATTTTACCTGTCCCGGGCCAGAAGGTAGAGGCCCGACTATGTCCATTCCCCATTTCATAGATGGCTATGGAGACACAACCGAATGCAGCTCTTCCCCCGGTTGGTGTAACATCAAAGCATGGCGTTGGCACTTGTCGCATCTCCGGCCGAATGCCTTCGTATCTCAATTGCGGGCTAGTAGTATTCGAGCCTTATCAGTTTCCTTATCAACGAACCTACATCTAAATGATTACTGCAGATTCCCTCATGAACTACCTTCATTACGTAGTCAGCTTCCTCGGGACCCACACAATGTGCTAGCGGGTCGTAGTAGCACCTCCGATGCAATATTCCATCTATGATGGAATATCAGGCAGCTTTAACTTTTAGAGCTCTGGACGCTTTCGAGTCCTCTTGTAACTTTACGTACTTAAGGTAATATGTGAACTCATCCCTCCAATCCCAGACCAAGCTTGTTGAATTCACCTCATCATACCTCACAGGATCTAATGCTTGTATTGGAGAAAACATAGAGTAAAACTGGATGTATGCTGTGAAGACACGTGTCCAAGTCAGCACTCGAAGACCTCAGAGGTATTCGCATATCTCCGGAGTCTCACTAGGGTTCGTGTCCCCGGGGAGATCATGAATATGATAAGACTCTGATTGAAGAGGCCAACCAATAGACATGAATCGGGTCCAAGTCAGCACTCGAAGATCTCAGAGGTATTCGCATGTCTCCGGAGTCTTACTAGGGTTCGTGTCCCCGGAGAGATCGTGAATATGATAAGACTCTGATTGAAGAGGCCAACTGTCACATTTATGAGAAGACTTTGCACCTCTCATGGGATATCAATAGATATTATTGTCATCTTTATTGTCCATCATTACTAGAGAATTAATTTATAATATTAATGGGGGCATAATTCATGGAATATGTACCCCTGAGTCCAAGTATAAATAGGGCTTCTTGTTTTATTGTAAAGGATCCGAGAAATTTATATAAGGCACACTTGATACTTGCACTATTTTCTAGTTTCTTGTTTCAATTCAGCTTGTCAATATAGCAACAAATAGCTTGCCTAGAGACTCTATCTCAAATCTTCTCTGAGGCTTAGGCTATTCTAATAATTTAAGCTCGACTACACTTAGTTTACATTAATTTCTTTTGTAAATTATCTTGCTATTTTGGGCACTTTGATCCACGTGTCCTTGACCAGTATACAAATTCAACTGTTCAAATTTTCAGGTAAACAGTTTGGCGTCCACCATGGGGCAAAGGGCAGTAGTGGTATCGCAGTGACCCTGTTATTTAAACTAATTCTTTTTTAATTCTATTTTGTCTTTAACACCAACTTCAGGTCTGTCAGGAGTTAACAACAACCAAACTACTGGAAATGATGCTGACAACCAGTTGATCGACTTGGATGTCCTTCCACTTCGTGATTCTACAATAACTTATCGATCGATTCAGAACGTAGATGACGTGCCTCAGGAGTTAGTCGGACCCATCAATCCACCGAGGATCAAATTCCAACTGACAAAACCCCCGACGAGATGATGCAGATCATGAGGGCTCAACATCATGCGATAGGAAGAAATGGAAGATATGAGGCAAAGCATCACCGCACTTTCATCCAACCCTGCCACTAGGACTACACGTCCTGGGTTAACATTTTTAGCCCTAATAAATGGTAATAATGCTATCGGAGGTGGCCAGACGGAGGTGAAGAATGGAGATGCATCAGGAAGTGAGTCAGCCCAAAGAGATCCTTTCCAAATATAGGTCTTGCGGATCATGAAGGAAATCACAGAAAAGGTGGCCAGGACCGCCAAAAAACCCGAGAAGAACACTAAGGAATTCCACAAGCGGATGAATCAGATCTCGGGGGCTCTACCGGTCATAGAAGGTCTGGATGTGAAGAAGTACATTCAGTTGGCATACAAACCCGAGGCCACATTGAAGCTGATCCCGAAAAGATTCAAAATGCTGAACATACCAAAGTATGACGGGATGATAGATCCATAGGAATATATAATGGCTTACACTATGGAAATCAAGTGAAATGATATGAAAGAAAAATAAATAGAGTCAGATCTGATCAAAAAAATTGGTGAGAGGTTGACTAAGGGTGTTTTGACCTGGTATTCCCTCTTACCCGAACACTCAATTGGTTCGTTTGCCATGCTGGCCGACATGTTCATCAAAGCACATGTGGGAGCTCGGAAGGTAAAACCTGGGAAAGGGAACATCTTCCACATTTTGCATGGGGAGTCGAAGTTGCTTCGTGACTTTGTTTCCTGTTTCAGAAGAAACGAATGCTTCTGTGGGGTCCCGAACGAATAGGCTGCTGAAGCTTTTACCAAGGGTCTAAACTATCAAAGTTTGGACGCCTCTCGTAGAATCAAATAGAATCTTTTGAAATTCTAATCCACAACATGGGAAGATGTGCATAACAGGTACGAATCGAAGATTCGAGTGGAAGATGACCTACTGAGGACTCGGACTGGGGAAATTCCCCGAAAGATGGATAAGGGAGTTGGGCCAAACCGACATTCATCGAAAACTCGGTTCCAGCCTTACCCTCCTCCGAAAACATCAGGTGATGGACAAGGATATTGTTTCTTCTATATGTTAAACACAAACAAGAAGGGAGATCATGACAGGAATAATCAGGGCTTGCAGAATCGTGAAAGGGGCAATTCCCTATCTTCCTCTTCGAAGGGATCGGAATACCCAAGAATTTTGGACTACAATTTTAGCGTCGATGAAGCGTAGATGGTGGCTGTGTTAAGGACCCATCCGATGTCACGTCCTCTAAAACTCCTCCGATCTGATCCTAACACTAGGGATCAAACGGTGTGGTGCTACTTTCATGGCACTCACGAACATAAGATTACAGATTGCAGGCATCTCCAGGAGAAGGTAGCAGGTATGCTTAACAGGAGGCACTGCGGGAATTATTGAGTGAAAGAGCTAGGAACAATTATGAAAGTGTTGGACTGGTAGATGGAAAGGTCACTCTGATGCCCATCCACACGTCATAGATAAGATTTTCGGGGGATCTATGATTGCTGATTCATCCTTCACGACGGCCAAGAAAACAAAGATCTCGGTGATGAGGGATAATAGATTATGAGAATTACCATATGAAGACACCATCACTTTCACTGATGAAGATGCAATCGACTTCACCTTTCCACACAATGATTCCCTAGTTATCACTGTATCTATTGGTTGTTTCCAAGTGAAGAGTCTGCTGGTTGAGTCAGGAAGCTTGGCCAACATCATCTGTAGGAAAGTGGTGGAGGAAATGGAAATTCTAGGAAAAATCGTACCGGCTGCAAAGACACTCGCTGGGTTTAAAATGGAAAATGAAACTATGAAATGCGAGATCGATTCTTGCTGGAAGCCAGAAGATTCATAAAGGAAACCAATTTTATGTGATAGACAGTGACATGTGATACAATGAAATATTTGGGAGACGATCGCTCCATGATATGAAAGCAGTTTCTTCGACTTTGAAGGAATAAGAAAAATCGAGGGAGAGCAACCGGCAATAAGGGAGATGTTTGGCATTGAGGAACCAAAGGTCAGTGAAGTAGTCACTGAAGACAAATAGCAATCAAGAGAACCTGAGCCCGTCCCAAATGTAATCTAATAGGGAGAGGTGGGGACAATGGATTCAGAAAGTGAGCTCCCAAATAAACACTAGGTTCTGAGGTACTTTCAGGTTCCCGATGATTCTGACGCCACAAAATCAATGGCTGAGGAACTTGAGCAGATCGTTTTGCATCTTGAGCTACCAGAAAGAAAGGTATACCTGGGCACGAGGTTAATCCCGAAACTCAGGGAAATTATTCTTCAATATGTTAAAGCTAACAGTGATTGCTTTGCTTGGTCCCATAAGGATATGACAAGTATTCCTCCAGAGGTTACGACCCACAAGTTGGGCTTGGACCTCAGTTTTTGTCGTTGATGTTCGCAAAAGTTTGTTAAAGAAGAGGTATCTCAGTTGCTTAATATAAGGTCTATCCGGGAAGTTAAATACCCATATTGGCTAGCAAACGTACTCATAGTACCTATAAGAGGAGATAAATTTAAAATATGCATTGATTTCAAAGATCTTAATAAGGCGTTCCCGAATTACTCTTTTCCACTTCTGAGCATAGATCAAATGATTGATGCTACGACCGGACAAAATGATCCAGAGTAAAGCCCACTCTGACACGATCGGCGAAATATCGAATACTAGCTATTGCTCTCCATACTGAAGGGCCCACTTGGTCCTGGCACACTTTGTAATGCCGGCACATGCCGAGAATTACCTCATCTATGCGGGTTCTAATTTTCATCGAGAAAGGGTATGTGTAAACATATGAGTATCCCTGTCGGTAAAAGGTGATTCTTTTATTCTGACTAGGAATGATAACTTCGACGTTCTTCCATCGGAAGTCTGCTCTCATTTTAGGAAGAATGTCAGCATTGATATGGGTTTGGTAATCCCCGGCGTGCGAATCACGAACACCGGGCTAATCTGAGATAGCATATTTTTCTTGGAGGTCCTTTTCTAAGTGCCAGTTCTTTGGCATGATGGATTTAGCAGGAGGATTTTTCCTGGTAGGGTTTTCACCACCACAAGGAAGATCATCTATTGAGGCTGGAAGTACCGGAGCTGTGACAGCCAGAGGTAGCAGAGCCATGACGGCGGAAGTCCAGGCGATGTCAGAAGTTGAAGAAGGAGTGACCTCTGAGGAGGGAGTTTTTGAAGTGGTTATGCTGCTTTATGAAAGGAAGAAGGTTGAGATAATGTGCAGAGGATTTTTTTCGGTGACATGAGTTTTTTATTCGCAGAAGAGACTTGGAAGAGGAAGTGTGAAGCGAGGTGTGAGCTAGCTAGTGTGGCTTTATAAGAACAAGGTTTTTTCAGAGGTCATAATTTGACTCGGTACTCGGTGAGTAGGGTTGCAAATTGACATCCACTCGATGTACGACACGTGTACCGAATGGCCAGAGCGAAGGAATGTGTGTCTTGTCAACTATTAGAAACATTTCATTTAAGAATTTTAGAATCCTTTCCACTTCCTGTTCACACCTGTTCGAGTTCTGGGAAATTAGGGGTACTATCTATATTGGAGAAAATTCATATAACACAACTGGACGTATACCTTTGCGACACGTGTCAATAGAAATGACTCAAGTCCAAGTCAGCACTAAAAGCCCTCAGAGGTATGCTCATGTCTCTAGAGTCTCACTAGGATTCATGTCCCGAGGGAGTTCATGAATATGATAAGGCCCTAGTTGAAGAGGCCAATGGTCAACCATTACGAGAAGACTTTGCACCTTTCACGAGATATCAATAGGCATTATTGTCATCTTTATTTTCCATCATTACTATGACATTAATTTGTAATACTAATGGGGGCACAATTCATGGAATGTGTACCCTTGGGTCCAAGTATAAATAGGGCTTCTCGTTTCATTGTAAAGAATTACATAAATATATACAAGGCACACATGATACTTGCACTATTTTCTAGTTTCTTGTTTCAATTTAGCTTGTCAATATAGCAACAACTAGCTTGCCTGGAGACTCTAGCTCAAAGCTTCTCCAAGGCTCAGGATATTCTTATTCTTTACTTTTAATTACATTTCGTTTATATTAATTTCTATTGCAAATTATCTTTCTATTCTGGTCACTCTGATCCACATGTCCTTGACCACGTATACAAATTCAACTGTAGCAATTTACGGCCAAACAATGCTAAGTGAAGCAATGGAACTGTTGATTCAGTACTTGAGCGCGATTCTGTGGACAATCCCAAATTGGCAAGTTTATATGCCTCTACATTTTCTTCTCTCAGTACGTGCACCATTGTCCACTCCTGAATCTGGAGAGCAGCTTTAGAGCCTTTTTGAGGTACCGTAACATGAGCTCCTCCTTTGCTTTAAACACTCAGTGGACTTGATTTACCACCAGTAAGGAATCACAATTCACCACGATTATCTCAGAACCCAGTCCCAAGGCTAATTCGAGGCTTGCAATCAAAGCCTCATACTCGGCCTCATTGTTAGTTAAAGGTACACTATGTATTGCTCGCCTCAAAATTTCTTCGGTTGTAGTATGTAATACTATCCCTAGACAGGTTCCCTTAACGTTAACAGGAGGATTCCTCCTAATAGGGTTTTCATCACCATAAGAAAGTTCATCTATTGCTCCTGGAAGTAGTAGAGCTACAACAGCTAGAGGTGGCAGAGCCATGATAGCAGAAGTCCCGGCGATGTCAGAAGTTGAAGAAGGAGTAACCTCCGAGGAGGGAGTTTTCAAAGTTGACATGCAGCTTTATAAAGGTAAGAAGGTTGATATAATGTGCAGAGGAATTTTTTCGACGACTAGAGTTTTTTCTTTGTAAAAGCTTTGTCAGCCCATTCGTCCGGGACCGCAAAAAAAAGCATTAATCTCGGAGCAACTCCGACTCCTTTTGTGAAATGCGGAAGATGTCCGCTTTCCTGGGTTTCACCTTTCGGGCTCCAGCATGTGCTTTGATGAACATGTTAGCCAGTATGGCCAACGAACTAATTGAGTGTTAGGGTAAGAGGGAATATCAGGTCAAAGCACCCCTAGCTAGTGTCTCGCCAATTTTTTTAATCAGAACTGACTCTATTTCTTTTTTTCTTTCAGATCATTTCCCTTGACCACTATAGTATATGCCATTATATGTTCCTGTTGATATGCCGTCCCTTCATACTTTGGTATTCTTGGCATTTTGAATCTTTTTTGGATCAGCTTCAGTGCGGTCTCGGGTTTTGTATTCCAATTGAATGTACTTCTTTGTATCCGGACCTTCTATGACCACTGGAGCCCTCGAGATCTGATTCATCCGTTGGTGGAATTCCTTAGCGTTCTTCTTAGTTTCTTTGGTGGTCCTATCAACCTTGCCTGTTATTTCCTGCATGAACTGCAAAACTTGTGTTTGGAAAGGGTCTCCTGGGGTTGACTCTCTCCCCGATGCATCTCTGTTCCTAACCTCCGTCTTAACACCTCCGGTAGCGTTATTTCTATTTGCGGGGTCCAAAAGTGTTCCAGGAGTTGTAGTCCTAGTGGCAGGGTTGGATGAAAGTGTGGTGATAGTTCGCGCCATCTCTTCTATTTTCTTCCCTCATCACATAATGCTGAGCCCTCATGATCTACATTGCCTCCTCGGTGGATTCGTCGGTTTGGAATTTGCTTCTCGATGGATTTTCTGGTCCGACCACTTCCTGAGGCTACGTCGTCCATGTTCTGGATTGAGGGATCAGCTGCTATAGGATCACGAAGTGGAAGGCCATCCGGTTCGATCCGCTTGTTGTCAGCATCATTTTCGGGAGTTGGGTTATTTTTAACTCTTGACATACCTGAAGTTGGTGCTAGAGACGAAACATAATTCAAAAAGAATTAGTTTAAAAGACAGGGTCACTGCGATACCAATACTGCCTTGTCCCTATGGTGGGCGCTAAACTATTTACCCGTAAATTGGTACAGTTGAATTTGTATACATGGTCAACGACACATGGATCAGAATGATCCGAATAACAAGATAATTTGCAATAGAAATTAATGTAAACAAAATGTTATTGAAAGTAAAGAGTTAGAATAGCCTGAGCCTTGGAGAAGCGTTGATCTAGAGTCTCGAAGCAAGCTATTTGTTGCTATATTGACAAGCTGAATTGAAATAAGAAACTGTAAAATAGTGCAAGTATCAAGTGTGCCTTTTATATATTTCTTGGATTCTTTACAATGAAATGAGAAGCCCTATTTATAGTTGGACTTAGGGGTTCACATTCCATTAATTATGCCTCCATTAATTTTACAAATTAATGCTATAGTAATGATGAACAATAAAGATAACAATAATGCATATTGATATCAGGTGGGAGGTGCAAAGTCTTCTCGTAACTGTTGACCTTTGGCCTCTTCAACCGGAGCCTTATCATATTCACGAACTCCTCGGGGACACGAATCCTAGTGAGACTCCGGAGACATGCGAATACCTCCGGGGCTTCGAGTGCTGTCCTGGACCCGATTCATGCCTATTAACATGTGTCGTCACGGCATACGTCCAGTTGTATTCTACGAATTTTCCCCAGTACATTATTGTTACTAATATAATATCCAAAATGTTGATATATTGACAATTAATCCCGCAAAATTCTCATAATTGAACTCAAAGAACGATAGAATTTACATGTATTTACCAAATTCTCCTCCATATCTCTTGAGTTTTTCCCTGAGTCACGTGAAAATAGAGTGGCTCATGAGACTTCGATCCTTAAAGGTTACCACCATACTTTTTGTGGGAGTATATATACAGTTTCTTGCCTCTTACTTATATTATATATACGTTTATCCTCTATACATTGTAATCAATTGCATTGATTTGAGATCTTGGAATTCCATATAAGACAGACAAGAATATTCATGCAGGATTTTTCCAAATATATCCTCCAATTTGTTGAACCAAAAGATTCGTACAAATCAAAACTTTATCTCTTACCTGGTATTTGCATTAATTAACTTGTAAGGGTTTGTTAAACCGCCCTTACACAAAATGGTTTATTTATTTCTTTTCTAGAGAACTTTGTTCCGTTTTAGTATTCCAACCTCTTGCATGCGGCTACTACATAAGCCTAAGTTCACTGTATATTCAATTCTAGATATGTTTCATTTTAGTAAACTAGAGTCTAGACTAGATGCTTCGACCAATATATATTGGAAGAAGTAATAGAGGAATCAAGGCTTATGGAATTTCCACCGAAAGAAGAACAGGACAGTGAATGTTGCATCGTTCTATCCGTATCTGTTATTGTCAATTTTGGTACAGCCACAATCATAACAATCTTCTCGTGAATGGAATATTATTCTCTCTCTGTTTTTTCTAATAATAGACATCACAATGCAATATAGTCCTCTGATTATTTTGAACTACTCCTTCCGTCACCTAAAGACAATTCAAACATCTAAAATGCCAAGTTTATAACTACAAGATTCACATAACTTTTTGCTACTTTACACATTTTTAATTTAAGACCACAAGATTTAATAGTTTTCTTTTGGTTTTTAAACTCCGTGTCAAATCATACTAAGACATTGAGGAATATATTTTATTTTTCCCCCTGATCAAACACTTTCTCAATATATAGTAACTGCGGAAAATGTACCAAACGGCCCCCCAGTGATTCTTTTGGAAAAAAAAAAATTGAGTTTTGTCCTTGCATTATATTGTTATTGGAAAAACTACTCTCTCCAATTAGAACTAATTAGACCGAAAAGTTGACCTACATGCTGCTCAAACCTCACGTAGAAAAGGGAAATTTATAGAGGAGGGACTCGATTTGATGAAATTACTCTCATGTTATTGCTTTTTTCGGGTCAGTGAAACAAATTTTACTCCGATTTTGATCTTGTCAGCTTTATTAAAAAAATTAACTGTGAAAATTGTGATTTACTATACGTAATTGTAATATAGATGTTGAACGTGTAATTTTTTTGGAAAATTAAATGAATAAATAAATAATTGATGTATACTTCACACAAATATTAGGTTAATAACCTCCACAAATTGCATCAATTGAGACACTAACAATTATACTGTGTTATTTATCATCTTGCATAAATTTCAATGAAATATTGGTCAAGTCTATGTCTTATCCTAATAAAATTAGACATCACATTTCACAGGTAATAGATAGTCCTCTGATAAAGGACAAACATTTCTTTTTCCTCCTTTCTTTGAATTGTCGGTGTAGGTATTCAAATATTTTCCCTATTCTCAGAGAAGAGATATCAAACACTTGTCTAAATAGAATCTCCTCGAATGGTATGGTAGAAATTAAGAGCCACTAAAAGTAGGATTTTTTATGTTCTGCAACTTCATCTAAAGGAAAAGGAATTAATTATGCGCTCTATCCAAAAATTGAGGGACTAAAGTGCATTTTTTCTCCCAGAGTCATGGCAAGTCTTCTATATAAAGGACACAGCCCCCATTAGGCTTTGCATAAAAAACACCACCACAAAGTTTCTTCATAAACATTACTACCCTACACTTCTTCTCTTCCCAAAACAGAAACAAAAGAAAAAAGAAATCTAAATGGCACCACAGAGCGATCTTGCTAAAATAGGCTCAGAAGGCTTTGCTCTAATTGATGGATACTTTGGAAAAAGGAAGATGAATAAAGCCGCCTCTACAAGCACCACCACCACATTCCCTTCACCGGTAACTCATGTTTGCCGAATAATTCCCTCGACTAGAATTGAAGCTATCACTCCACCACCACCGCCACCACCGGTTTTAAATAGCTCCGAGGCAGCTCAGTTGCATGATGGTATAAATCTCGTGAATTATTATTCTAAGAGACGGCAAATGGCTTGCTAGTTCTATAATAGTAATACTAGTTGGTCATAAAAGTGCTGCTTCTATATGTAGAAAGTTACCAAAGCATGTATTTAAGTCCTGGTTTTGCTTTTGTTATAATTTTGTAGCAAAATCAAGGTTATATGTATTGTATTCTCAAGGTAATAGCAGCACTACTTGCAATTGTATACGTATCTGTATAAGCTTATATAATGTACATATATCCCTAATCTCAAGCCGTTAATGTGCTTTAGCATAACATATTATATGTATATATCGATCACCTTGGTGCTACTATAAGTGAGCTGCAAAGTAACTCTATCCGTCATAAGTTACTGAATGCTGAAAGATTGGCGCATGACTAAAGTATGAGGCCGGTTAAATTCAACCTGGTCCCCTATTGGGGCCACACTTTTCACATCAAAAGTTTCTATATTCTTATAAACATCAATACTAGTTGGGAGACTCATAACTAATTTCTCCTTGAGGAATTAAATTTATAGCAACCCAACTTGAGTTAATTGTCATTGGAAATCCTCACAAAACGGATGCATTACTTTTCTTTAAATTGCTTAAAATATCGCCTCATCTTTCATAAATATAAAATTGAATGAGAAGTCTGACCTCAATCTACTGGACATAACTTTCTAAAAAAATGCACAAAAGCATCCTCAATATGAATGTACAGTATACAAACATTATTGTATGTAGCCATTCAAATAATGTGTATGTAGATCAAACTTATTCGATATTCAAAAACAATAAGCATTTGTAAACATCGGGAAAAAAGAAATAAAAAATCAATAGCTCTTTATTAAGCACTTAATGACATAAAAATTTCAGTTGAAATTTAATAAACCAACAAAAAAATAATTTACTTGAAAATCTGAGCAACTAAAGTATCATGTGTATTGGGGAAAATTCGTAGAACACAGCTGGACGAATACCCTGATGCGTGTCAGTAGTAGTGAGTCAGATCCAAATCAGCACTCCAGGCCTCCGGAGGTGATCTAATGACTCCGGATGTGCTGTAAAATCCAAACCTTCGATGGTCCATAGGAACGACAAGGCACTAGTTTGAGAGACCAATGGTCAACCGTTACGCAAAGACCTTGCACCTTCCATGGGGCATTAATAAGCATTATTGCTCTCTTTATTGTCCATCATTACTATGGCATTAATCTGTATTATTAATAGGGGCATAATTCATGGAATTTGTACCCCTTAGCTCAAGTATAAACTAATAGGGCTTATCATTTCATTGTAAGGACACAAATTACACGAGATATATACAACACACATACTTGATGCCCACTTTGCTTGTTAACTTTTGATTTCTATTCGGCTGAATTGATATTGCAACTGACAGCTTGCCTGGAGACTCTAGCTCAAAGCTTCTCCAAGGCTCAAGCTATTTGAACTCTTTACTTCGATTATATTTCGTTTATATTAATTCCAATTGCAAATTATATTGTTATCTTGTCATATTTGATCCACATGTCCTTGACCGCGTATACAAACTCAACTGTACTAAACCTACCATGGGGCCAGGACAATTATGGTATCATTGTGACCTCTGTCCTTTATACTAAATCTTTTAGAAATTTTGTTTGGTCTTTAGCACTAATTTCCGGTATGTCAGGAGTTAACGATAACGCAAGCGCTGGAGATGTAACGGACAATGAGCAGATTGGCCCTAATGGCTTGCCCCTTCGTGATCCTGCAGCAGATCCGTCGACCCAGAACATAGATGGGGTAACCTCAGGAGGCTGTCATACACATCAGTCTACCGAGGACCAAAATCCTACCGATGAAATCCTCGCGAAGGCGATGCAGATCATAAGGTAGCAAAATCACGCACTAGGGTAGAAATGGAACAGATGAGGTAAGTCATCACTGCACTTTCATCCTACCATGGCACCAGAGTTGTAGCTCCTAAAACACCTTTAGCCCCGGTCAATGGCAATAACGCTTCGGGTGGCGGTAGTCGGAGGCAAGAAATGGAGATGCATTAGGAAGTGAGTATGCCCCGGAGGATCCTTTCCAAGCACAGGTGCTGCGGTTCATGAAGGAAATTACTGGCAAGGTGTACCAGATCGCCAAAGAAGCTAAAAAAAATGCCAAGAAATTCCAGCGGCGCCTGAGTTAGATTCCGGGGCTACTCTTGTCATCGAAGGTTTGGGTGCAAAGAAGTATATCCAATTGGTGTACAAACCCGAGGCCGCATCAGAGTTGATCCCGAAGAGATTCAAAATGCCAAGCATACCAAAGTATGACGGAACTATAGACTCACAAAAGAATATGATGGCCTATACTATGGTAGTCAAAGGAAACGATTTAAAGGAAAAAAAAATAGAGTCGGTTCTGATTAAAAAGTTTGGCGAAACACTCACTAAAAGGGCTTTGACCTGGTATTCCCTATTGCTCGAGCATTCGATTGGCTCATTCGCCATTCTGGCCGCCATGTTCATCAAGGCTCACACGGGAGCCCGAAAGGTGAAAACCAAGATAGCAGAGAATCGGAGCTGCTTTGGAATTTCATTACCCGGTTAGCAAATGCTTTTACCCGCGGTCCTAAATGAATGGGCCACCGAGGCATTCACTAAGGGGCTGAGTCCTTTGAGTTCACAAGCTCAAAGAGAATCTTCTAGATTTTCAAGCCACGACCTAGGAAGATGTGCATAATAGGTACGAATCAAAAATCTGGGTGGAGGATGATCTACTCGGGACTCCTACCGAAGAACTTCCCAGAAAGACGAATAAGGTTTTTGGGTCGGATTAGAGTTCATCAAAATACCATTTCCAGCTCTATCCTTCCCTCGAAACATATGACAGTGGCTAAGGTTATCATTCGTTGGAGAAACCAAATGCAAACAAGAATGGAAATCACGGCAGGAATAATCGCGGTTTGCAGAACCAAGATAAAGGCAGTTTTCTCGGTTCCTCTTTGAAGGGGACGAAATACCCGAAACTTGCCGACTACAACTTTACCATTGATGAAGCACATATGGTGGCTGTGTTGAGGACCCATCTGGCACAGCGTGCCACTAAAACATTACAATCCAATCCTAACACCAGTGATCAGACCATATGGTGCGACTTTCATGGCACTCACGGGCATAAGACGGCGAATTGCAGAGATCTCCAGAAGGAGGTGGCAAACATGTTTAACAAGGGGCCTCTTTGAGAATTCTTAAGTGAAAGGATAAGGAAAAATTACGAGAGAGTTAGACCGGCAGAAGAGAAAGTCGCTGTAGATGCCCCTCCGCATGTCATAAATATGATTTTTGGCTGATCTATGATTGTTACTACCACCTTCATGACCGCCAAGAAAATGAAGATCTCGGTGACTCAACAAAAGAGGATCTCGATGCACTTACACTAATTAAGATTCAGTAAGCATTATCCTGCCACATAACGACGCCTTAGTTATCACTGTATCTATTAACTACTTCCAAGTAAAGTGTGTGATGGTCGGTCCGGGAAGTTCGACCAACATCATCTACTGGAAAGTGGTGAAAGAAATAGGAATGCTGGAAAAAATTATACCAACTACAAGCACCCTCGCTGGTTTCAACATGTTGAGTGAAACCATAAATGGGGAGATCAATTTTTTTCCTGTGAAAGCCGGAGGAGTCATCAAGGAAACCAAGTTCTATATGATAGACAGTGACATGAGCTATAATGTAATATTCAAGACACCATGGCTCCATGATATGAAAGAAGTTCCCTCAACTTTGTACTTACTGAAAAGGTTCCCAACACTGGAAGGAATGAAGCAAATTAGGAGAGCGCAGCCGGCAACGAAAGAGATATTCGCTATCGAAGAGCCGAAGGTCAATGAAGAAGCCACATATGAAAAATAGCAATCACATCAGCTGGAACTCGTCCCTGAGGAGCTCCAACACACCTTTCCTGACAAAAAGATGGGTCAGCAAAATGAACTCCCGGAAGAACACCAAGTTCCGAGGTATTTTTAGGTGCTCGAGGATTTTGACGCCACCAAATCAATAGCTGAGGAACTCGAGCAGAATGCCTTGCATCATGATTTATCGAAAAAAAAGGTATACATGGGCACGGGGCTGACCTTGGAACTCAGAGAGTTAATTCTTCGTTATCTTAAAGGTAATAGTGATTGCTTTGCTTGGTCTCATAAAGATATGACAGGTATTATTCCTCCAAAGTGACCAT
Source organism: Lycium ferocissimum (assembly GCF_029784015.1). Classification (NCBI taxonomy): domain Eukaryota; kingdom Viridiplantae; phylum Streptophyta; class Magnoliopsida; order Solanales; family Solanaceae; genus Lycium; species Lycium ferocissimum. The sequence continues at coordinate 58,566,328 of NC_081351.1, forward strand.
GTTTCGGGCCGGATCTCAGTTTCCCACTAGTATGATAGAAAAACGGCCCATAGTCGAGGTTTGCAACAGGTTTGTCAAAGAAGAGGTATCTAGATTACTCAACATAGGGTCTATCCAGGAAGTCAAATACTCGGATTGGTTAGCAAATGTAGACGTAGTACCTAAAAAGGGAAATAAGTTTAGAATGTGCATTGACTTTAAAGATGTTAATAAAGCATGCCCGAAGGACTCGTCCTACTTTCGAGTATAGATCAATTGATCGATCCTATGGCTGGGCATGAGGTAATGAGTTTCCTCGATGCGTAATCTGGGTATAACCAGATTAAGATGCACCTGGAGGACCAAGAGAAAACATCCTTCATCTCGAATTTCAGAACTTATCGTTACAATGTGATGCCCTTCAGGTTAAAAAACGTTGGGGCCACTTATCATAGGCTTGTGAATAAGATGTTTTAACAACAAATAGTGAAAACAATGGAAGTTTAAATAGATGACATGCTTGTTAAGAGCCTCTGTGTAGGGAAACACTTAAGCCATTTGCAGGAAACGTTTGAGATCTTGAAGAAGTTTAAAATAAAGCTTAACTCGGAGAAGTGCGCCTTCGGAGTGGGCTCCGGGAAGTTCTTGGGTTTTCTAGTTTTATAAAGGAGGGCAGAGGTAAAACCAGATAAAATCAAAGCAATGGAGGATATTCCCGACTCACTGGACAACATGAAGACAAAGACAACGGTTAACCGGTCAGTTCACAGCCTTTAGCAGGTTCATATCCCGATCCTCAAAAAAATGCCATAAGTTCTTCTCACTGTTCAAGAAGAAGAACGTCTTTGAATGGACGTCAGAGTGCCAACAGGTGTTTCGCAATATGAAAGCATACCTATCCAGTCCTCCACTCACGTCAAAGTCGAGGGATGAAGAACAACTCTTAGCGTACCTAGTTATCTTAGAGGTCGCGGTAAGTGCAGATTTGGCACGTGAAGAGAAAGGTCCGCAATTTCCAATTTATTATGTAAGTAGAATTAGGACAAGGGCTGAAACTCGGTGCCTACTTCTGGAAAGATTGGTTTTCGATGGCATCATGAAAGCTCTGGCCTTACTTCCAATGCCACCTTATTGCTGTAGTGACTACGTTCCCCTTCCAAAACATACTCCACAAACCCAAACTTTTGGGATGACTGACAAAATGAGTGGTGGAATTAAGTGAGTTCGATATAGAGTACAAACCCCGGATTGCGATTAAGTCTCAAGTCTTAGTAGACTTTGTTGCTCATTTCAGTATGGGCGTGGCTCCTTAAGGAGAAAAGGAAGCCTCTTTGGTCTCGGGACTACCACCTGGATTTGGCTGCTCCATACTGATAGGGCGTCAAATGGTAACGACCCTTTTAGTCGTTATAGCACTTTTGACCCATTTACCCCAGTTGACCCTTCCCCGAGCCCTATTAGTAGGATATTAACCCTCAAGAATGGGCCGTGCGGTTCCCGAGGTAATCGGGTGAGATTTATGATGTCTTTTGTGAAATAGAGCCTTAAAGTAAAAAATATTTGACCAATAGTTGATTTTTGGATAAATGGACCTTTTTCAAAAATCTATGAATTTTTAGGGGTCCGGATGATCGATTGTGACCTGGTGGGATGTTCGGTTTGGTTCCCAAGACACTTGGGAGCATTTCAGGTTATTAGTTGGAAAGTTAGTATTTGGCCATTGGGTGTTGACCAGGTCAAATAAACCTCCATTTGGATTTTTGAGACCTCACTTTATAACATATTTTTATGTGTGAATTCATGTCTGGTTGTATCTGTGAGGTCTCGAGTGATTGTTGAATTTTGAGATTGAGATAGTGAAAAACCAGGAGATTCTGATGCTTGGTGTCCGTCGTAGCGGCACCAGTAGCTCTGTAGGGGCCGACCAGTATGTATGCGGTCCGCTACAACGAGTGTGTGGGAATTGTGGAAAGTCTCCACTCCTGCCGGTGATGACCTTGGCGGACTCATGGCGACCCAAGTGTGTTCAACGTAGCGGATGGTCCACCCGTTGCAGCGAATGACGGGACCAGAATCTTATTTAAGGCCTAGTTAAAACTCTTCATTTCATATCACTTCATTTATTGTTCCTTAGCATCTTTTGAGGCGATTTGATGAGTCCTTGGCTGATTTCTCTGGTGAGTAAGTTCCCTAACCTAGAATTCTTTCCTTCACCTTTCTTAAGCTTGAATCTATGCTAGAATTTCTATAGAACTTAAGTGGAAAGATGGGTTTTGATGTCTATTTCATTATTTGAGTTTAAGTCTTTCTAAATGAGAATTGTTGGTGGATTTGACTAATCTAAGTATGAAATTTGATGATTTAGTAAATCTTCCATTATTGTTGATGAAACTGAAGGTTTGAAAATTAGGGTTTATACCCAAATTAGGAGTTTTGACTTGAATGATGAAATTGACCTATTTTGAGTTAATCTAGCAATTTAATAGTAGAATTGAACTTCTAGAATATTGGGTCACCGATTTCACTTTTGAAATACACGTTTTACCCTTGTGGGTCCGTTTCCCCCTTTTTCCATAGTTGGTTTTGATTCAAAAGTTAGCCTAGAAATATGGTTATTGTTTTTTCGATTTTCTAACTTAGAGTTCTATTATGGATAGAATTTGAGAATTTGGAGGCTCATAAAAGGCAAAGCAAAGGTGTGATTTATTGTGGCTCCCGCTCAGCTACTAGGTAGGTTACGACTTACCTTTTGGTTAGACTTCGGCTAGTGAAGCATATGTAGAGTTAGTAATTGTTGGAGAAAGCATGTAGACCTTCGAGTAGAAGTTGGGATGGATTACTTAGGGTGATATTGTTATTTGATTATAGCTTATTGCCTTGTTGTGATCTATTGGCTTATTGCCACGTGCGAGATACTAGACTTAAGGTTGAGTTGCCTTATCATGATTGTGAACCCGTATCTCTCATTTATTGGGTATTGTCTTGTAAAGAAGAAGAATGTGAATTATTCGTGATATTATGATATGTGTCCATGTGTGACATCATTGGTATTGATAGATTCTCATGGGCATTGATATTATTCATGCATTCATACTCATACATTTGGATCGAGTTGCACGCCACAAATATTTTTTAAATAAATTGAATCGGGTTGCGTGCCGCAACATATATATACTTATTTTGGATCGGGTTGCGTGCCGCAACATATATATATACTTATTTGGGATAGAATATATATACTTATTCTGGATCGGGTTGCACGCCGCAACACACATATACTTATATTAGATCGGGTTGCACGTTTCGTAACACACACACACACACACACACACACACACACACACACACATATATATATATATATGTGGATATTGGCCGTTTGCGCACCACGGTATGTACATGGACTTCGCGGTCCGCATGGGCGCTGACTATCGAGCGTGGAGGTATTCGCCCGGGAGCGTGCGTGTATGTTCATGCATTGCATATGCATTCATCATTATCATCTCATTTTGCATCTATTGATTAGATTCATGGATTGTACTTGTGGTTGTGATCGTTCTGAGGAATTGTGGGAAACTTGGCGGACTTGTGTTTAGGTCGCTATGACTCGACTATTGATCTTCTGTACCCGTGATACTATTATTGTACTGTGTTGATTGCTACTTGACTGTGAGCATGTTTATCTTTCAGTCTCTTCCTTTATATATGTTAGCTAACTGTTGTAGGCCTATGATGCCTTTATGAGTGCGAGTACATAGTGTTTGTACTCGATAATACTCTAGGGTGAGCATCGCCTCTTGGATTCTTTTCGGACTTGTATTCCTTCGGACTTGTAGTAGTAGTGGCTCTTATACGTACTGACAGGATATTCCTCCCCGTGGTATTCAATAGTTGGATTCTGAGGTGTGACATCATAAATTTATTTAGAAATGAATGGGTACTTTTATGACATTTAAGAGATGCTTGTTAGATTTAATCAAAGAAAATTTTAAAGGGTTTAAATATTTTTTTTTTATAAATTGAGGGTATTTTGTTTTAAAATAATAATCACTTATTTAATGGTTCAAATTATCAAAATTCAAAACTTGAAAATACTTTATTCCCTTTAATCCATGGAGTTTGAGTAATTTAAATAATTAACCATTTCACCCTTTAATCTTTAATTTTGCATAATTGTGTAATTTGTCAAAATTATTTATAATTATCTATAAATGTTTTAATTAGCCAATTAAGTGGTCTTTATTGCAAATTAAGGTTTAAATCATTTAATTATTTTTGTTATGACCACAATTAATTTAACCAATTCATGGTTTAAGGAAATTGGGGTCATTTTTGTAAAATTAGCCTCTTAATGGCCTTAATTGAAATAACCAAATTCATTGGCTTAAATTAATTAAGGTCATTAATGCAATTTAATTTTTAAATTTGCTAATTGAGCCAAATATGGCCATAATTGAAATAATCAGTAAGATTAAAATCAATTAAGGCCAAATGTGGCCATAATTGAAATAATCAATTGGATTAAATCAATTAAGGCCATATTCGCAATTTTAAGCCATTTCTTTTTAAACTATTTTAACGGGATAATTATGTCCTAATCTTTCTATAATTAAAATTTATTTTAATCTTTATTTAATTATATTAATCTTATATATATATATATATATATATATATATATATATATATATATATATATATATATATATATATATATATATATATATATATATATATATATATATATATGTATATATATATATATATATATATATATATATATATATATATATATATATATATATATATATATATATATGTGTGTGTGTGTGTGTGTGTGTATATATATAAGGGGTATACCCCCTTTTCCTTATTTTCATTTTTCAAACACCCTTTTCCCCCTCCCCTTTCTCTCTCTTCCTCTTCCGTGAAACCCTAGCGCCGCCTCGTTATTCTCTCTTCTCTCTCCACCAAAAATGGCAAAAAATCAGGGTTTAGCAGAGAACCACAACTTTTGCATGTCTATTGTAGTGAAACATTTAATGTTTCACTTGATTTCACGAAAATATGATCCCAAACACGGTAATAAATCATCCTTTTGCTTTATTTTCTTTATTATTTTGTGATTTACATGCTTTATTGTTGTACCTTGCTTGAATATCATTGGTTGAACAAGGATGGGTCAGATCGAGTCAAGCAAGACTCAGATCTGACCATTCGTTGTTGATTCAAGACAATCTTAGCCGTGTGAAGGTTTACAAAGGTTAAGTTTAGAGGAAATAGGTTTGTCCCACATCGTATGTTTAAGGCTTTGAACGACTTTGGGGGTTCTATAAATAGAACCCCAACACTGTGAGAAAAAAAGGAGGGGGAGAGGAGAAAAGAGAGAGGAACAAAAGGGGGTTTTGAGAGTTTGAAAAAAATTCTTGCAATCCCCGAGCTTTGTTTTTGAGGATTAAAACTCAAAATCCTAGGCTCATAGTAAAATTTTAAAGATTTAGTTTTTGTTCTAGGGTTTAAGTCTTTTTTTTTCTAAAATATTCGTATTTTTTCTTCATTTTTCTGTGTGGTTGAGTCGGAGTTTGGAAGCACAAAGGCTCCAAGTTCAACTCTTGACAAAGGCTGCGCAACAAAAAGGTAATACTCTATCATATTATTTCCTTTACTTACCTTTAAGTTTGGATGATAATATGTCTAAAGTAGAAATATGGTTAATTTATGGGTATTGTTGTGTTTAGTCAGTTTGCCTTAGCATTATTTTTCCTTTAAATTGTTTGTCTGGACTGTTGAGCATTGTTGATTTGAGCTATGAAATTTGTTGTGATCACTTTCCTGTTATCTTCCTTGAGTGTTGGTTTTGTTAGAAGTTGTAAAAGTGAATGTGTTTAGCTTAAGTTAATCCCTTGCTGAATTATGTTGGTTTGTGGTTGTGTGTAGTGGATATGTGATCATGACTACTGAATAAGTACTTTATAAATCAAGTTTAAATGGAGTTTACTTAGAACCATTAGCATAATGACTCATGCCTTTATCTGAATCATTTATTTGAGTAAGATTGAATTAAGGATAAAAATGGAAGAAAGAATACTGAAATGAGTTTAGGTTTAGGGAAACACTATTTGTAGTTAGGATTTAGAATTAGTGTGTGATGATTGAAGATAGATTTTGATCCATTTGTTGTTTAAAAAATAATGATAGTGGAAGTATGAAAAGCATTTGTTTGTCTAATCCTAATATGAATATTTGGCTTGGTCATTAGATGCTTGTACTAAGTTGTTTGTCAGTCCCTAATCAGGAGTAAGCTAAACTTGTTTGAATTATAGTAATTGGCCTAACACTAAGTGTTAACATACCTAAGCATGAATGATCTCTCTATGTGGTCTCCTGAACTGATGGGATTGAGTGTGTTTGTGAAGTTTGTCTGATTTTAAATGGTTGTGTGTCATCCTCACCAATGATAAGTGTGAATTAATCTGACATCCTTTTGATATACAATTAATGACCCTGCCTTGCCTTGATTGTTTTCATGAGAATAGTTCTTTAATCCTGAAAGATAAAAGGGCAGGGTAAGAAGGAATAAAAAAAATGACAAATCTGCTTTCTAGTTTGTCAAAGTCTTTTGTGGATGAGTTTACTTGTGAAGTGTCATGGTCACAACTGGAATTAGATCTGATAGGAGAGCAATCTTGACCCTTGGTGATTTCAACACACATGTCTATCCACTTCTATCTTTGTTTGTTTATATACCACTTAGTCCATAAAATAAGAGTCACATACTTGAGGTGTTGCATTTAAAAATAGAAGATTGGTTACATAACCATTAGGAAGGCCCTGGTGGTGTCACTTGGTTTAGGATGGGGGATGGGAAAGGAGAGCTTTGTTCCTGGGGAGTAAAGGGTGAGCTTAGGTATGAACTGGAAGTGATGACCAGTGGAGCCTTTGCTCCCTTTTTACTGAAAGGAAAGATTAGGAAAGGGTGGGGGGTGGTGACCTCACCTTGCACTTATCTTTTCTTCAGGACCTGGGGATTCTTTTCTCCTTCTAAGTCTTATCTCCTATAACCATGGGATTTACCAGAGGTTCTTACATGACTGTCCAAACACTAGTTTGAATAATAAGAGTTATCAATGAAGTCACTAAGTCCTAAGTGCTAGTATGGTCAATCATGAAAATACTGCCTAATAAATTATTTTCATGACCTGTGTAAAGTTACCTGAAAACTCATATAGATTCCTAGGTGCTAGGTATCATGACTTTGCTCTAAGATCCTGTGAATGTTTTGTAGATTCATCTATTTGATTTTATTGTTTTCCTTCTTGTTTTATGTGTCTTATCCTGTTGTGGTGCATTGGGTATCCAATTTTCTCCTGAGATGTGTTATTTGTTGCTAGATGGATGATGGCACCAATTGTTGCATAAATCAAAGCTTTTGGCCCCTTGTTCCTGTGGGATATTAGTACAATGAGTGATATGGTAAAGATGATGTTTGTTTGTTGCTTGATGTATGATTACATGGTGGAATTGTTGTCATAAATAAAATGGTAAAATGGGTTTAAAAATATGATCTTGCTTAATCGTGTTTAAATGATCTTCCTTTCAGTAAAAATGAATTGGAGAAGTCTTTTGACACTTTATTTGGTCTGAACTAGGATTCTAGGATGTCAGAGTTCCTTAATGGTTTTAAACATGTGATTAAGGTCTAAAATAGGCTAATATGAGGCATTGATATGACATTTGTGTTAATGGTGTCTCACTAAAACCAGTCATTAGTCTTAAAGGATCAAGAAGTGCAAAAAGGGGAGTTTGGTGGGAAATCTGTCTAGACCTTTCTTTGTTAGGCTGTCTGCATCATTTTAAGTGTTAGGGTCCAAATGATAGGTTTGTGGTGACCATGATTAAGAATAATGTTGAGGATGGTGTTTAGCTCTTTCTCTCTCTGAGGCTAGAAATATGTTGTGTCTGGTCTTGTCTTGGTTTGTTGTGTCAAAACAAACTTAAAGTGAGATGTGCAGGTCTGTTTGAAACTCTGCCATCATTAAAAAGGGACTAAGGTCATACCATAACTAGAAGTCTAGGACAAATAACTAAAAAACATTCATCTCAATCCATGTTAGTCAATTATTTGGTTGGGAATTGATTCAATAATGGTGTTGGTGGGGGGGGGGGTGTTCATAGGGTTCATAGTCAGTAACCAAGCCACATGACAATAGAGGAGCCTTTTTAAAGGCATCTTAGAGAGAGGACTAGGTAGAACCAAGTCCAACTTGGTCCATAGTTCCCTCCTCCAAATAAAAGATGCCATGGCAACACTCTATAAGTCTATGGAGGTATGTTTTCCATATGAATACACTTGACCCTACAGTCCTGTCATAGAGTCTAGTAATGTCAAAAGTCTTAAAGGGAGATCAGACCAAGTATTTAGAAGATTACCATCAGTCCAAGTCTGTTTGATCACCTGTTCTTATGAGTTGTCTCTGAATCCTGTTTAAAGATCTTGAATGCATTTAAGTGAAGCTGATATTTGTCTTAATCAATAAGTGTGGTTGTCTCATGTCCAGGTCTAAAAGAGAGTAAAAGGAAAGTGTGAACCAAAGTCACTAACCTGGATTTGTGCTTAAGTCATTAAATTTCTGTATGATCTTATTTAAAGCAGGCTGGTTCAGGGCTTAGAAAGGGAACCTATCTATCATGTCTCTTTTCTTGAAACCCTTGAGTGTTGGTCTGAGTCTTAATATTTGGTCTAAGTGTTTAGGTGGCCACTACTTGACTGTTTTGCTTCATGGAAATCTCTGTGACTTGGATAGATAGAGCCTGCATAATGACATGATCTGTTGGGTATTCAAGCTAGTGCATAATGACTTTATGAAGATAAAAATGACTTAATGAACCCTCTAGCAACAAGTTGACTCAAGATTAAACTCAATTCAAAAGAATGTGGGAACTATTCAGGGATATGCTTAGATTGACATGCTTTTGTCTTACTGCCATCATTGGTTGCTTGTCTTCCTCTTCTTGAATACTACTACATCCTGAAATAGATAATTAGATTCAAAAGGTTTTGGTTCTGATCAACTTTGCCATATTTGCCCAGATTCTTAATTGATTATGCTACACTATAATGTGATCCTGTACATTTTTTTTTTTTTGGAAGAAAAATGAATGTTTTGGTTTAGTTGTATAGATAAACTTGCTTAGTTGTGTATGAGGACTTCATATGTGTGTTGTTGGTTTCCATTTATGTGAGTTGCCCTGGGCTTTCCCATGAACTTAGAGGCTTGCAGCTAGCCTCCATCTGCATCATGTTCACTTAGTTTAGGACTGTTTTAAGATACTTCCAAACTTGTTTATGTTATGATTGTTTGGTTCAGCTTATATTTGGTCACATGGTGCCTACATGTACTACTTCAGTTCTGCCTAAGTCATGTCTAATTTGTTTTTGGTCTTGGTTTATCAAAGTATTATACCTGCTTGGATCATTAATTCCTTCTCTCCATACTCTTCACCTGTTCCTATTAGTTTATGGCCATCCTATAATATATGCATTAGACTTGTCTTATTTATTCCAAACATGTATGTGGATATGTAAGTCTATGCCCTTTGGGATGGCTAATTTCACACTTACAACGTGTTATGTCAATAGATATTCACAATAATTTAGGGAGAGGCCCATACGAATAAGGTTTGAAGGTGCGATAAGGGATTAATGAAGTAGAAATTAATGCAAAAACGGGGATTTTGGGGGGGGGGGGGGGCTTGGTTTGAACCTTCCCACCGTGACCACCATGCCATGGGAGGTTCATGAAACCTCTTGGAACTTGTGCGGCATCAGGAATAAAAGGGGTGATGACTTTGCTTCCCCACCACCCAAGTTGTTGATATGAGTTTAAGAGGCATGGAAGTACATATGCATATCACATGGATTTGTGAATAAATAGGACATTAGTTTGTATGTGTGTACAATTATGCATATGATAGGACTTGTGAATAAGTAGGATTCTATGTGTGTGTGTGTGTATGTATGTATGTATAGCTATACATATGATAAGATCCGTAAATATAAACTAACCGGGATCTTTGTTTCTTTCCTTCTTCACTGCATGGCCATTCGGGCCAAGGTCCAGCCACCCTATTGGGTCAAAGGCCCAATAGGGAAATTCCTTTGAAATTGTTGAGTCTAGGAAGAAAAGAAAAAGGGAAGCTAATATATTGAAGGCCCAGTCATAGGTGAAAATGACACGAAGGCCCAACCATGGGTGAAAATGGTTACTAGGGTTTTGATACAGCTCTAGTCTACCCTTCTTATATTATTTATGCCATTCCTATTTTCTTAAAGCGTTTTTTTTTTTTGTATTGTATTATTGGAATCGTTTATGTTTCGAATTAGGCATCCTAGGCAAACGGTGCATATGCCATTTAGATGACTCTAGATCCTTAAAACAATTCCTTTTTTTGAAACTTGGAAAACAAGTACTGATTTTTGAACTTAAATGGGAACAAACCGCGACTTTTTTTTTTTTAATAAATTAAATATTAACAAGACTAAGAGGTTTTGAGGTCAAAATGGCATGATATATCTTTCAAAAACTAAGAGGAAAAGTAAATTGGACAAATTCCTTTTCAATGATAAACACGTTTTTCTGGGTTTTGAGTTAGCAAAATAAGGTATTTTGGGCCAGAGTCCACCTAAGTTTTTGGGAAACTTACATAAACAGCTACCTTTTATAAGCTCCTAACAATATATAGCTACAAGTTTGCAATTTACAAACCGTAGCTACCTTTGCAATCTCAACTGTATTTCCGTGTATTTTCGTGTTTTTAAATATAGTTGTAAGGTTTCTATCCAAAATACATTTTTCTAAGGTACACAAATACATGTTACATACATCCGACCAAATAAATAAATATAAAAACCAATACGGTGAAATGTTAGGTTAATATTCGAAATGCATCAAATACATATGATGTGAATGTGGTGCAACCAAATTTTGTTAAATAAAAGAATCATATTTGATTGCATTTATATTCAAAATCGAGAAACTTGCACATTTAAATTCGACAATAAATAAATACAATGAAATATACAACGCCTTCGTGTATTTAAAGTATTTACTCCACTCTGTTTTTATGATACATGTATTTCGCCGTATTTAAAAATTAAGGGCAAAGAACATGATCAATGACCACTCCAGCTACAGGCTACGAAATGTAATCATTGCAAAAGGTAGTTATAATCCATAAATAGCTTTTAGAAGTAGTTATGGCATGTAAATTTTCCATTATTTTTTGGGTCAGAGCCCACTTGACTATTTTTTTGTATAAATTAACGGTTAAGAAATTTTGGGCCATGACCCACATTTTTAGAAATGAATGGATGAAGTACTTGGTCCAGAACCCATGTGACAAAGATGGTTAATAAAACAAATGAACCTCAAGCCGGATTTTCTTAAATAAATCTAGGGTTTTACAAGAAAAAAAAAAAAAGCAACCATCCTTTCACAAAATAAATCGTTTTGCCAAAAAACTCAATCCATTTTCAAAGAATAAGTTCAATATATCTAAATTTATGAAAATACCTTTTGTAAGCTAAATGGTCAAAATTTTATATATCCATAATTATAAAGTTTTAAAGATAAGGACGTTCCAAAAACGTATTAAACGGATTAACCCGGTCCATGTATGAGTCAAGCATGAACAAAGCTCATTTATCCTAAACTATAAGATAAATAAACTTTCTATCTTTATAGAAAACATTATTATCCTCCTATATATAAGGAACTAATTATATCCGGATATTATAAATCCGAACCTAAATACCCTATATATAAAGGTAATATATTCAATTCTTTTTTCAAAATGATATGCAAATGACAAGATCTTTACGGGAAATAAACACCAAATAAATAGTTCATGCAAATACTCACACATTGGAATTCGAAGGTCAACCGTATAGTATGGATCCTTAATACTAGGGTACCTAACACCTTCCCTAGGGGATCACTAGAACTCGTACCTAAAACTTTGGATTAAGAAGGATTTTTCATGGCGTATGTTGCTCCCAAACGCACACGCAAGTATACGCGGTCGTACAAGTAATATAGGATTGTTAAGTCCAGATATCGATCCCACAGAGACTTAGATTCTACTGTTAATCTAATTCAAATTCGAATAAAACTATTCAAGAAAGTGAAAATCAAGGTGTTTGTTGTAACTAAACTAAAACTGAAAAGTAAACAATTTGTGATGGGTGTTTTTGTGATTGAGCATATTTCGACAAAGATTGTAAGGTTTATCAGATGAGAGAAAGTTCCAAGGTCATGGCTTTCGACAATCCAGTTGATCTTCTGACAATTCTACCTATCTTATTTCCTGGGTTACTAGTTGACGGGTTAATTATAACTTTATGAGTATCTTCCGAGTTGCTCACAAGCCTGTATATGCTACTATAATGCCTGTATCCCTATGATCACCAGAGGTAACAAGAACACATTTACTTCTCCGTATTCAACTAAGTTAGGCTAAAGGGTATATTCCAATCCTCATTAGCGAAACAATTATATCGAACAAGCCCTATTTATTCTTATTACGCATGCAAATTCCCTATCCCTAGTTCAATTCACATGCCACAGATAGTGTCTAACTATTGGCCAGATAATCAAACAATTAAGATCAAGAATAAATAAGCAACCCAAAATGTGAAAAAATAATAGATAATAATTGTCATCAAACCAACTTTCAAGTCTTACGCCACAGCCCTAGAATTAAGAGATTAGCTACTCATGATTCGATCATAGACAAAAGAATTCATGATTAGCTTAGGGTTTATGAAGATAAAAGTAAAAATGGGGAAGAAAGGGGTTAATGACGGATTACAAGTGTCTCAAAGTATTTCAGCATACCGTTCTCAACCCTTCAAATAAGTATTTATAGTCTAGGAATTTAATGACTCAAGAATAGACAAAATCCTAATTAAATTCGGACAGGTTGAGCCCATCCCGTGCTGGCCGCGCGTCGCGGGCTCAGCACGGACCCTTCAGTGATTTTTAGATTATGAATGTTCCAAGTCCGCCATGCGCGGGACTTCTATTTCCTGCAACTTAAACTTCACGTGCTGGCCCCGTGCTACGGGTCTGGCACATATGCTTCCTTCAGTTCAATTTTTTTCTCTTTTAGCTTATCACTTGTGGTCTTCAACTCGTCACCTCGTGTAATCATCATATGCTCCAAAATATAACAACATAAGCCCAAATACGACGATTTCATCATAGATTAAGCAATAAAATTCATAAGAGTAGGATGTAAAATGACACGAAACATGATATTTGTGCCAAATATCACCACCCCCAACTTAGACTTTGCTCGCCCTTAAGGAAATACAAACCAACACCAAACTACACTTCTAGCTCAACTCATTCAAACAGGTCTGCAATGGGCTTTGGCTAGTATGGCTATCTCCAAAAGAAGGATTTCAAAACCAAAGCAATGAGCCAAGTCAAAAGCCATGCCAAATATTTAAAACGCTCATTTTTAGCACCAATGACCACCTGAAAAACACTTCACTTTTAAAACCAATTGACCCAACGACACCACTTTAAAGCATGGAAGCAACCTTATGATCAAGAAATCAACACTTCACTACTCTATTGCTAATTATGTGCCCACATCAAAAGAAAGTAGTCCATATCTCTCAAGAATCACATATGTTTAAATCAATGGACATAAAATTAATAATTACGCTCACTCTCACAAAGAATATCACACGCAAAGTACGACGTACCATAGGCTTGCCCGTAGTGTAACCACTCCACTAATACAAGTAAGACGAACCTAGAATCAAGTAAGACTTCGAGGGTTATAATGTAGGCTAAGGGACGGGTAGGAATTATTTGGATAATAGTGGCTAACCTCCCTAAGCACTTTAATACATATAATTCTATCATTCTTGCACCATTTCTTCATTAGCCCTTATTCAACACCAACCAAGCTTTAAATTTCTCCCAATTCACTCATTTTTCTTTGTTTAAGCACCACTCTTTTAAAAGTCACACAAGTTAGAACGGAAACTTTTTGGCTACATTTTTTTTTTTTTTTTCAGATTTCTTTCTTTTCTCTTTTTTTTTTTTTTCAATTCCCAACTAACAAGTGAATTAATTCTTTTCATTCGGTGCTCCCATAGTCTTCCTAGATTACAATTAACAAATACTTCCCCTGTTTCATTCACATCCCAACTTCCATTATATATTTAAATGATTAAAGTGCTCATAGAGCATTTGGATAAAAAATCAAGTTTTATAGAACGAAGGGGTAAAGGCTAATTAACTGCTATCAAAGAAAAGGCTAAAGGCTCAAAAGGGTTAACAAGGATGCTATTTACAAGTTGGTAGGATAAACATGTTAGGGTTTTTTGTGACTAATCAAAGAAGCGCCTCTATTATTTTCTAGGCTCAACCGAACTCCATTTCGCTTTGCGAACACACAAGGCAAGTTCTAGATGTCAATACCAAACATGGATACAAATGCAAAACCTTACACACACATGGCATACAATCAACGCAAGAGGGATCCGGTTGTCCCTTGAATCAAACAACAATAAAAATCAACAATGCAAGTGGGCCATAATGAGTCAAACAAAAATAATTTGCAAGTGCTTTCAAGAAAAGTGATACAATTTCAAGGCATGCTTTCACAAAATTTTTTAAGAGCACTCATATGCCAATACTTCACCTAACCGTGCACCTAGCATTTGAATATGCCTATCCTAAGGACTAATTTATCCTCAAGCAGGTTGTCATCCACCCGTCATCAGGAAAATCCCTTTCTATGACTATAAAAGAAAAATCTACCTGCGCCCGGTTCAAAGGCCCCCACCCCCCACCCCCCCGGGAAAGAACCAAGGTCATAAGAAAACCAAAGGGAGTGGATGATGAATGCCTACTAATGAGGGACTTAAGAAGTTATCAAGGAAAATAAAATCTTTTGAAATTTTTCTATTTTTTTTTTTTACACTAAGACGCAAAAATACTAAAAAAAAATCCTAAGGCATATTAATCATCATCCGCAACCTCAAAACATGTTGTTACAAACCAGGGATGTATTTTCCTACCTCACTCTTAAAATTATGCGATGCCCTCAATGCGTATATATTTGAAGAAACAAAGCGCAAGCAAGGTAAGAAATACTCCCTGGGGCCCACTAGGGCCTAGTAATCATCCTCTAAATCATCAGCCTCGCCATCCTCTAGCTCGGCCTCCATAGCGTCTTCTTTATTTTCTCCCGAAGCCAAGTGTGACTCCACCTCCACCCCAACTTCAATGTCTGCCATCATCAAGTCATACGAGTTCACATCCTCGTCAGCTGGCAATTTGGTCTCACCACCAATAATAGCAAGAGAATATAGAGTATGCGGGACCTCTTTGAACACGCCAGAGAAATCTACATCGAATTTCTCACCCGCACACACGGCTATCTTATAATCTCAGCCAATAAAGTGGACTGGCCCTGTCTCTCTTCAGACGGCGTGAGATCCACCTTCCTGTTAAGCTCGGGTGCCTTGACATTTGAAATGTCAAGCACCTCTTCTGATGCATCCATGATTCGGTCATATGGCTGTTGCAACTCCTCGCCAAAGCGTAGAATATACGAGGTGAGAGTGTTGCCAAAACTCAATCTCGGAGGTGAATTGTCACGCACCCTTTTCATCTCTTGCAGTATCAAATAGCCTATGTTGCAGGCTGCCCTGTCATCAAGAAGTAGATAATGCAAACTCGCTCTTTTTGGACTTCTGAATAGTGCTCCAAAGGCCATATGCGATAGTTCAAGATGCGCAACCATACTCAGGCGTCTTGGCAAAAATTGCTCATTCTCAAGTACTTGTGTTTCCTGTACTTTCCAGCATAGCGGGCCCATGAGGCCTTAGAATTAGGACCACAAAAGGTTTCTGGTATTACTTTCTAGTTTGATTTTTTCATGAATTCTGCTAATGGCTCGATAGGATAGTCACGAACGCCAAGGTGAGCACATAGGGTCGAAGTTGGAATTGATATCCAGTTGCCCCTCAAATACACGGCTTCTGGCCACTCATCTCGAGTGAACCTAATGTTGGTGTAGAACTCCAACACCAAGTCAATATTGCACGGCCCTTGTGAGTCCAATATTTTCACCCATCTTATCTCAACAAGCTTGTTGTACACACGCTTGTATTTCACCTTTAGAGTGGCCGAGTTAATAGCTCGTTCGTACATATATCCAAATGGAGTGGCTTTGGCAAAGTCCGCATACTAAGAACGATGGCCCACGACAAGATCAAGCGTAGGCCTCCCAGCTTGAGCTCGGGTGATGGGAGTCCCTTCTTGCTCACCCCCTGAAGGGAATTTCACCGACTTCTTCCCTTGTGTGGGATTTTCCCGGGTTCCCTTTGTTCCTTGGGATGTGGAGGCGGCTTTGCCCTTTTCTCGTGGGTGAACCATTTTTCCTACAAAACAACACAATACCAAACAATGAATCAAATTTCAAAACTAAATGGGTCGTGAAACGACCCCACACTCAATTTCTTTCATATTTTCAAGTTTGGAGTTGTGTGGCCCCCCCTTTTTTTCAATCTTTTCGGGCCTTTTCATGATTAACACCTAAGTTGGGGTTGAACCGACCCCACACTTACTTCAAACTACGTACTAAAGAGGAAAACAAAGAAGTTAACTAAGTTAGACTAGAATCAAAAGAAAAAAAATCAAGAAGCTAACTAGTTTATGTTTTAGGACTTTGGGTTGGTGGTTCATGATTTTCTCAACCCAATCCACAATTTGTTAGGCATAATTTATGTCCAAGGGTTGGTACAACTATTTATTATCATATTTCTACTCAAGACTTCACAATTCCACATAAACATTTATTCGAGCATTTTTACGAATAACTTGCGGGCATAGAATCATCCCTTTGAATTTTAAGCAACAATGGTGGGTTTAAACCCTCCATTCTACAATGGGAGTCATCTTCTAGCCCTAAACATCAATAATCAAACAAGAAATACCAATCCCCGCCCCAATTTCACCCAAACCCATCAACCCTAGTTTTCCAACCTTTAAACATTCAAGAACGAAGAGGGAAAGAAAAAGTTTTGCTTACCTCTTGAAGTTTTAGAAGATGATTTCACAAGTTCTTGAAGTGTTGTGGGTCTTGAATAGATTTTGGGGAGGGGGAATTGAAGTATGTTTGTTTTTAGAGAGGGAATAGGGAGAGGGATTTGAGTTTGAGATGGAGAAGGAGAATAAAAATATGAGAGAGGCCGACCTTTTAACACTTAGAAAAAATAATAATTCAGATTTGGCCCCTATATGTGCTGTGGACTACATCGCGGCTCGGCCTTGGAGTGTCTCAATTCTTTGAAACTTTCCTCCCTGTCTTAGACTTGCGTCGCGGTGCGAAGCACGGATATTCCCATTCTCTGTCGATCTCAACTCAAGTGTTGGACCCGCGTCGCGGGTCCAGCACATTACAAACCTGGACGATGATTTTTCACATTTTTCGCTTCTTTTCGCGTCCTAGTTCCATCCCGAGCCCTGCAACATGAACAAACATGATATATATACATAAAAATATTGGGTTGCTTCCCAACCAGAGCCTTAGTTAAGGAAGTGGCATGACACTTTTTGTAATTTTTTATTTATTTTTATTTTTTTATACGATTTTTACAAATACGGGTTGCCTCCCCAGAAGCGCCTGATTTAAAGTCACAGCACGATGTAGGCTTCCCTCAAGCTTCTTTTAATTCCACAGAGGTCTTCTCTGGATTGATGACCTCTCTAAAATAGTTCTTGACCCTCTGCCCATTTACCAAGAATGTCTCATCCGGCATTACGCGATTTAACTCGAATCGCCCCATGTGCGGTTACCCGAACGACTTCAAATGGTCCAGACCACTTGCTTTTCAAGTTCCCTCCAAAAATCATCAGTCTAAAGTTATACAATAAGACTAACTGTCCAGGCTCAAAGTCACGAGGTTGAATGCGCTTGTCGTGAATTCTCTTAGTTCGCTCCTTGTACATTTTCGCGTTCTCATAAGCATGCTAGCGAAATTCGTCCAACTCGTGCTGCTGCAACAGTCTCTTTTCTCCAACTTGAACCATGTCTAAATTTATCTTCTTTATTTCCCAATACGCTCTATGCTCGAGCTCAACTGGTAGATGACATGCCTTACCAAAGATGAGCTTATAAGGAGATGTGTCAATAAGAGTTTTGTAGGTTATTCTGTATGCCTACAGAGCATCATCGCACTTCAGCGACCAATCTTTCCTACTCACGCTCACAGTCTTCTCCAAAATTCTCTTAATTTCTCGATTCGATACCTCCACTTGACCACTCGTCTGAAGATGATAAGCAGTCGCTATCTTGTGTTTCACCCCATACTTGAGCAATAATTTATCAAAAAGCCGATTACAAAAATGTGTACCTTGATAGCTGATGATGGCTCGAGGGGTCCCAAACCTTGTAAAAATATTCTTCTTTAGAAATCTTGCTACCACACTAGCATCATTGGTTAGAAGTGTAATGGCTTCCACCGACTTCGAGACATAGTCTACAGCAACCAATATGTACTTATTCCCCTTGGGCGGTATGAAGGGACCCATGAAGTCGATACCTCACACGTTAAATAGTTCAATCTCTACGATGCCCTTCAAAGGCATTTCATGACGCTTGGAGATATTTTCGATTCTCTGGAAGGCATCGCAGGATCACACAAATTCATGAGTATCTTTGAATGAAGTGGGCCAATAAAACCCGGACTGAAGTACCTTCGCAGTTGTTCTGTCACCAGCGTGATGAGTGACACTTCTCAAGAATCGCGGGGACCTCGTCCTCTGGGATACATCTTCCAATCAGCTGATTTGTGCCAACCCTGTATAGATAGGACTCATCCCATACATAGAAACGACTATCATGCAAAATTTACTTTTTTTTCTCGTGATTAGCACCAAGGGGGTAAATAGCACTCGCTATAAAGTTCACCATGTATGCATACCATGGCACCTCAGCTGACTGAAGAGCAAAAAGTTGCTCATCAGGAAAGATCTCCTTAATCACCACGGCTTCATCTATATGTTCCCGATCTTTCAATCTCGATAAGTGGTCTACTACTTGATTTTCTATGCCCTTCCAGTCTAGAATCTCAATGTCAAACTCTTGCAGCAACAATACCTAATGAATAAGCCTCGGCTTCGCATCCTTCTTTGGAAATAGGTAGCGAACTGTAGTGTGATCAGTATAAACAATTACCTTCGTGCCCATAAGATATGACTGAAATTTGTCAAAGGCGTAAACAACCGCCAATAACTCCTTCTCTGTAACTGTATAGTTCATCTAGGCTGTATCAAGTGTCTTGGTGACATAATAAATAGGGTGAAAAATCTTGTCCCTTTTCTGGCCAAAGACAGCTCCCACAGCAAAATCACTTGCATCACACATCAAAATAAATGGCAGAGACCAATCGAGTGCGATGATAAAAGGAGCAGACACTAACCTCTTTTTCAATAAATCAAAAGCCGTCAAACAGGCTTCATTAAACACAAACTTCACCTTTTTATCTAACAGCTTGCATATCGAATTAGCAACTTTAGAGAAATATTTGATGAACCGTCGATAAAAGCCTGCATGCCCAAGAAAACTGCGCACTCCTCGAACTGAAACGGGTGGTGAACTGAAACGGGTGGTGGAAAATGTTCAATTGATTCAATCCTCGCCTTGTCAACTTTTATTACCTTGCTCGATAGCTTGTTCCCAAGAACAATGCCCTCTCGAACCATGAAATGACATTTTTCCCAGTTAAGTACCGAGTTCGTTTCTTCACAACGAGCTAACACAGCATCAAGATGGTTCAAGCAGTCATCAAAAGAGTCCCCAAAAATAAAAAAGTCATCCATAAATACCTCCACATAGTTTTCCACCATATCGGTGAAAATAGCCATCATGCATCGCTGGAAAGTACTTGGAGCATTGCATAAACCGAAAGGCATCCTCCGGAATGCAAACGTACCATATGGATATGTGAATGTAGTCTTCTTTTGATCCTCAGGAGCAATCATGATCTGGTTGTAACTCGAACAATCATGCCCAGCCAATCTATCGAGCATCTGATCCATGAAGGGCAAAGGAAAGTGATCTTTTCTAATGGCGTTGTTCAGCTTGCGGTAGTCAATACATATCATCCAACCTATAATAATTCATTGAGGCACCAATTCATTCTTCTCATTTTCTACCACAGTCATGCCCCCTTTCTTTGGAACACATTGTACAGGACTTACCCATTGGCTGTCTGAGATAGGATAAATAATGCAGCTGTCAAGCCACTTTATTACCTCTTTTTTCACCACCTCCTTCATGATCGGGTTCAGTCGTCTCTGTCACTCAACACTAGGCTTGCTATTTTCCTCTTATAATATTTTATGCATGCAAAACGAACTACTAATACCTTGAATATTAGCTATCGACCACCCAAGGGCTTGGATTCGATCTCTTAGCATTCGTAATACACGTTCAACCTCCATATCAGTCAAATAAGTAGAGAGGATTACAGGCAGTGTGTCTCCACTACCCAAGAAAGTGTAACGAAGATGAGGGGGTAATGGCTTCAGCTCAAGAACTGGAGCCTCTTCAATAGATAGTTTCGGCTTCTTCCATGACTCGAGTATGTCTAGCTCCTCAAATGGTGTGCTTGCTCATAGATAAGCACATGAAGTGTCAAGGATGCTAAGACACTCCTCGACTTCTGCATCAATCATCAAGTCTTCCCTATACGCCAAAGTTGTCTCCAAAGGATATCGCGAAGCTAGAAAGTGATCAACTTTGCATTAGTGAGCTCGAACTCCACCACGGTAATCATCTTCAACTCCTCATAATGGACTGGAAGCTTGGTAGCTTTAAACACATCAAAAGTTGCCTCTTGTCCATCAACTGTCATGGACATCTTCGTATCTCTCACTCGGATCACGGCATCAACAGTAGTCAAGAATCCTCTCCCCTTGATGAGAGGAACGCTCTTATCTGCCTCATAATTAAGTATCACAAAATCGACCAGCAGAATAAACGGGCCTACCTTTACAAGAACATCCTCAATAATACCATTAGAGATAAGCAAGAGATCGATCAGCCAGCTGCAAAGTAATATTCGTTGTCCTAGGCTCACCCAAACCCAACGTTAAGAACGCAGAAGTGGGCATCAGATTAACACTAGCACCCAAGTCACATAATGCTAATGACTTCAATGCTGCCATCAAAATCGTGAAGTTGCTCGGATCGTTCAACTTTAGAGGAATTTTACTCCTCACTCTAGAACTACACTCCTCGATGCAACAGTCTCAAACTCTATCCAACGCCTTTTGTTCAGAACCACATCTTTGATATACTTAGCATATTTTGGAACTTCTTGCAAAAGCTCCACTAAAGGTATGTTGATGTGTACATTTTAAGGTTCAAGAAATTTCTTGCAAGCGAATCTGCTTTTTACCGGCTTTTTCCCTCGTGCAAGTGCAGGGGTGGTCGAACCACTTCCTCAATGGGTTGCTCTGTGACTGTCTGCTTTGGCTCGGCTCGCTTTGTAAGGATAAGTTCTGCTTCTGCTATGTTCTTCTTTTTCGGAGGCACTTCTTTAAGTTCTCAGCCATTTCTCAAGGTGACTGCCTTGCACTCCTTTGGATTCTTCTCAGTATCACTAGGAAGAGCACCCTGTGGTCTAACATTCTACATAATAGCCATCTTCCCTATCTGACGCTCAAGCTTATGAATAAATTTCTGCATCTCACTTTGAATTTTTTGATTCTGCTGCTGCGTTACTTGTGTTTGAGCGATAGGTTGCTTCGTAAATCTCTTCCAAGTTGCTAAATTTGGTGAGCTTGAGTTCTGTTGATAATTGTTCGGTTTGTGGAAGTCTGCTTCTCGAATGAGTCTTGTAATTATTTTCATAATAGTTCCCAATTTCTAATACCATGATTAACTTGCCCCAAAAATGAACGGACTGCGGATTCAATGGGCAATTGCTATAATCATAAGGCCCACCACAACTTACACATGCTGCCTGCTGAATATGTTGAACTGGTTGGATGTGCTGAGCTTGAGGAAATGCCCTCAACATTGCATTCGTAAGAGTACTTATATCAGCCCGAATAGCTGCAACATCATCAACTTGAAGAACTGACAACTTTACATGGTAACCCCAGGCTAGTTTCGTGATACTGCGCTGATGCCTTTTACGACATCATATCAAGGAGAGCTTCCATCGCTACATATGTTTTGTTTAAGATGCTGCTTGGTGAAGCATTCAACAAGGCCTTTGATTCATGGTTAAGTCCTTTTACAAAATAGTTTCCAATGATCTCCTTTGGCTGCGTATGTGTGTGGGCAATCTCTGAAATAACCCTTATACCTTTTCCAAGCGTGTGGCGAGAGATTCGAGAATCTTTACCGAGTGAAGTTAGCAATTCTTCCTTCTGACTCCTTTGTTTTCTTGGGTGAGAAAAACTCCGTCGATGAACTTATTTGATAATACCTCCCAAGAATTGATAGAACCTGCAGGCAGATTCGTCAACCATTCCCTCGCTTCACCAATCAATGGGAACAGAAATAAGGATAACTTCATATAATCATCGGGAACATCTCTATATTGAAAATTCTTGCTCAACTCCATGAGTTGCATCAAGTGCTTATACAGGTCTTCACTAGGCTTACCATTCTTGTACGTATCTTCTGCCCATGTTGTTCCTTCTTTCAGCTCAAAATTTTCGGTAATTTCTGGCTTAACGATAGCCTTAGCAATAGTTGCCAGACTAGGTCTAGCATAACAGGACAAAAGAATCCATTGTTCTTGTGCCCTCGCAGCCGCTCTTGCACCCTGTTCATCCCCATTTCCGTTTCTACCCCTTTCTGCCTCTTCGACGACAGTCTTGCTTAACGCTTAAATATCTTTCTGTACGTCTCTGTAAAAGTTAACTTTCGATTTCGGGATCAAGATCAACTAACAGTTTTCCTAAACTTCTAGTGCTTGGCATAAACCAGAGAAACCTGAAGTGACACAAGTAGACCAACAAAAATAATTAAAGACTTGAATAGAAAAACAAACTCAAATTAGAAAAACAGTAAATTTTTCTAAATCCCCGGCAACGGCGCCAAAAACTTGTTGCTCCCAAACGCACACGCAAGTACACGCGGTCGTACAAGTAATATAGGATTGTTAAGTCCAGATATCGATCCCACAGAGACTTAGATTCTACTGTTAATCTAATTCTAATTCGAATAGAACTATTCAAGAAAGTGAAAATCAAGGAGTTTGTTGTAACTAAACTAAAACTGAAAAGTAAACAATTTGTGATGGGTGATTTTGTGACTGAGAATATTTTGACAAAGATTGTAAGGTTTATCAGATGAGAGAAAGTTCCAGGATCATGGCTTTCGACAATCCAGTTGATCTTCAAACAATTCTACCTATCTTATTTTCTGGGTTACTAGTAGACGAGTTAATTATAACTTTATGAGTATCTTCCGAGTTGCTCATAAGATTGTAGATGCTACTATAATGCCTATACCACTGTCGCCGGAAGAGGTAATAAGAGGCGTATTTACTTCTCCGTATTTAACTAAGCAAGGCTAAAGGGATATTCCTATCCTCATTAGCAAAAAGATTATATCGAACAAGCCCTATTTATTCTTATTACGCGCTGCAAATTCCCTATCCTAGTTCAATTCGACACCATAATAGTGTCTAACCATTGTGCCGATAATTAAACAATTAAGATTAAGAATAAATAAGCAACCCCAAATATGAAAAATCAATAGATAATAATTGTCATCAAACCAACTTTCAAGTCTTACGCCACAACCCTAGAATTAAGAAGTTAGCTACTCCTGATTCGATCATAGAAAAAAGAATTCATGATTGACTTAGGGTTTATGAAGATAGAAGTAAAAACAGGGAAGAAAGGGGTTAATGATGGCTTACAAGTTTCTCAAATTATCTCAGCATACCGTTCTCAACCCTTCAAATAAGTATTTATAGTCTAGGAATTTAATGACTCAAGAATAGACAAAATCCTAATTAAATTCGGACAGGTTGAGCCCGTCCCGTGCGGCGCCCACGTTTTGTCCTTGGGCTCGGCACGGACCACTTGATGATTTTAGATTATGAATGGGCCAAGTCCGCCACGCGTGGGACTTTTATTTCTTGCAACTTAAACTTCACGTGCTGGCCCCGTGCTACTTGTCTGGCACATATGCTTCCTTCAGTTCAATTTTTTTCTCTTTTAGTTTATCACTTGTGGTCTTCGACTCGCCACCTTGTGTAATCATTATATGCTCTAAAATCAACCACTGTTAGCTTAGTTTTCCATCGTTTGTATTCATAGTGCGTATACACATGAAAGATAACAACATAAGCCCAAATACTACGATTTCATCATAGATTAAGTGATAAAGTTCATAAGAATAGGATGTAAAATGGCACGAAACATGATATTTGTGCCAAATATCAGTGTATGAATAAACCCTTCAAAAATGATTTTTCTAATTTCCTAAAAATTAGGTGGCGACTCTTTTAAAACAAAGTCAGAAAGAGGACCAACGATTTTGAAGTAGCTTTTTCGAGCGCTAACCTCGCCCGCGAAAATGCGAACCGTAATAGATGACGACTCTGCTGGGGACTTAAACGATCAAACCATAAGGATTTCAATATAATGTGGGTATATTTTCTTTAACTTTTTATGTGTTTACTTTCCCGCAATTATCATCTGTTATTGCATGCATATCATAACTCCGTCACTCCTGGCATTTATTTTACACTTTGTTCCAAAGGCGACTTCGTGCAGCATACGGTCGTACCTTCATTATAAAACCTAAATGTTTCTTTTGGAACCGTTATGAGGCGAGGTTAGTTCGTGATCATCCAATAGCCCTAACGGTTCAGCCCCAGTTGTTCGCTCGGGTTCCAGGTCTTTTGTGAAAAGCCCACTCTAGTAAAACTAGGATAGAGCTAAGCCAAATCCTTACTGAACTAGAGCATTTATGCCTAGATGAGCTTTGGGTATCTCAGACCTACCTAAAGCTCATTAAGAGAGACCATCATGTGTTCGGACGGTGTATCACCCGAAGAGCACCGCATCTCATTTATGTGCTATGTGGGAGCATGTTTTGTGCCTATGTGATCAACCATTGAATTGTAGAGATGGTGGAATCTTAAACGTCATTACATTTTGTAGATGGAAGAAATGAATCCGTTTTGACATAGTTCTAGGGCTCGAATCTATTGAGAGTTTGGTGGTAATGGTTAGGTGACACTCATAGAAGGACGGTTAATTGCACCCTAAGTCACCTACCATCTATCATGACGATGAAGGGTCGTCCAGAACTAATAGAGGTGTTAGCAGGACATTGGGATGATAAGGAAATGTTGTTCCGCTTCGGTGATATAGAGATGACTTTGACCCTAGAGGAGATTAGGGATGCTATAGACAACAATGGAACTTGTCTAAGGAGACGACACAAACCAGATCACAACCAGAGATCCACAGTCGGCCAAATCATGAAGTTTCTTGCATTGACTGAGGCGCCCTGGGCACGAGGACCCACTGTAGCCTTTAGGGATCTGTATTGAAAATTCAGATATATAACAGGATATACTCTGTATCAGAGAAAGTTCAAGAG
This sequence comes from Lycium ferocissimum, assembly GCF_029784015.1. Classification (NCBI taxonomy): domain Eukaryota; kingdom Viridiplantae; phylum Streptophyta; class Magnoliopsida; order Solanales; family Solanaceae; genus Lycium; species Lycium ferocissimum. The sequence goes on from NC_081351.1 coordinate 58,591,979, forward strand.
TAGAGAAGAATGGGAAACTGTCAGACCTTTGGCGTTCGCCATAGCCTTGCTAGGCACTATGATGTTTCCACAAGACGAATCGTTGGCCATAGACACCCGAGTGATCTACTTGGCTCACATTATCTTCTATGGTATAACTAAGAATCAGAAAACGAGGTATTTTGACCTGGCACCCATCATCCTGGCGGATATTTTTTGGGCTTTAGACAAATACCGGAATAAAACTTGATACTTCCAAGAATGTAACATGTTATTACAATGGTAGATTATCAAACACATCAACATGGCTAAAGAAGTCCAGTATCTAAGCAATCACAATAGGATAGACTGCCTTACAAATTATTGCCCGAATCTTGGTTATATGTCTAAAGGGGCGTGGGCCCTCTTCTTTGAGGAGCTGATTAAATATAACGTCCAGAGGATGTTTCCTGACTTCATATCCAAAATTGTGGTGGTTCGGGGTAAGAATTGCCCCTTCGTGCCATTAGTAGGGGTTCAAAAAATTCGTCCTTATCTCGGGTTTTAAGGCAATTTGGTAGGAGGCAAGTGATACCTCTGGTAGGAAATCTTGAGCATTTTATCATTGAGTACACAGAGCAGAAAATCAAGAATGATGGGGTGATCCTCAGAGAGTGGAATGGTCGGGTGAGTTGGGGCCCAGATACTTTATCTCCAGACAGGTTTGAGGTAGAGTGTGACCCAGGGCATCATGAATGGCTATAGGGATACTTGTCCCGTGCATCCATCCCAGGGCCTATACTTCCTCACGATTCCCGGGAAGAAGAGTGTTTGAAAGAATGTCTGGAAAGCACAGATGAGCATTTGGCCAAGATTTTAGAAGAAACAGATCTGGTGATAATCAGGATGGAGATGTACCAAGCACGACTTCAAATTCAGACCACCCTTCGGAGAGTCAAGAAGGCCAAGACAAGCCAGGCCTCGACATCAGCCGCTGGAGGAGAGCCTTGCTGATTTATTGCTTTATATCAAGCCCCATGTCGGCTTCATCATCTTTGTAATCCCTTTAGGGAAGATATTTTATTATTTATTAAATTATGATGATTTTTCGGGGCAATGGTTCATCTTCACAAATGGCACTTGCATGTTTCAAGCGATTAAGAGAGCCTTGACTTAAAAGGTGTAACGACCCTTCCGGTCGTTATGGAAAATGTAGGATCACCCCACCAAATAGAACCTTTCTAAGGGTAGAACGAGCTAATAGAAACTCGGTTGTATAAGTCTAAGAACTGAAAACTTTCCTTGTTTGTGATTGTCATTTGATTTTGTCCAGTCCATCGGGAGAGGGGGGGTGATGTAGGAAATTAGAACTTCATTGGGAATTTCGAGGCCACAGGTTGACTCGTATGATGTTTTTATGTATACATGCATGTTTTGTTTGTGTTTGTGAGGCCTCGGATGAAATGTTGGGTGATAGAGTGGAAAACTGGGAAAAATTGTGAGCTTACTACCCAAATGGTACTGCTGCTATGGGTGGGTACCGCTACGGTGGCACCGCTATAGCAGTGAGTCCCTCACCGCCAGCGGTCATTCCTTGTTCGTGTGTCCGCTGAAGCGGGCAATGGCCCGCTATGGCAATGTCGCCATAGTGGGATATGGCTCGCCATAGCGGGGTATGGCTCACCATAGCGAAGGTCAAATTCTCTTTCGATATAGCGGGCACTTGGCCACTATAGCGAGACCACTGCAGTGGTGGTTTGACCGCCGCAGCGGTCGACGGGAGCAAACACTTAGTTTTGAATTCTTTATTCATAAAACTCTAACACAGTTCCCCACAAGTACCTAGGGCGAAATTTTAAGCTAAGGCAAAACTATTCTTGAGAGGCAAGTCTCATCCATCCCTTTCAATCATTACGTATCATCTTCATGATTATCATCCCTTTTATGGGTCTACAATTGGTAAATTAGTGATAGTAACCCTAGAACCTAATAAACCTTCTATACTTGATGGGTTATGATTGTTATCACTTATTTATCATCTAATGGCTTGGGTTAACTCCTCTTAATCATGAATTGAACCTTTAGAGCCATGAACTAAGTGAATTGAGACTTAGGGTTTCATAAAAATGGTAGCTTGACCATGGAAACTGCTTGTAAATGATGTGTTGATCAAATATTGTTATAAATTGATGGTTAGTGGTTACTAAGGCCTTGTTAGGTTGTTTTACACCTATAAATTATTCACCCATTGGAATGGGGCTAAAGGGAAGGGTGTCTTGCATTGATTTTCTAACTAGAGTATTTGTGACTCATTGAGCATTCTAATTTCTAGAATTTGAGCATTCCGAGGCTTTGAGGAAGGAAAAAGCTGTAGCGGAGTGATTCGCGTTGTTCTAGCTCTACATTTGAGGTAGGTTACGGTCTACTTGAGTTAAACTTTGATTAGTAGATTGTATGTGTTATGAATTTAATTGGAGAAAGCATGTCTAGTCTTCCTGCATGATGTATGTGTGGTTAAACCCCTATATGCAATTGATTGAGTGTGGGCTTCGTTCCACAATTCATTGTGTTGAACCTATAGTTGATGTTGTTGTGATGAGAAGTTAATATGATCTTCTCGGTGAAATTGTGATACAAAGTGATGATTTGAGCATTGATAATACTATTATGTATAGTTTATGAAAAGGCACACTTGACAGAAATGAGGATGTGACCTAGATTATGGGCTCGTGGTCTGAGGTTCGTTTTGAAAATGAGTGATACATTGATGTGGACCACGTCCAAGGTTCTTTCTGGAGCAGAGGATTTATGGCTCGGGTACGATGAGTATCCAGAATAAGTGGTACATGGAGACCATGGGTCCCCTGCAGGTCATGAATACTGAGCAATGGCATCAGTTAGCATGTGTGTATAGTGAGTATGTGGTTATTATTGATGGACTTGTTCCCGTTTGTTGTTCTGTTGATTGACTCTTGATATCCTTGGATGACTTGATTCGTAATATTCTTGGTTGACTTGTTGTTGGGTTATGGATTTCGTGTTGTTGGTTGGCTTGTTTATTTTATTGATTTTATGATGTATGCATGATACTAATCTTAGTCGGCCTATGATATCTACCGGTACATAGTGTTTGTACTGATACTACCTTGCTGCATTCTTTTGAGTGCAGATTGTGATCCAGAGACTGCTACCCGTCCTCATATCTAGCGTTGAGGCCGTTGCTGACAGATTTAGGGTGAGCTTCTATCCATGCCAGGCCACCCGAAGATCTTCTTTTATGATGTCTATTTCTACTCTAGACATTGTGGATTATTTGTTAGACAGATTCCATTCCTTAGACATGTTTTAGATTAGAGTCCTTGTACGATGGCTTTCGGATTTTGGGGATTTGTAATAGTTAGAACTTGCACATTTACTTCATTATTTTTATGGCATGACTTATTTTGATTTTCTTGTGCTTGAATGAGTAATAACTGATTGAATTGGCTAATATAAAAACGGGCTTGAATGAATAGATGACTTATGTGTTGGTTCGCCCACTAGGAGTTAGTGTGGGTGCTAGTTATGGCGGGTTGGGTCGTGACAAAAGGCCTTAGGAATGCAAATAGTATAAATATCTACAAATTACATGAATGCTTGCTACGTGCTTCACATGCCTATTTGCTATGTTTGTTATCATATATTAAGGTTTGAGTACATTTGATCCGATGATCTAACCTACATACCAAAAGAAAAAATCCCAAAGCTTAAAACTTATCCAAATTTATTTCCACAAAAAGTTGACTTGCAATGGAAAACCAAGGAGAACAAGAAACACGGACTCCAGGAGAGACAGCTAAGATACTGAGAGACAAGGTACTACAAATGGAGAAGCACCTCCAAGAAATAGGGAGAAAAATTGAGGAAGTGGACAGATTGCTGGAGATGGTTGGGAACCCGCCAGAGGGCATACCCCAAGAACAATACTATGGGAATGTCCCGGAAGAAGTAAGGGAATTAGTGCTGAACTATATACCTTTGGAGAGGAGGCCTATGACGCCTAGAGAGGGGACTCCGGAAGGAGTGAATGAAAACCAAGGAGCTAGATCAGACCCATGGGTGACAGAATTGGACCCGCAAGAAGAGTTGGAGCCTCAACAGGAAGCCTCCGAACCCACTGTTACGGTTCTCTTTTACGCGGGTAAGGCATAAAAGTTACTGCGAGGTTGTTGGTGCTCTAATTGGATTTTCGTATTTTTTAGAGTCGCCACCTAATTTATTATGGAAAATTAGGAAAACCGGGTTTAAAGATTTTTCTAAAATAAGTAAAAATCTTTTGGACTAAAGTTCGAGGTAAGGGTTTTGGTGATCCCCTAGTGAAGGTTTTACGCACCCTAGTATTAAAGATCAAACAGAATACGGTTGACCTACGAGCTTCAATGTATGATTAATGTACTTATTTGTTTAGAAGTGTTTAGAAATTTCATTTCATTTCATTTATATCATGGTTTCAAGGAAAAATTCGGCAAAAAATCCCCTTATAAAATGGGGTTTTTGGTTTTAAAAATTCACATAAATGTTCAACTCACTTTACTGCCGGACTAGGACTCACCCGGGATTTCTCCCGAGTAGAGTCGCTACTATTCTAGTCCTAATAGAATGGGTTTAGTTCTTATGAGTTATATATATATATATATATATATATATATATATATATATATATATATATATATATAAGTTTTATGAAAAAATCAGTTTTGTTTATTAATTTTATTTATTGAAGCCATAGGTCAATAATATTCTAAGTATAAATCCATTTTATCCTCATACTTAGTCCAAAAATGTATTTCAGTCCAATAAATCTTTGGGCCAACAATAAAAAATGTTTGAGTTAAAAACGGTCCATTTCCTCCAATTTTACCAAGCCTAAAATTTCCAGTTTTCAAGTCATTTTTAGGTTATGCGCAATATAAAAAGCCTCAAGGCCCATTTTGCTATCAAAGATAAGCCACATTTCCCATTTTTCATCACAATTCATTTCTTAGTTTGATACAAACTCACAAATAATTCAAGCTAATGGGCTGAAGGGCCGAAATCATTTCTACCTTCTTTTAAAATGAATTGTTCCCAGATTTTTGTTGCAAAAGCCCAAAACTTGCCAATTAGCCATTTGAGAAAAGAACAATTTACTTTATTCAAAAAAAGTATGAGTTGATTATTAAAATTAGCAAAATCAGATTAAATGCCAATTTTAGTCATGCAAAAATCAGAATTAACCGAGTTTGAAAATGTTTTGAGCGACTTCCTAAAATACTAAGCGTTGATTTCCTAAGTTCTACACATGCATAGGGGTTTCATTATTCACATGTTTGATGTACAATGTATACATATCAAGTAAAAGTAGAGAGGGGAAGGAAAATATTTCTTTTCAAGATGGGCCTACCCAAGCGCATCGTGCCATTTTCACCCATTGGCTGGGCCTTCAAACATATTAGCTTCACTTTCCCATTTGTTGTCAGACACGGACTCAATCAAGAGAAAGTCTTGCCAGTGAGTTTATGCGATAGGAATGCCCCGAAGAATGGTATTTCATGCAAGCAAAGAGAGGGGAAACGTGGATTAGAAAATATCTAAACAAAACTGAACTTAATGAAGAACCTTTAGTGTAGCACACAAAGTCACACAATTCTAAAACTATATTCTACACTTAATAGAAAACTTGATTGAAAATATACGCACTCGTATGGACTGAGACAACAAAGGAGCAGACCCAAAATTACAAAGCTGCAGGTAGGGGTGTTCAAACGAGACCGAAAAACCGATCCGAACCGATAAACCAAGTCAAACCGATTTAATAAACCGAAAACCGGCTCGGTTTGGTTTGGTTTGGTTTTAGATTTTTAAAAACCGATAACATTTGATTTGGTTTGGTGTTACCCATAAAAAAACCGAACCAAACCGAACCGATAAATATGTACATATTTAAAATATTATATATATTTATATATGTTAATTAAACTTTATCTATTTTTTAACTTCTTCATAATTTAGGACCATTCCAAGAGAAAAGTCTAGCCCATGTTCCCCAAGCCCATTTACGTTTAAAGTAAAATAAAAATTACTTTTTTTTATTTTAATGCCACTAAGTAGAACTTAGTGGGTGTTATTTTATTGAACTAAATAATACAACTTACAAAGCAAAAGAAAAGTACAAAACGTAAAGTGCACCAAATGAAATGAAAAGCCACTTTCCTATTCCTCTTCTATGCCATTCCCTCGTTAGATTTTAGTTCCCTCCTCTTATTTCCTCCCAAACCCTACCTCTATGCCTCCCTCACAATAACAATTAAGTACAAGAAGCTTTAATCCCTGTAAGTCTGTAACTTTTTCTTCCCTTTTCTTTTTTGGTACAAAAAGCTTTAATCCCTATAAGTCTGTAACTTTTTCTTCCCTTTTCTTTTTTGGTTACTTTTTGTATGTTCCCTACTCTTTGTTTGTGTAATTATTTTTGTGTATTTGAAGTTTTATTTGAATGAATTGCTTCTCTAGTCTTTCATCTTGTATGTGTTTTTATTTTATTTCTCTCGTTATTTTTTTAGATTTTTCCACTGATTTAGGTTTTTTCTGTTGATTTAGTTTTTATCTAATGATTTTGGATTTCTCTATTTATTTAGATTTTTGGATACTTTTTTTTCAAACTAGATGGAAACTACAACTACTCAAAAAGAGGTGGAGCCAGGTGGGTAACCAACAAAGTATCTCCAACTATTTTGCTGGAACCTGAGCTTGACGGTGATAAAACTCGTGATATTACTCCCAATCATGCTAAAAAGCGGAAACAAACAACTCTTTGCGACCCTGATCGTAGCCTTGTGAGTAGTGACAGGAGAACATCCGGCGTTTGGAAACACTATTACGAATATCTTGATAAATGGGGTAAGAAAAGGGCGAAATGTAACTACTGTACTAGTAACTTTGCTTCTGAAAGTACAAATGGGACCTCAACGCTATGGAGACATTTAAATGAGGTTTGTACTAATTCCCCTCTTAGAATTATTGACAGAAATCAATCAAGAATCAAGGTAGTTAAAAAAGGGGAACAAGCATATAGTACATGTACTGTAGAAAAGGTTGTGATTAACGTCAATGAGATTAGGAGAGCCATTCTTTGAGTTTGTCATTATTGACAACAACCTTTTAAAGTTGTTGAAGGGGAAGTTTTAGGAGATTAATGGCAGTTACTTTGCCTAATTTTCAATTACCTTCTCGCTTGATACACTGAACAATGTTTGAAAATATATCAAGAGGAGAAAGAAAAGCTTAAAAAGCTTATTCATAATCAACGTGTATGTGTTGCTAGTGATACGTGGACATCACTTCAAAATCTAACTTATATGGTTGTCACTGCCCATTGATCGATGATGAGTGGAATCTGAAAAGAAAATTCTCAACTTTTTCCAAACATCAGCATCATAAGGGCGAGACAATTGCTAAGGGATTGAGGCGTGCTTATTTGATTGGGAAATTGAGAACATATTCACGGTGACCTTAGATAATGCAATCTGCTAATGATTCTGAATTAAACACTTGAAGAGAAGAATTGAGGATTGGAAAGGAGGCATCTTAGGAAATGAGTTCTTACATGTTAGATGTAATGCTCATATTCTAAATTTGATCGTGAAAGAAGGACTCGGTGAACAAAATGAGTCTATTTCTCGGGTAAGAAATGCTATCAAATATGTTAAGTCCTCAGCTGGAAGGTTTGATTCCTTTAAGTCGTTTGTCGAGAAGGTTAAGATTGACACTCATGGTCTTTTGACTTTAGATATTGAGACTAAAGTGGAACTCCACATATATGATGCTAGATACGGTGGAAAATTTGAAAAAGGCATTTTCAAGAATGTATGATGATGATCACAAGTACCTCAAGTATTGTTTAGAAACAAATAATGTGGGAAGGCATCCATCGATAGACGATTGGAAGAATGTTAAAGTTTTCATTAAGTTCCTTGAGATTTTCTACCAGGTAACTTTGAAATTCTCAGGAACTTCATATGTTACTTCCAATTCTTTCTTCCATGAGATCTTTAATCTTCAAAGATAATTTGCAAATATGTTCGTAGTGAAGATTCTATTTTGAGTGGCATGGCTAAAAGATGGAGCTTAAATTTAACAAATATTTTGGGGTACTTTTGAAAGTATGAACAAGTTATTATTCATTCTTTGTTGTTTTGGATCCTCGATACAAGTTGAAATATATGGAATATCTGTTTAAAAACTCTTATGGTTATTTGGTGGGAGCCGAAAAATCGAAAAAGGTGATGGATACTTTGAGTCGCTTGTATGATTACTACATGAGTTCTTTTTGTGGGACTCATACCGATAAAATTGGTGGTCAAACAAGCTTGAATGATGAAATTGATACCATGCATAGTGACGAGATGTGGCAATCACAATGGGAGAAATATTTGGCAGATGAAGACAATACTGAAAATAAATCAGAACTTGAGAAGTACTTGGTAGATGATTTGGAAAAGACCAAAGAGTTAGATATTTTGGCTTGGTGGAAAGTTTCTTCGGCTAGATATCCAATTATTTCTAGGATGGCAAGAGATGTTCTTTCTATTCCTATTTCTACTGTTGCTTCTGAATCAGCTTTTAGCACCGGTGGTCGGATTCTTGACTCTTATCGAAGTTCTTTATCACCAAAGACAGTAGAAGCTCTTATTTGCACTCAACAATGGTTAAGATCAACTTCCAAAGAATGCAAGCTTGAAGATCTTTTAGAAGAAATTCAGAAACTTGAGATAGTTGAAAAAGGTAAATTTACACATTTAACTCTTTATGAATATGTCTTTTATGTTTTAAAAAAGTTTTAGCGCCTACTTTGTTAAACTTTTTTCTTTCTTTTTTCAGAATATGCTGGCACAACCTTGAGCATTGATTAGTTTGGATGTTGCAATTGAAATTCGTAGTGCAACTGTTTTGCTCTTTGGTAGTTAATTTTCAGGTTTTTGCTGCTGCTTCACCAGAAGTGCTTTTGGATTATGCTATTGACTTGTTTTTTGTATTTAATCACACTTTTATGCAAGCAATTAAGTGATCTTTCTCTGGTGACAGTTGGGTATATGGTTCTTTTGTGTTGATCATTCGGAGGACTGTTTAAAGACCTTGTTATTTTGCTCAACTTGATTAATGAAAAAGTAATGTATATAATTAACCTTTTATGGGCTAGCCTTCTTAATTTTGTTGCTGTGGAGATTGTACTACTATGTAGTAGTTGCTATCTTCCTCGTGGTGGAAATTTTGTAATTTCTTTCGAGGCTATTTTTGCATATGCTGCTATGCTGATCCGTGCTTTCAGTTTTCTTTCAAATAGTTTCATCTTGGAGGAAGGTAAAGTAGCAAGTTTTCTATTGGCCACACTGGAATGCTTCAATTACGTCGTTTTAAAGTGAAAAAAATGATGCTTCTTGAAGGACTTCTTTTTTTACGAAGTGGTTCCTTTTCTCGGTTAGGTATTGAACTTGACAGTGAAAACAATTTGTCAATTCTTTATTTTTGAAGGCATTTCCTTCGTGGACCGTAGGAGTTGAACAATCCACCAACTTATGGATTTATGTTGCTGATATCTTGCCCTTTTTAGTGCTTATCATTTTAGCTCATATACTTTACTAGAACATCAGACATAGTTCCAGTGGACATATTCAGGTTTGTTATTATTGGAACCATATTTGCTTCTTCTCTTATAGCTCTAGTTGGGCTTTAGATGGTAACTTATTTAGCTTATATACTTTTCTTAATCCTCACTATCTTTGAACGAGTTCGAATATCTTTGAAGATTAATGACGGTTGCTTTGAAATTCTATTGATTTGCATGTATGAAGGTAGTATATATTTGACATGAGCCGGATGGAGCATACGGGTAATGATAAGGATTCATATATCCATCCCATATGGGCAAATAACAAGTGCAAGTTTGTAAATAAGTTTGTCAATTTTTTTGCATTATAAAATATATTATTACAACCGGAAAAACCGAACCAAACCGATAAAAAACAAACAGAAACCGATAAAAACCGAAACCGATAGAATTTATACTATAATGGTTTGGTTTGGTTTGAATATTAAAAAAAACCGCCTTAAATGGTTTGGTTTGGTTTTAGCCAAAAACCGAGTCAAACCGGACCATGAACACCTCTAGCTGCAGGCTCAATATATTAAAGCCCATATGAATTGTGCTAACAGAGAAGCAGGCCCAATATTAGAAATAGATAGAAACAAGGTCCGCAAAGTCATCTGCCTAAATAAACACTATCACACAAACAAATATGCATAATTTATCAGCCAATAGACCATGGATATATGCCTATGGAGATGCGAAATATCTCAAAAAGGAAAGCTTTCACCCCCTTATTCCTGATGTCGCACAATATCCAAGGGTTTTCTAGGAACTCCAAGAATGGCAGACACCAGGGAAGGCTCAAGCTTGATCCCCAAGTGCTATTTTATTTCCCCACTTATGTATTGAATCCATAATAGATAGGAAAAGAATTGTCCAAGACTTGGGTTTTATCTTATGGTAAGAGAGACTAATTATGATATTCCATGCACACAATACACAATCCTAGGATCAATCAATTAACATAATGCAAAGGTATGGATCAAAGCACAAATGGCCCCAAAACTGGACCAAGACTTAAAGAAATAAGGAAAGCATAAGGCTCCAAACACCAGTCGCAAAAGGAAGTCACATAAATAAACAAATGAGAGCCCAATCATATTAGGATAGATAAAAGCCCAATGCGAAACTAAGTATTGATTAAAATAAAGAAAAGGTTTTCATTCACATGGGTGGTATACCTCAGTTAATCAGATATACAACCTTTGAATACCAGAGACATATCAGGCTATATATTACCTGATATACTGGGGTATATTTCCAACTCAAATCCCAACTATAAATGATATATAACAGATAAAAAGCAAGACTTTGTGGCAACACTTGATTTATACATATCAAACCAAATCAGTGCACATCCCAACTTTCTCATGGAAAAAAAAAGAAGGAAAAACCAACAATTCCAATTCATGATTATTGTTTAAGTGAGACCTTCTTAGTTATACAGAGTGTTTGCCTTACCCGAATATGAAACATAATCATCAAGTGACTTGCCTTATTCTTTGCCATAAGTCAAATATTAACCTTCAAACAGAACCATCATGGAAAACAGTCTCAAAGGAAGGCATGATTCCAAAGTTCAATTCCATAGTATATTGAACTGATTGCTTAACAAGTTTGCAAATAATTAGTTTGATTACTAGAGGTCCTTTATTGTCATGTGCGGGATTCATTTGTCCTAACAACTTCCAAGTAGATAGACTAATGATCAAATAACACCAAGTAGGTTCATAGATGACTCAGAAACTTAGACTTTGCAAAATAGAGTGAAGCCAAGCTTTTTCACAGGTTTGAATGATCAGACAAGTCATAAGGACCACTTAAAGTCTTCAAAGAACCACACCTTTATCTTTTAAAATTATACAGAGGCACAAACAAGCAACATGGTAAAAATGAAAATGGGGAGTATGCCTTTGACAGTGTTCTACTAGTGGACCACAAATACTCAAGTTGGCAAAGATACATAAACCAAAGGGACCAAAACCAAGCAAACAAA
>NC_081351.1:58603693-58657737 GCF_029784015.1 Lycium ferocissimum
ATATGCAAATGACAAGATCTTTACGGGAAACAAACACCAAATAAATAGTTCATGCAAATACTCACACATTGAAATTCGAAGGTCAACCGTATAGTATGGATCTTTAATACTAGGGTGCCTAACACCTTCCCTAGGGGATCACGGAACCCTTACCAGAACTTTGGATTAAGAAGGATTTTCACTAAGTGTATGAATAAACCCTTCAAAATTGGTTTTCCTAATTTCCTAAAAATTAGGTGGCGACTCTTTTAAAACAAAGTCCGAAAGTGCACCAACGATTTCGAAGTAACTTTTCCAAGCGCTAACCCCGCCCGTGAAAATGCGAACTGTAACAAGCCCGATGGCGAGGTTTAGAGTTAATCAAGGCAAAGTGTGACTCTTTACTGGTGGTGAATCAGGTGCATGAAGTGTTCGAAGAAAAGGAGGAACGCATGTTGCGGTACCTCGAAAAGGCTCTAAAGCTACTTTCTAGATTTTAGGAGTGTCCGGTGGTGCACGTGCCTATGGGAAAAAAATGTGGAGGCAGATGCACTAGCCCAGTTAGGTTCATCCACGAAATCAACAGGCCCGAACGCCGTGTCAGTGGTTTAATTGCTCTATTAGGCATTAGATCATGCAGGGTATGATGATATAAACTCCACAAACTTGATCTGGGATTGGAGGAATGAGTTCCTGGATTACCTGAAGTACAAATAATTATCAGAAGACCTGAAAACCTTTATATCCCTAAGAGCTAAGGCTACCTGATATTGCATCATAGATGGTATGTTACACCGAAGGTGCTATTACAGCCCGTTGGCGCATTGTGTGGGACCTAAGGAAGCTGAATATGTAATGAGAGATGTCCATGGGGGAATCTACATCAATCCTTCAGGTGCAAAGTCCCTGATGAGGAAGCTTATAAGGGTCGAATACTATTAGCCCAAGATAGAGAAAGATATGAAGGCGTTCATCCGGATATGAGACAAGTGCCAACATCATGCGCAAATATTGCACAACCGGGGGAAGAGTTGCATTCGTTAGGTATGATTGACTATTTTTCTAAGTGGGTTGAAGCAAGAGCCCAGAAGAAGATCCGCAAGAAGAAGCTGATAGACTTCATTTGGCAGTATGCCATCTGCTGCTTTCGTATCCCAAAGGAAATAGCTTGTGACAACGGCCCTCAGTTCGTTGGGTCCAAGGTCACTAAGTTTCTCGAGGACCTAAAAATTAAGCGTATCACCTCCTCTCCCTATCATCCCAGTGCAAATGATCAGGTAAAATTAACTAACAAGACTATAATCCAAAACCTAAAGAAGAAATTAAAGGATGCCAAAGGATCATGGCCTGCAAAACTACTTGAGGTTCCTTAGGCTTACAGAACCACAACAAAGTCAAGTACCAAGGTAACACCCTTTTCCTTAGTTTATGAGGTAGAGCCATCAATTTGGGTTGAAGTAGGGACTCCAAGTCTGCGGTACCTACGGGCTAATGAACGATCCAATTCAGACGCAACGCTGATCCAATTGGACTTGCTCGAGGAACATAGAGATCTTGCATACGTCCGGATGGTGGCGCAAAAACAACAGATGGAATGGTACTGCAACTGTCGTACCAACCTCCGACATTTCTATGTTGGGGACTTGGTACTCCAGAAGGTGACCCATAACACTAGGGATGCGAATGCAGGAAAGTTAGGTTTGACTTGGGAAGGAGCGTTTAAAGTTACCCGGATCGCCAGTAAAAGATCGCATCACTTAGAAGATAAAGATGGACAAAATCTTCCAAGCATTTGGAATGTTAGCCATCTGAAACATTACTATGCTTAATTGCGAAATATATGTCCAATAGGGCTGCACACTTTTTTTCTTCGTCCGATTTTTGTCCTAATTAGGTTTTTCCAGCAAGGTTTTTAATGAGGCAACACTACATGGTTTGTAATGACGTTTTTCCTCGGAGCTATTATACAGTGCTTGGGTCTTTATCATTTACATCCAAACACCAGTGGGTCTATATATCCCTACCGTCAGAGCTGAGCTTCAAGGAAATGTCACTAATTTTTGTTTTTTCGGCTAGCTACAAGCCAAAAGCATACTAGCACCTGGGACTGCCCGGTCAATGGAACTAGAACATCTTACGGATGTAACTGGACTAACCACACTAGATGGCAACTAAGTTCTTTTTACATTTGTCCATAAAAAAAGGAAAGTCTCTTGCAACTGAAAGCAAAGTTAGATCAAACGGATGTTGTTTATTACATACCAAAAACTTGTGCCAAAACGAATGTTAGATGTCCTTTTATAAAGCATCATAACAATAAGGCCCTTTCTTATCTGGATAAAGTTTAAGCCTTACAAAGGAAACGGTTGAGTTCAATCGCCTTAGCATTCAGACAAAATTTAACTGGTGAAAAGAAATTTAAATAGAGTATATTAAACGAGAAACCATTTAGGATCCATTAAGGTAATTTATGTTTAGAAAGGAACTAAACAAACTTGCTCACATTATGGTTGAAATCCAATAAACTTGTAAAATTCACCTTTCGACCCAAATAGGTTGATCGGTCCTTAAATGGACACTGCTATGGTCAAAGATAAAACCTTCTGCCTCAAAATTGCGAAGTTTTAAGTCGCTATTCATTTTCCTTATTTTTCTAGGGAAAGTACTATAATGACCCGTAAGGTCGTTTTGGCTATTTTGACATTTTCCCTTGCTCCGTTAGAGTACATTTGACTTGTGGGGAGGATTGACGCGATTCTCGAGGCAAACAAGTGTGATTTGAGAAAGAATGGAGTTTTTAGAATTTTTAAGTGTGGAGTTGACCAAAGTTAACATTGGGGTAAATGAGTCTTTTCAAGATTTTTGTCGATTCCATAAGGTCTGAAACGTTTATTATAACTTGGTAGAGTGGTTGGTTCAGCTCCTGAGGGTCTTGGGGTATTTTGGTGTCAAGACGACCTCTTTTGGAAATTTTGAGTGCGCGAGTGTTTTCGTAGCGTGTTTTATATCTAAGATGCATATTTGGTTTGTATCCGGGAGGTTTCGGATAAGTCTTGGATTTTTGGGGTGAAATGGTGAAAAACCAAATTTTTCTCGTTTAGTGTTTTCTGCTTTCCTTGTACGCGTTCGCGTAGAAGGGCCGCATTCTCGAGGCACTTAGTTGTCACGAAAGGGTCACGTTCGCGAAGAGGAAAATGGGGTCTGCATCGAGTTGACCAACCATTGCTTTCGACATGGTCTGATCGAGTTCGCGTAGGCTAGGGCCGGGTAAAAGCTCGCATTTGCGAAGAGCAATCTGTACCTGGACAGAATTAAAAGACACATTTCTAGTTTAAACCCCCATTCTCAAATTTTGAGCTCTAGACTTCGCATTAAGGGGATTATTGAGAGGATTTGCAAGGTTCATCAAGTGGGTAAGTTTTTAACTTCTTTTTTTTTTTTTACTTTACATTTATATCATTAATTAATGGATATTTACAAGGTAAAAATCATGATTTAAGGAAGGAATTTGGTGAATAAGAACCCTAAATTAGAAACGGTAAATTCTTGATTTGAGCAAGAAATTGATGTTGGATTTAGTTCATTTTTGGTCTATAGGCTTTATAAATCATTGATAAACTAATTTTGGCCAAATTTCCTATTTTACCCTTCGTGGCTCAGAATCTTATTTTGGGTGACTTTTTGGGTTCGGATTTAAAGTATGCTAATATTGATATAATTGGATTTATATGACTCCCTAGAATAATAATTTGGCCTTATTGAACCGATTTTCCAACGAAATTATGGATTTGACCTTTGAGATTTAGAACAGGGTTTTGGGTTGACTTTTGAGACCCAAATATTTTATAAGGTAGTATGGATATCGATTGACTCGTATTGTTACGCTTAATCTGTGTTTGAATAGATTGGGATCGTTCGGAAGCTCTGCATAAGGGTAAGGCTCGGCTGTGATTTGATGAACTTCTTACATGGCATCTTGAGACTGTGAACCTTAGCTTAAGCATTTTTGGTTAATTAAAATTAAACTAATAAGAGAGGACAACGGGGCAACGTAAGGGGGTTCCGATACTTATGAGGTGACGAGTACTTATATTAGATATCGGTGTTATGATGACGGAATTATGTACTTTCAATTGTATAGTCAGGTTTGAATGCCATGCTTTAGGCACTAGCTGGTAGCATAGATTGATAGTGTCTGTGATTGGGATATGAGGTCCCTTATATACATGGTTCTGTGTTTATTGCTTGTCTTGTTGTGATTATATTTTTCTCATCACTCCTAATACTTGTTTAAAAGTGGAAAAAAGCTAAGAATTGAGTCTGTATCATTTAAACTGATTTCATATGGTTGTGCATACCATATTCATGCTTTATGCCGTATCTCAGGTGCTTTAGAGGATACACTTGTGAAGTCCGAGGTTAAATGATTTCGGACGGAGTGATGATGGTATTGTAGGCCAGATTAGCTAAATGACAGGTAATGTGGGCCCAAGGGTCGAGTATGTTGATTTAGAGCCTACGAGCTAAGAGTTATGATTGAAAGCCTAAAATGGATAAGACCCGATGTGATCTGGGAGATCTAAGAATGCCGAGTCCGTATATGGACCTCGCGAGTCCCCCATGGATCACGATTCATAGAATAGAGCGTGTGTGTGTATCAGATGGTGGAAAAAGCCCTTGAATTGCATCACATTAGTTATCATTGCATATCATATCTTCTCCTTGTTTGCTTGTTATGGTTTGTTGAGTTGATTGCCAACTTTACCTTAATTGTATACTTTGGATCTTGCCAGACTTGTGGATTAGAAGCTTCACTTAGGCTTATAACCGAGATTATTGTAAGATGTTATTTTCTTTATTATTATGGACTAATAGTAGTTAAGTGTGGAAGTAGTAATCGTAGACCATCCCTCGTCTCCATTTTTGTTAGGATCGATCGACGATGCTGTTGAGTATGCATTGTTCTTTGTACTCACGCTACACTTGTTGCAATCATTTGTGTGTAGATTCAGTGCCTAGTACCAGTGGTCCGCAAGATTATCTAGATGCTCGTAAAGGAGACTATTCCGGAGAGTTCGGGGTTAGCTACATGGCGATCTGTGGCACCGGATTTTCTCTCTATCCCCTTATTTCTGTCATTTACTTCCAAACAACATTCCAGACTTGTACTTATTTGGTCCATTCTTGCACTAGTGACACTAGATTTTGGGGGCTGTACTCCTTATTATGTTTTTATGACTATCAACTTATTAAGACTTTAAAATGACTTATATATTTTCTTTTCCGCATAATTTTCCTTGCAAGTTGTTCAAACGGTTGTAGATGGCTTACTAACTTGGTGCGAGTTAGTACCTTCACGGCCTATTAGTTTGGGTCATGACAAGTATGAATTATCAAAAAATAAAACATGCAGAGACATTTTGATACAAGAAACAAGGCAATGATAGCATCGCCGACACTCGGTTCATACTATAAGTTCAAAATCCAAAAAAACCTATAAGGGAACCCGGAGGCAAAAGTTCATAAACTTGTAAAAGGCTGGATACAATCGGACTTGTTTTTAAGCAAGTATACACAACCGATGAGGGACTTGTCCTATTTTAATGTGTTTTTAGTGTTTTTCGAGGTCAATCTCGCAGTCAAGGTCATTGAGCCATGACTGGTTTGATGACAAAAGTTGAAGAATATGTTTTTGGTTTTTCGAAAATAACGTATTCTCAAATACGGGACCGTATTCTCATGGTCGTATTAAAGAATAAGGAAACATAAAGTCAGCCGAGATATGGTGATTTACGAACAACTTTTACGGACCGTATTCCACTTTACGGTCCGTATTTCAAGGCGTATTTAACCATGTGAGCATGGCAAGAAAGTCGAAGTTTTGGAAGTTGAAAGACGACGGAACATTTATACGGACCATAAACCAATTTACGGTCCGTATTTCAGAAGATCAAAGTTGCTCAAAAGATGGGAAGAAGTGACGGATGGCGTAAAGGAATTTACGGTCCGTAAACCACTTTACGGACCGTATTTCGTATCGACGGGGACCAAAGTGCAAATCTGCAACTTTCACGTTTTCAAAACTTATAAATAGTCATTGTAGGGTTTTAATTATTATTAGTTGTCATATTTTTGTCTCTTGACTTAGAACATTAAATACTCTCTAGTTTTTGAAGGTTCAAACATCAATTCAAGTATTATCAATTCCTCTTTTCTTCCAAAGTAAGCAATTATGAATTCTTCAATTTCTTGTTTCTTGTTCTTTGTCATGAGTAGCTAATTTTCCTTACTAGGGTTGTGAACCCAATTGATGGGTGTTTTGTGATTGGGTTTGTGATTGATATATATATATAATGGATTATTAGGGTTTGTTTATTCTTCATTCTTCATTCATAATTAATGGTTGCAAACATTGATTAAAGCCATAAACCTTGATTTATTTGGGAAAATAATTAGGGTTGGTAAGAATAAACAACAAGAACTCAAAGCTTTAAACTTTGTTTAATAAATTCACTTAGGAATAAGAAGAATTTACTTGGCATGATTAATCGTTCTTCATAGTTACTTTCTTATATTTGGGAAAATCATAGAAAGAAATAATCTTTATTTATTGGGAAATAGTAGAGATTCATATAGAGATTAAGTGCATTCATATAATGATCCATTAGAAGTATATCAAGATCAATACCCATGATCATACACTCTATCTAAAGGGGACACAACCTTAGTTTCTTTTACCATAAATTCACAACCAAAGCAATAGTTAGCAATTAGTTACTAAAAACCCAACTTTTACCAAAATCATCGGATTAAGACATTAGACCTAAACATAGCATTCTACGAATTTAGTAACCTTTTCACACCCTATTCCCTGTGGGATTCGACCCCAACCTTGTTGGGTTACTATATTTGACAACATCCGCGTTATACCATTAATAGGTGTAATTTGAGCGTATCAAATTTTGGCGCCGTTGCCAGGGAATACGGTTTTGAAATTACTAAATAGTGTTTGCTTTATTGAAGTCTTTTGCTTATTCCATCACACCTTGTTTGCTACTCTGTGTAAACCAGGTGAACATGAATCAGAATCAGCAAAATCAACGTGCTGGTAACCAGGGGAATCGGTTGAACAATCAGGCGAATGATTCAGATGATGAGAATGTTTTCGCTGAGCTTGTTCCAGAGGAGGATTATGCATCTGCTATTGTTCAGCCTCGAGTTGGAGCTGCTACTGTGAAAATTGACTCCTCTCTATACCAGTTGTTGAAGCTTGAGGGATACTTTTGGAACTCTACCGAGAATGACCCTCAACGTCATTTGCAAAATTTTATGGATGTGTGTGCTAATCACATCCAGAACAACGTTCCACAAGATGCTATTCGGTTGAGGTTATTCAAATATTCCTTGGCTGGAGAGGCAAGAACATGGTTTGAGAAGCTGCCCCGAAATTCGATTACTTCATGGGCAGAGATGGTGACTGCTTTTCTCACAAAATGGTACCCCATAGCAAAAAGGCTGAAATTCGTGACAAGATCTATGAATTTAAGCAACGACCGGGAGAACAATTATATGAAGCATGGGAGAGATTCAAGGATTATTTGCAGAAGAGCCCAAATCATGGTTTTCCGGATGACATATTAATGGAGAAGTTCTACCGAGGGTTAGATCCAGTGACGCGATCGGTTGCGAATAATGCGGCGATGGTTGTTTCATGAACAAATCTTATCGACGGGTGACCACCATACTTTCGACGACTCATAATCGGGCTTGGCACTCAAACAATGCGATGTGGTACCGTTTGGTAGTGCTATGATCGAGAATATAGTGAAGGAGAATCAAGATACCCGCAAACCTTGGCGAGAACTTGCAACAAATATTTCCTGTTGACGAAGAAGTTTGATGAGTCCCAGATCAAAAAGGTAAATATTTGTGAGGATGATACAGTTTTACCAAAAGGGATGTACCATACTCAAGATGGTCCATTCCATGATGGGCCTCCTATGCAGGTTGAAGATGCTAATTATGTTAATAACTCTCAAGGGGGTTACCAGAGACAGAATTACCAAGGTGGTTATCAGAGTCAGAATCAATGGAGACCTCAACAAGGTCAAGGTGCTTATAACAACTCTGGGAACTACAACAATAATTATGGTGGTGCGAACCAAGGGAGCTACAACAATAGTAACAATTTTGGGAACAAGAGTTCCAATCCTTATATACCACCGAAAGGGCAGTCAACAGAGCAAGGTAGTTCGAAGGTTGAATCAATGCTTGAGAAGATTCTGGCAAATCAGTCCAAGTACGAGAGAACTTTATCGGGGCCGACAGAGACGGTGGGTTCCCATACGGCGGCTATTCGAAGCTCGAGTCACGGATGAGGGATATTTCTAGAGAGCAAACACCCTCCTAAAAAGGGAGGACTTCCGAGTGACACTATTCCAAATCCAAAGAATGGGGGAGGCGGTGTAGACCGTGTGTTTGCCATCACTACTAGGAGTGGTAAAATACTCAAAGGGGCTGATGAGAAGGTGATTGATCTTGAGCCGATAGATGAAGAGGATGAGGTGTATTCTGAAGCACCCATTATTGTTGATGAGAATGATACTGACAAGAAGGTTGCTGATATTCCAAAAATTGTGAAGGAAGCTGAGAACACGAGCAAGTGGCCTGTGAAAGGGGCTCTCCGCCCTTTGACTCAGCTTTTCAAATCTACACCACCTTTTCCTCAGAGGTTGGTAAAGAAGAAGGAAGATGCTAAGTTCGAGAAGTTTTATGATCAGCTGAAGCAGTTATCTCTAAATTTCCCCTTCTTGGAACTTTGTCAAGGAGATGCCGATTTTGCTAAATATTTGAAGGACTTGCGACCAAGAAGAAAATGGTTCAACATGAAACCGTAAGTTTGACTCACACTTGTGAGTTCCATCATCTCAACTACTCTTATTCGAGAAAAAGGAGATCCTGGGGCGTTCACCATTCCTTGTTCTGTTGGGCACCATGATTTTGCTCGCGCTTTGTGTGATAATGGGGCGAGTATTAATTTGATGCCCCTTGCTATATACAAACAATCAGGTTTGGGGATGCCAAGGCCGACTACTATGAGGTTACAAATGGGCGATAGGTCTATCAAAAGACTGTTGGGGTGGTTGATGATGTACTTGTGCGGGTTGGTGATTTTATGTTGCCCGCCGATTTTGTGATTCTTGATTGTCTTGTTGATCGGGACATTCCTATTATTCTCCGGGGAGACCTTTCCTTGCTACAGGGAGAGCTCTGATGGATTCGGAGAAAAATGAAATCAAGTTCCGAGTCAACGATGAAGAAGTGACTTTTCAGGCCAGCAAAGGGATGAAGTTACCAAGTGCTTACGAGAGCATTTCGGTAATTGATTCGGTTGATGTTATTGATGAAGTAGTAGAGTTCAAGATGGAAGAAGAAAGTTTGGGTGAAGCTCTAGCGGGTATTCTCGTTAATTTTGATGCTGAGGACATGGAAGGTTATGTGGAGACAGTAAATTCACTTGTTGGGTTGGGATCATAATCCTACCAACCAAAGAAGCTGAATCTTGATGCGGAAAATAGAACAACTCCTCCAGCAAAGCCTTCGATCATTGAGCCACCTAAATTGGAGCTTAAACAGCTTCCCTCACATCTGAAGTATGAGTTCCTTGGTCCGGACAATACATTGCCAGTGATTGTGTCAGCTCTAGGCGAGGAGCATTTTACGGCTTTTGGAGGTGTTGAGGGAGTATAGGCGTGCTATTGGTTGGACCATAGCGGACATTCGAGGTATTCCATCGGGATCCGTGAGCACAAAATCCGGTTGGAGGAGGATAGAAAATCGAGTGTAGAGCATCAGAGAAGACTGAACGAGAATATGCAAGAGGTAGTCAAGAAAGAGATCATCAAATGGTTGGATGCGGGAGTGGTTTACCCAATTGCTGATAGTAAATGGGTGAGCCAGTCCAATGTGTTCCTAAGAAGGGCGGCATCACTGTGGTGCCAAATGCAAAGAATGAGTTGATCCCAACTAGAACCGTGACCGGATGGAGAGTTTGCATGGACTATCGCAAGCTCAACACAGCCACATGCAAGGACCATTTCCCCATGCCTTTTATTGATCAAATGCTTGATAGGCTAGCGGGGCGTTCCTACTATTGCTTCCTTGATGGTTATTCGGGCTACAATCAGATCAATATTGCCTTGGAAGATCAGGAGAAGACTACTTTTACATGTCCTTATGGGACGTTTGCATTTAGCCGGATGCCTTTTGGGTTGTGTAATGCACCAGCCACTTTTCAGAGGTGCATGATGTCAATCTTCTCTGACATGGTAGAGGATTACTTGGAGGTGTTCATGGATGACTTCTCTGTAGTGGGGGATTCATTTGAAGATTGTCTTGGCCATCTGGGTCAAGTGCTGAAAAGATGTGAGGAGACCAATCTCGTTCTAAATTGGGAGAAGTGCCATTTTATGGTGAAGGAAGGGATCGTCCTTGGTCACAAAATCTGCGAAAAGGGAATTGAGGTAGATCAAGCGAAAATTGATGTGATTGCAAAACTTCCACCACCTATCTCAGTCAAAGGTGTCCGAAGTTTCTTGGGACATGCTGGGTTCTACAGGCGCTTCATCAAAGATTTCTCCAAGATTGCTAACCCAATGTGCAAGCTTCTTGAAAAAGAGGCGAAGTTTGTGTTTGATGATAAGTGCCGAAAGGCGTTTGATGAGTTGAAAGAGCGTCTTACTATTGCTCCTATTATTGTTGCTCCTGACTGGTCCTTGCCATTTGAACTAATGTGTGATGCTAGTGGTTTTGCAATAGGTGCTGTGCTTGGGCAGAGGCACAATAAAATTATGCACCCGATCTATTATGCAAGCAGAACACTGAATGCTGCCCAGATGAATTACACAGTGACGGAGCAAGAGCTGCTTGCCATTGTGTTTGCTTTTGAGAAATTTTGGGCCTACTTGTTGGGGTCCAAAGTCGTGGTTTACACTGATCATGCAGCCTTGAGATACCTCATGGCAAAGAAGGAAGCAAAGCCGCGACTGATCAGATGGGTGCTATTGCTGCAAGAGTTTGATTTTGAGGTGAAGGATCGCAAGGGCACTGAAAACCAGGTTGCTGACCATCTCTCTCGACTTGAAGAGGCTGGGAGACCTTCTGATGAGCTTGACATAGATGATGCTTTTTCGGATGAGAGGGTATTGGCTGTGCAAATGGAGGTGGCACCATGGTATGCTGACATTGCCAATTATTTGGTAACAGGCATAGTTTTAGAAGATATCAAAGCCTACCAAAAGAAGAAATTCTTGTGGGATGCTCGACAGTACTACTGGGACGAGCCTTATTTGTTCCGAACATGCGCTGACAACATCATTCGCGTTGTGTTCCGGAAAGTGAAGTGATGGCGATTCTAAAGGCGTGCCATGACTCTCCTGTTGGGGGTCATCATAGTGGAAATCGGACTGCAGCTAAGGTACTTGAATGCGGCTATTACTGGCCGACCATTTTTCATGATGCTAATTTATTGGTGCGGTCTTGTGATCAATGTCAGAGGCAAGGGAACATAGGCAGAAGGCAAGAGATGCCTATGAATTTTGTTATGGAGGTAGAAGTGTTTGATGTCTGGGGGATTGACTTTATGGGACCCTTTGTGAGTTCAGGTGGCATGAAATACATTCTGGTTGTTGTGGATTATGTGTCAAAATGGGTGGAAGCTGTGGCTTTACCTAATAACGAGGCCAAGAGTGTCATGGGGTTCCTCAAGAAGAACATATTTACTTGCTTTGGTACTCCGAGAGCTATAATCAGCGATGGTGGATCCTACTTTTGCAATAGAGCTTTCGCGGGTTTGATGGAGAAATATGGTGTAAAACATAGGGTGGCAACACCTTATCATCCTCAGACAAGCGGGCAAGTTGAAGTGTCCAATAGGGAGATCAAGATTATTCTAACAAAGATAATGAATGCGAATAGAAATGATTAGGCCCGCAAGCTCGATGATGCTCTATGGGCATACCGGACTGCTTTCAAGACTCCAATTGGAACTTCACCCTTCAAGCTTGTGTTCGGAAAAGCTTGTCACTTGCCGGTTGAACTTGAGCACAAGGCTATGTGGGCTTTGAAGAAATCGAATATGGATTGGGAGGAAGCAACCAAGCTCAGTTGTTTCAACTAAATGAGATGGATGAGTTTCGGTACTGCATATGAGAGTGCAAGATGTTGTATAAAGAGAGGATGAAGCAATACCATGACAAGAAGATCTCAAAGCGAGAGTTCTACAAGGGTGATCTCAGATTGCACGTTTAACTCTCGGTTGAAGTTGCTACCTGGTAAGCTTATTGCTGTTTAACTCTTGGTTGAAGTTGCTACCTGGTAAGCTTAAATCAAGGTGGTCTGGTCCGTTTGAGGTGGTAGGTGTTTCGCCCCATGGAGCGATTGAGTTAAAGTCCGGAGATGGAACTCGGACATTTAAGGTGAATGGGCAGAGATTGAAGCACTATCACGGGATGGTTTCGGAGGATAGGATTGTGGACCGATACAGGTTGAAGCACCTCAGAACGAACAATGATCTGGTGTACGCAGATAAGGAGTGAATGGTCACCACCGTCGTGCCGCGACGTTAAATCAAGCGCTTCTTGGGAGGCAACCCAAGTGTAATGTTTATTTTTCTTTTGTTTGTTTTTGATCATATATAGGGTAATGGTTTTTTTGCAAGAATATATTGCAGAGAATATTGTTGAATAGAAAAAGTTCGGTAGTAAGAGACTTTTTTATAATATTGCAAAATACGCCGGCTGACGGATCGTATTTCACAATACGGCTCGTAAAATGGGGCGTATTTAACAATGTCACAAAACAGTAAGCACTGTAATGCAACATGGAAGTTTACGACCATGGAGGACGGACCGTATTGTGAAATACGATCCGTAAACCTGATCGTAATCTTTCATGAGACATTACGTTGTGCACTCTCGATCAACATCTCTAAATACGGGCCGTAAATCACTTTACGGACCGTATTTAGAACAAAAAAAAAACGCTGCTAATAAAAGAAAGGGCAGCGGTTTAAATCACAGGCAGAGAAGACGTTTCAATTCCCCTCCACGATCAAACCCACTAAATTCCCTCCTTCCATCTGAACTCCCACGATTTCCCACCACAACTCATCATCTCCCACCTTCTAAACTCCATAAAAACACTACCCACACTTGAAAAAACCTATCCACTCTCTCCAAATTCGAATTCTCTCTGCCCTTGGTTTAAATTGGATTGTGATTAAAGTTGTGCTCTCAAAATCTTTGCTTATTGTGATCTGGGGTTCACCAATAAAAGGAATGGGTCAGAAAAAGAATGCAAGGAAAGCGGGGGCCAAAAGCAAAGACACGAGAAAGAAAGCGCGCTCGGATTGTAATTTGATAGATGAACCCTCCAATTCAGAAGGGGAAGATCAGGATCCGAGTACGCAGAAGTTATACCGCCACCGAAGGTCAGAGGGGCCCCCACGCAAGGCACATCGGCAAGGCCATCTACGCCCCCCAACAATGACCCCATCCACATCTGTATCGGAACCCTCCCAGTCTGAAGAGGGGGATTCTGCCGCGGAAGCATCAAGAAAGGGGGCTGCCGACCAAACAACACAGGAGAGTGACTCAGCAGGGCCAAGTGATGGTGATGCTCCGGATGATGGTACGCCGCCAGCGGGTCGTAAACTGGCCGTCCGGACCAAACGATTGGAGGAAGAAAAACTTAGATTCTCAGTCAAAGGGTCAAAGAAATTGTATGACCAATGGATGGCTGGGACAGAAACTGGGGGACAGCCGCAGAGAAAAATATTTGAGGAGCGGCGACTGATTTTCGACGGGATCTCGGCTCATCCACAGCTGGACGATACCATCAAAATGTACCAGCTGGATGTTTTCACTCATGAACCGGGAGACTATGCTCCGCATATTGTGCGGGAATTCTATGCATCATATGGGGCGGTGTTGATGTCAATGAAGAAGCCGAGTCGTGCATGGCATGAGATACCCATTTTGGAGAATGTGACAGTCCGGAACTCACTTGTCGATATTTCCTCCAAAGCCATCAACAAAGTCCTATTCGGTAATGATTTTGTGGCGCCTACTGATCTAAGCCTGTTCCTAGACAAAAGAGACTGGAAAGACAAGAAATCAGTGAGGGAATGGACTGCTGCGATTATCACATCAGAGCCACATAAGCAGAAATGGACTAATGATGAGAGAGTCAAGATTGCCAAAAGTTGTTTATCCACGGAAGCTAAGTTTTGGTGGACATTGCTTTAGTACAGGATTACTCCAACCCAGGCCGAAAATACTCTCTCCACCAGTCAGGCAGTCACTATTGCCTCGTTGATGTCACGGTATCCGATGAATATTAGGGAACTCATTGCTGAGAAGCTGCATGTGCGGGCACACAAGCCCAACCAGAACATGATATTTCCGTGTCTTATCACGAAATTGTGTAGACGGGCAAGGATATTTCAGCTTCCTGAATGGGACGCACCATCACGGTTGTTCGTATGGGAGATCGGAGGAAGAATAGGGTAAAGGGCAAGACGGACCGAGAGGCGGATCAGTCCGGTGATGACGATGACACTCAGTTAGAGTTGAGTCCGAGCCATGCTTATGGGACTGACCTAGTAGAGCCCGAGTTTAGTGTTTGCCGCCGCGATCGATGCTCCCACTACGCCTGTCCCGCATATCGTAGATACACCGGCTTCTGCAGCCGAGATAGGTGTTTCTGAGGCGAGGCTTCCACTACCACGCCCAGCCGCGCCGTGGCCCTTTCTTTAGGGTCCGCGACCGCCGTGAGACATCTCGAGCCGTCGATCCGTGAGTTGGAGCCGTTTCCACTTCATCCCTCGCGAATTACGGCCCCGCATTGCGCTCAAGGCAAGGAGGGCCGAAAGGCGGAGAAAAAAAATCTTACAACAGCTTAAGCCGAAAGTGGCAAAAATAGTGCAAGCCGATTGGTTACAGCAGGTGACCACGAAGTCGTGCGAGTTCGAGAAAAAGCACGAGTTGTATCAGGCTCGATTGGATAGTTTCGAGTCAAAATTATTGACTCGAGAGCAGACCACACCTGGTGGGGAGTCTGTCTCATTGAGGAGTGAGTTGGATAAGCTGAAGAAGGAGCTTGAGGCACTCAAAGGGCAGGGTATGGTAGCCGCACCAGTGCTAACACCACGTGCCATTTTGCCTACTACATTTAAGGTGCTGGATCTGATGGATTCTGAGGAGGAGGCAGAGGATACCGAACCCCTTATGTGCTATACAGGAAAAAAGGTCTGTGAGCCATCTGAGGACCCAGAGGAGTTGGCCAAGAGGTTAAAGAAGACAGAGGAGAAGGAAATGCAGCAGGCAATCTTTCAGTCGTTAGTTGAGCCGCAGCGCCAACCAGGAGAGTCCACGAGTCAGCCGCCGGATGCAGGGGCCAGTCGTGAGTTCGCACGGCACCAAGGGTGCCAAGGTACCACTTCTTTCCCTCGCTCTTATACGTGATGCACTGAGACAGTGCTTGATTTTTTTGTTGGGGTTGGGGGTGTTGGCACTAATGTAGTGTAGATATATGTTTAGGAACCCCCTCGGCTTTTCTTTGCCAGAGTTCTTTTCCTGAGGGGTGTCGTTTTTGTTGAAACTGGCATGTTTAAGTTGTTGCTTAGGTTGAATAGAGTAGTTTTGACTTAGTTGGTGTTGTTCTTTAACTAAAAGCATGTGATTATGGTTTGTGAAAATTTTGGACCCCTCAAAATTTTTTGTTAATGCATACTTAGAACAGTTATTGTTTGACATGATTGATTCTTTATATGACATTATGATTATTGGGGTATTGTGTGTAATAAATGACTACTTACGAGGTCACAAGTGTAACAATGATTGTCCTTATGCCAATGTGTGTGTGAGTTGTTAGTTTGATTCGTTTATGCATGTATAATCTAGAACTTGCCCGGTTGGTCTGTTTGAAATCCGAAAGTTAGTTCGGTTGTGAAATGATCTTAGGCTTTCTTTGTGTAAATAGTCACTGTGCCTAAATAAGCCTTACCCAAAAGCTGAAAATATCCCTAGTTTCCCTTTTTGAGCCTTTTGACCGTTTTCTTGGCTAGCCAAATATGAAACTTCACCCGTTTTGCAATGTATCCATCTTCGCACCCGTTCCCTCCTTGATGCTACTAGATAGATGAGACAAAGTGCCTAAGTTGGGGGTGAGTTAAATGTGAAGTCGATGTTAAAAACATAAGTTGGGGGTGGTGGAGTTTGCTAGTGGAGATCCGATGTGGTAGTTGCATATAAAAAAAAAAAATCAGAAAATGGTAACACAAAAAGATTTGTAAGTTAGTTAGGAATAAAACCACATCGAGGTCGAAAACTTGAAAGGAAATAAAGGGGTTGGAAAGAAATGAGGTAAATTAAGGTGAAGAGATGTGTAGTGTGCAAGGAGGGTGAGTCACTAATATCCAAAAAGTATCCTACCCGTCCCTAAGCCTACATTACAAGCCAAAACAAGCCCTAATGAGATCACAACCGAGCGAGCCTAGGATGAAGACATAGAACATAAGGGCAAGCCTATGGTATTCGCATGTGTAGATATGAAGTTCTTTGTGAGTGTGAGTGTTTTTCTCTTCTCTTTCGTCTTCGTCCCATTCTTGTTGTATATATGTGTGATGGGACATTCTTTGGTCTGTGTGAGGGCGTAAGGATGAGAATTGAGCAAAATAAAGTGACCGCCTAAAGTAGCGTTTGTGTGCATCATCATATGTTCGATAATATAATGTCATGCATTGAAGCTTCATTGTTATTCATAGCATTCTTGAGTGTATATATTGTTTTGAAAAGAGAAAGTGGGGATGGTCATTTGAGAGAACGCGCATGCTGATAGTTGAGAGTCAAAACCAATGTAGACATTATTACTCTGTGATATCTAGGTGTTAGATTGAGTCATTGTTTTGTATGGCTGGCTTGAGGACAAGCAAAGACTTTTAAGTTGGGAGTGTTGATGTGCCGGGCATTTATGGCACATTCGAGGCCTTTTTACGAGAAGTTTTACTTGTTTTTAAGCAAGTCGTTGTCTATTTAATGTGAGTGTTTTTGGGTGTAACGAACAGATTTGACAAAACGATTAGAAGTGCAGAAGTAGTCGTAAACTCAATTTACGGACCATATTCTCAAATACGGGCCGTATTCCATGGTCGTATTAAAGAATAAGAGGAACAGAAAGTCAGGCTGAGATATGGTGATTTACGAACAACTTTTACGGACCGTATTCCACTTTACGGTCCGTATTTCAAGGTGTATTTAACCATGTGAGCATCTGGCAGAAAGTCGAAGTTTTGGAAGTTGAAAGACGACCTGGCAGTTTACGGACCATAAACCAATTTACGGTCCGTATTTCAGAAGATCAAAGTTGCTCAAAACTGGGAAGCAAGTCTGGCCATAAACCGATTTACGGTCCGTAAACCACTATACGGACTGTATTTCGTATCGACGGGGACCAAAGTGCAAATCTGCAACTTTCACATTTTCAGAACCTATAAATAGTCATTGTAGGGTTTTAATTATTATCAGTTGTCATATTTTTGTCTCTTGACTTAGAACAACAAATACTCTCTAGTTTTTGAAGGTTCAAACATCAATTCAAGTATTATCAATTCCTCTTTTCTTCCAAAGTAAGCAATTATGAATTCTTCAATTTCTTGTTTCTTGCTCTTTGTCATGAGTAGCTAATTTCCTTACTAGGGTTGTGAACCCATGGTGTTTTTGATGGGTGTTATAATGGATGATTGGGTTTGTGATTGATATACATATAATGGATTATTAGGTTTGTTTGTTTATTCTTCATTCATAATTAATGGTTGCAAACATTAATTAAAGCCATAAACCTTGATTTATTTGGGAAAGTAATTAGGGTTGGTAAGAATAAACAACAAGGACTCAAAGCTTTAAACTTTGTTTAATAAATTCACTTAGGAATAAGAAGAATTTACTTGGCATGATTAATCGTTCTTCATAGTTACTTTCTTATATTTGGGAAAATCATAGAAAGAAATAATCTTTATTTATTGGGAAATAGTAGAGATTCATATAGAGATTAAGTGCATTCATATAATGATCCATTAGAAGTATATCAAGATCAATACCCATGATCATACACTCTATCTAAAGGGGACACAACCTTAGTTTCTTTTACCATAAATTCACAACCAAAGCAATAGTTAGCAATTAGTTATTAAAAACCCAACTTTTACCAAAATCATCGAATTAAGACATTAGACCTAAACATAGCATTCTACGACTTTAGTAACCTTTTCACACCATATTCCCTGTGGGATTCGACCCCAACCTTGTTGGGTTACTATATTTGACAACGTCCGAGTTATACCATTAATAGGTGTAATTTGAGCGTATCAACTACTTCAAGATCCCTCCTCCGCATTGTATAACAGCTTCGGATCAGGGCTAAATTGTGGTTGTCAATAGAGGATAGGAGCTTGGCCTCGAAAACCTCGGCGGCATGAGTAAGATTGGAATTAGTGCTACAGAGAGCCGCAATGGTTCCAGACAGTATTTCAAACTTGTACTTATTTAGTCTGTTCTTGTACCAGTGACACCAAATTTTGGGGGTTGTACTCCTTACTATGGTTTCATGACTATCGACTTATTAAGACTTTAAAATGACTTGTATTTTTTCTTTTCTGCATTAATTTCCTTACAAGTTATTGAAGTGGTTGTAGATGGCCTACTAACTTGGTGGGAGTTAGTGCCTTCACGGCTTATTAATTTGGGTCTCGACAAATTGGTAGAACTTTAGGTTAATCGATCTCACAATTACAAGAATAGTGACTAGTAGAGTCTTGAAGGTCACGATGAGCTCCGTATCTATCTTTTAGAGGCTATAGGACATCTAGGAAAACTTTTATCTTTTATTCCTTATCATGCATACTTGATTCCATGGAATACTAAGAGCTTCATTGTTCTATTTTCTCACTCATGGTGAGGACACGATCAACCGCTGATGGAGACCACCAGCCCGCACCCTCACTTACTGCCTCAGTTGCTCGTGGGAGAGGTAGGGGACGCGGTAGAGGGCGAGGCAGAGCTAGAGCCTGTATTACTATGCTAGCCAGGGGCCGAGCACCAGTTGCTGATTAGGCCCATGCTAAAAAGGTTACTCCGGACCCAGAAGAGATTCCGGAGGTATAGCCGGTTTAGGTGGATGAGGTTGGACCAGCCCAAGCACCAATATGATTCATTGCTACTATTCTTCAGGACACTTTGGTGCGAATTCTGAGTTTCTTTGAGGGTATGGCCTAGGCAAGCATACTATCGGATACTCCAGAAGGTTCCCAGACTAGAGTTGGAGCTCAGACTCCCGATCCAATGGTTGTTGAAGGGTATAAGACCCCAAAGGCACAACCAACTACTACGGTGGCTCATCAGTTTTAGGGATTGCAAGTTTTAGGTGTTGCTATTCGCCCAATTGCCCAGACTACTATGATTGTTGAGGAGCAGAAGAGGTGGGATAAGTTTGAGAAGATGAAGCCACCATAATATGATAGGCGTCCAGATGATGACACATATGATTTTTTGGTTATTTGTGATGAGAGCTTGTACAATTTGGGGCTGGTTGAGTCTAACGGAGTTGATTTTGCAGTGATACAGATGATTAGCCTCGCCAAGCAGTGGTAGAGGGTTTTTGGTAAGACTAGTCCAGTTGGGTCACCTCCACTTACTTGGATCGAGTTTTCTCGAAAGTTGGATCTAGGTGTAAGTTGTATATGGTAACTACTATCTTAACAACGTCAAGATGACACCTTATAAGGCTACGTTTGAATAACAATGTTGAGCTCCCAAGTGGTTAAGGTAGGTGAAACGGAGTTACTAAATCACACTCTAGGCCACCAAGTTGTAGAGGAAGTGAACTTGCCTGTAAGTGGGTATTGAAAGCTTAGTGTCATCAAAATTCACATTCAAACACTCCACGATGAAGTCTGGAGTTCCAAGTTAAGGACTGGATGTTCATGTAAGACTAGCCGATGAAAGGCATAACGAGCTTCGGCAAGGAGGCAAACTCAGACCGAAATGCATTGAGCTTGCAAAATCATTAAACAATTAAGCCAAGTGTCAAATGCCTTCAAATAAAGCCAAGGAAGAAAAGAAACCCAAGTACCCCTATTTACTTCCAACCGAAGGTTCTCGATGGCTAAGGCCTTTTTGTACATCCTTATTGTCAAGTCATGTTGAGGTTAAGCTAATATCTATTTTATGATTAAGTCGAAGCATTGGAAGGAGAGACGGGAGCAGGACATAGCTTGTAAGGTAGATGTTTCTTTTATATAATAACCCCGTGAGGTCCAAGATGTATATATATGATACTTGTGTAACCCTGTGAGGTACATAGATTAGGTTGTAGCTGATTGCAAGTCTAGGGCAGTGCCCACATATAGGGGAAATGCTATAAAAAATTGATGGAATTCTCAGTAAGGACACCCTCCCCGTATACCTCTACATTCGAGGACGAATGTTCCTAAAGGGGGGGAGGGAGGATGTTACACCTTGTACTTTTAAACGCTAAGTTATATCGTGAGTTAATCAACCTAAGCTCAGAGAATATGATTATCAAGCTTAGAGAATATGATTATCTTTCAGATTACAAGTTCTTAAACCATGTTTAACAAATGTTAAGTAATTTTCATGGAGGTTAGTGGTCAAGCGAATAAAAAGGGTTAAGTTTCGTCAAAATCCTATGTTGGTAAGAAGTTACGGCAAAATTTGTCTCAAATTTTTGCAAGTATATCTCCAAGTAAATGAGGAGTTATGGGATGCATTACCTATCTTAATTCTAGTTAATCGAGTCTAGTTTCCAACACACTAAATCGTTTGTCAATTGAAGCTCTGTACAAAGCGTTATGTACGTTTTAAGAAAGCACTGCAAAGAGACCCGAGATGCGGTGGAGATATGGACCGTACAGGAAATTATGACTCGTACTTTTAGGTATACAATATGTACAGCCCGTACATGCTTGGTCGTACTTTGAGGCGGTGGCAGATTTGGACTTGTTTTAAATACGTTTTGGGACTTATTTTTGGTCATTTTTAGACCGTAGTTCATTTCCACTCTCTCTCAAGCTTTCCTAACAGTTCCATAAGGTTTTAGGGTGAAACCCAAGTGATTACATCCATTCTCAACATCAAAAGCTAGTACTAGTGAAGACTATTTCATCTATGGTGTTGTGATGTAAATAAGGGTGGTTGTGAGCTGAATCAAGCTTGGATTTCAAGTTGTATCTACTGACGAAGGTAATTTTATCATCTTGTTGGTTGTGCTCAAGGTTAATTTTTTGTTGGTTAAATTGTTTGGATGAAAGACTACAAGATAGTATATAAATATGGCATGAGATGTTATTTTCTCTAGTTGGACTATTTTACTATGATGTATGTAACTTCTTATGGCTAGAAATCATGGAAAATAACTTGATTGTGTTGTGGTTGTGTTGTTATGTTGAAGCTAAGACAAAGTAGGGTGTGGGGGCTTAAATGGGTTCCAATCCTAGCTTGCCGCTCGTCGTGTTGAATAAATGTGTTGTTGATGATATTGTATACTGATTATTGATAAGTGTAGCTGAAACATATTTCTATTCGTATTTCCTTGTTGTTGTTTGGAATTGGATAAAGTGACAGTTATAGGGGAAATATTGTCCGATTTTCTATAAGTGACCTACTAGCTTAGAAACATGTTTGTAAGTCCTTCTATGCATTAACTACAAGTTTTACTGTCTTAATATAGATTGAAGTCTTTGGGAAGATATATGTTGAATTGTTAAGTAAACGACAAAGGTATGTTAAGGTATTTTCTTATATTCTTTTGGCATGATTCCTAACGAAATGAATCTTAAACGAGCGATATTCATAATGGATCCATTCTTAGAAACGCTAGAAGCTTATGTTCTTGTCCTTTATATAGTGGCACTGATTGTTGTCATATTTCTCATTGATCCTTAAATGCAAGACATGTTGATGATGTTAGCTCCATAATGTTAATCGGAGGTGCAACAACCTTACGTCACTCCGATAAGTTCACGATGTTTCTTTGTGGCTCTTGCACACACACACACACACACACACACACACACACACACACACACACACGCACGCACGCGCGCGCACACACACACACACACACACACACACACACACACACACACATATATATATATATATATATATATATATATATATATATATGAGTCCATGTTTGGCTCCATTGGGGTTATATACGCATATATATGGTATGACGGCGCTATAAACACACCCCTTATCAGGTCGATATTATGATGATGATGATGCCCACAGAGGATTGATGGCGCTATATGCACGTATATATGTATTATATGATGATGGCACTATATGTGCATATATATTGTATTCATGAATACCATGGCCCTCTATAGCAATACAAAGCCAAGGTTGTGTTTTCTTATCCATCTATTACATTGATGTCTTTCCTTATGTTGTTTTCTGCGTTACATACTCGGTACTTTCTTCGTACTGACGTCCCTTTTGCCTGGGGATGCTGTGTTTCATGCCCGCAGGTCCTGATAGACAGGTTAATGGTCCTCCCAGTAGGCTACCAGCTCAGCAGAAAGTATTGTTGTGCTCCACTGGCATTTTACCAGAGGTTTCTAATCTACCCTTGTGTGATTCCTGTTGAAGCATATACTCGGGGGGTGGGTGCAAGGCGGACGATTTTAAAGCGGACTCCCCATTCATTAGATAGAGAAGATCACCAAGATTTTGCGATCCGCTGCCGAATTTATTCCAATTCTAAGAGCTCGGATCAAATCGGTATATCAATACCGAT
This sequence comes from Lycium ferocissimum, assembly GCF_029784015.1. NCBI lineage: Eukaryota > Viridiplantae > Streptophyta > Magnoliopsida > Solanales > Solanaceae > Lycium > Lycium ferocissimum. Next base: position 58,626,551 of record NC_081351.1, read on the forward strand.
TCGATCCGAGCTCTCTTATTGAGAATGCTCATTCAATTGCTTCGGAGTTGCCTTTTTGGGTCAATATAAGTATGTACATATGTTTATGGGTATGGCGGGGCCCTGTTTCGACCTTATGATGTTTATTTACTCTTTAGAGGCTTGTAGACAGATGTCATGTATATAGATGTTTTGTACGGATGTTTATGTCGGCCTTGTAGGCCCGCATATCTCATGTGTAATGCATGTATGTCATTATGAGGTCATCCTTTGTCGAGTACTCCTTATGTTTTATTCAGGCTATCACTTGATGGTCTCTCCGACCTTTTTACATATAATAGTATGGTTATTAAGATATGTTTTATTGGTGCTTGGTAAGTTAGGCCTGGGTACCTGTCGTGCCCCTCCAATTTGGGGTGTGGCACCTGGCAAGGTTCTGGCTTGTGTGGAGGTACGGTCTTCCTTATTAGAGAAGATTAGAGCCCAGCAGTTTGATGATCCAAAATTGAGCAAAATTCGAGAGAATGTGCTGAAAGGAAAGGCAAGAGAGGCAATTCTTGATGATGAGGGGGTTTTGAGGATTAAGGGCCGTATATGTGTTCCTCAGGTGGGTGATTTGACTAGATTAATTATGGAGGAGGCTCATAGTTTGAGGTATTCTATTCACTCGAGAGCTACAAAGATGTATAGTAATTTGAAGCAACATTATTGGTGGTGGTGTATGAAGAGAGATATCACAGGATTTGTGTCTAAATGTTTGAAATGTCAATAAGTGAAGTATGAGCACCAAAAGTCGGGTGGAATTACTCAGAGGATGCCTGTACCTGAGTGGAAATGGGAGAGGATTGCTATGGACTTTGTGGTAAGATTACCACAGACTTTGGGGAAATTTGATGCTAATTGGGTCATTGTGGACCGTTTGACCAAGTCGGCTCATTTTATACCAGTTCAGACTACTTATAATTCAAAGAAGTTGGCCAGAATCTATATTCGAGAGATAGTTCATTTTCATGGTGTACCTATTTCTATCATAACAGATTGAGGCACTCAGTTTACATCCCATTTCTGGTGTTCCATGCAAAAAGAGTTAGGTACTAGAGTCGAGCTTAGTACAACATTTCACCCTCAGACTGATGAACAGTCCGAGAGGACTATTCAAGTCCTTGAGGATATGTTGTGGTCCTGTGTGATTTATTTCAATGGTCATTGGGACCAATTTGCCTTGGCGGAGTTTGCTTATTATAACAGCTACCATTCAAGCATTGAGATGGAACCATTTGAGGAATTATATGGTAGGAGGTGTCGTTCTCTAGTTGGTTGGTTTGATGCATTCGTGGTTAGGCCTTGGGGTACAGACTTGTTGAGAGATTCTTTGGACAACATCAAGTTAATTCAAGAGAGACTCCTCACAGCTCACAGTAGACAGAAGAGTAATGCGGAGCAGAAGGTTCATGACTTAGAGTTCATGGTTAGTGAGCATGTTCTGTTGAAGGTTTCACCTATGAAGGGTGTTATGAGGTTTGGAAAAAATGGTCAGTTGAGCCCTAGGAACATTAGACCATTTGAGATCGTTCAGCGTATTGGTGAGGTGGCCTATGAGTTGGCTTTGCCTCCTGGTTTGTCGGGTGTTCACCCTGTGTTTCATATTTCCATGCTCAAGAAGTATCATTCCGATGGTTCTCATGTGATTCAGTGGGATTCGGTGTTGCTTGATCAAAATTTGACTTTCAAGGAAGAGCCAGTTGTTATTTTTGATAGACAAATCCAAAATTGAGGTCCAAGAAGATCGCTTATGAAAAAGTTTAGTGGAGACATCACCCTGTTAAGGAGGATACTTGGAAGACCGAGTTAGATATGAAGATTAGATATCCTAGCTTTTCAGCGATTCAGGCATGTATCTTTTCTTTCATGTTCGAGGACGAACATGTGTTGTGGATGATGTAACAACCCGTTAGGTTGTTTTGGATATTTTGATTGTTTTACCCTTTTTGACCTTTCTCCTAGATTCGTCAGAGTACATTTGTATTGTGGGGAGGGTTGGCGCAAATCAGGTGTGATTTGAGAGAGAAAATGGAGCTTTTAGGATTTCTTAAATGTGGGGTTGACCAAATCAACATCGGGGGTAAATGAGTCTTTTTGAGATATTCAAAAATTTCATTAGGTCCAAAATGTCGATTATAACTTGGTAGAGTGGTTGGTTCGGCTCCCAAGATTCTCAGGGGTATTTTGGTCTTTTGGTTGGAAAGTTAGTTTTAAGGTGTTTGGGGTTGGCGGGGTCAAGATGACCTATTTTGGAAACTCTTAATGTGCAAGCGAGTTTGTAGCGTGTTTTATAGCTAAGATGCATATTTGGTTTGTATCCGGGAGGTTCCGGATGAGTCTTGGGTTTTCGGGGTGAAACGGTGAAAAACTAGATTTTTCTGGTTTAGTGTTTTCTAGTTTCCTTGTCAGTGTTCACGTAGAAGGGTCGCGTTCGTGAGGCTTAGTGGTCCCAGAAACGTCACGTTCGCGTAGAGGAAAAAGGGGTCTGGGCTGAGTTGACCAACCATCGCATTCGCGATGGTCTGGTCACATTCACATAGGCCTTGGCCGAGTCAAGGCTCGCATTCGCAAAAGAGTAATCTTTACGTGGACAGAATTAAAAGACCCATTTCGAGTTTAATCCCTCATTCTCATATTTTTGAGCTCTAGACTTCGGATTAAGAGGATTATTGAGGGGATTTGCATGGTTCATCAAGTGAGTAAGTTTCTAACCTTTTTTTCTTTTTTTTTTTTCTTTTTGACGTTTATGTTATTAATTAGTAGAGATTTCCATGGTAGAAATCATGATTTAAGGAAGCAATTTGGGTGAATAAGATCACTAAGTTAGAAAAGGTAAATTCTTGATTTGAGCATGAAATTGATGTTGGATTTAGTTCATTTTTGGTATATAGGCTCTATAAATCATGGGTAAACTAATTTTTGGACAAATTTCCTATTTTGCCCTTCGTGGCTCAGAATCCTATTTTGGGTGACTTTTTGGGCTCAGATTTAAATTATGCTAATATAGGTATCATTGGATTTGTATGACTCTTAAGAATAATAATTAAAGCTTATTGAACCCCATTTTCCAACAAAATTACGGATTTGACCGTCGGGATTTAAAACAGATTGTTAGGTTGACTTTCTAGACCCAAATATTTTATAAAGCAGTATGGATATTGATTGACTTGTATTCTTACGCTTAATCTGTGTTTGAACAAATTGGGATCGTTTGGAAGCTCTGCGGAAGGGAAAGGCTCTGCTATGATTTGTTGGACTTCTTACCTGGTATGTTGAGACTTTGAACCTTAGTTTAAGAGTTTTTAGTTGGTTAAAATTGAACTAATAAGAGGGGACAATGGGGAAACGAAAGGGGGGTTCCGATACTTGTGAGGTAACGAGCACTTGTATATAATATCGGTGTCATGATAAGGGAATTTGCGTACTTTCAATTGTATAGTCTAGTACGAATGCCATGCTTTGGGCACTAGCTGGTAGTGTAGATTGATAATGTCTGTGATTAGGATATGAGGTCCCTTATATATATGTTTCTGTGCTTATTACCTGTCTTGTTGTGAATATGTATTTCTCATCACTCCTAATACTCGTTTAAAAGTGGAAAAGGGCTAAGGATTGAGTCTGTATCACTTAAATTGATTTCATATGGTTGTGCATATCATATTCATGCTTTATGTCGTATCTCAGGTGCTTTTGAGGATACACTTGTGAAGTCCGAGGTAAAATGATTTCAGATGGAGTGATGATGGTATTGTGGGCCAGATTGGGTAGACGACTGATAATGTGGGCTCAAGGGCTGAGTATGTTGATTTGGAGCCTATAGGGCTGAGAGTTATGATTGAAAGCATAAAATGGCTAAGACCTGATGTGATCTGGGAGATCTAAGAATGCCGGGTTGGTATATGGACCTCGTGAGTCCCCCATGGGTCACGATTCATCGCATTTGAACGTGTGTGTACCGGATGGTGGGAAAAGACCTTGCATTGTATCATATTCCTTATAATTACATACCGTATCATCTGTTGACACCTAATTTTTTACCTCCCGTAATTTATTTTAATTACACAGAATCCTTGGTGATAAACGGAGTGGACCATGCATTTTTAGAGGTCAAAATGATTTTATAAAATTATTTAGGTTAATATTTTGCCATTCTTATTTGGTAAAATTATGTCTATAATATTATAAATCATTTAGGAATTAATTGGCATATTTTACAACAATTATGAGTTATTTGCTAGATTTAACCAAAGAGAAAGCAATTTTAAATAATTGTTTATTTGATTGTTCAAATTGCCAAAAAATCAAATAGAAAATATTCTATTCCATTTAATCCAAGGAATTTGATTAATTAAAATAATTAACCATTTTACCCCTCAATCCTTAATTTTGTATATTTCATGTGCATTTGCATAAATTGTTAGAATTGATCATGGTTAATCCAGTGTTTAATTGTGATTAAATTCCACAATAATTAGTCGATTAGCCAATTATGGTCTTGATTGAAAGAGCCAAATTCATTGGCTCAAATCAATTAAGGTCACTATTACAAATTAACTTTTAATTGTTTAATTATTTTTGTTATGGCCATAATTGAAATAACAAATTCATGATTTAAGGGAATTGAGGTCATTTTTGCAAAATTAGCCTCTTAATGGTTTAATTGATTTGATTATGGCCTTAATTAAAATAACCAAGTTCATTGGCTTAAATTAATTAAGGTCATTATTAAATTTAAGTTGGCTAAATAGGCCAAATTGGGCCATAATTGAAATAATCAATTAGATTAAAATCAATAAAGGCTGTATTTGCAAAAGTTAAGCCCATTTACGTAATTAGCTGATTTTAAATCAATTAATCAAAATTATGTCTTGATTAGGTTGTAATTGGAATTATATGGTTAATAATCAACCATTTTAAACTTTACCCGCTTATTCCATTTACCCACCTTATCCTTTATACGCGTATATACATTAAATATACATATATGTTATATACATATGTAAAAGGGCCATTTTTATTTCTTCACAATCTGGAACGAGTCCAGTCTACAAATGGACCAAGACCCGGCCCAAGTCCTTTCAGTTTAAGGGGTAATACCCCCATTAAACATTGCATCTCATACCAAACATACCCCTACCCCCCTTCTCTCTCTTCTCTTTCCCTTTTTCATGTCACGACCCAACCAAAGGGCCATGACGGGCGATCGGAGCTAACCTATCGAGCACCTCTGAGCATACATCCATTTCTAGGTGGACCACAAAAATAGCTCATGGGTATCATACTCTGTAAGGGCATACATTGCAAGGTAATGGCACGTCTCCATATAATCATCAACAATTATGCCCATAAACATAAGTCAACCAAGCTGCCGAAATATTATACAACAATATGTACCTTTAACGATATGGGACTTCTGGTTACACACATCTGTCTATGAGCCTCTATATAGAATACAAGAATCCATAAAGATGGGCAGGGCTCCGCCATGCCCAAGTGTATATATGTATATACACAAAAGAGTAATACCAATAAACTACAACTCCGAAACAACTGAAGCGTTTTTGAAATTTCGCTGATGAAGCTCTTAAGGATCAGATCCGTCTACCTGCTTTCCTACGGGCATGAACGCAACATCCACAAGAAAGGATGCCAGTACGAATAATGTACTGACTATGTAAGGCATGAATAACAACACAAAAAGAGATAAGGAACATAACATGGGATGAAGAAATAACCTGTACATATGATTGCCCATTAAGGCAGATACTATGCATGCTTAGCCTTTTTTTTAAAGAAAACATTTTTCATACATATATAACATAATAGTGCTACGGAACGTGCAGCCCGATCCATAAATATATTATATTCTTTGCGGAACATGCAGCCCGATCCATATATCATATCCTCATTATATATGTTGCCGCGGAATGAACGGCCCGATCCATACCTATTAATCCCGCGTCCGGGATGATATCATAATATAGCAACTGATCAGGTGGTTATACGTATATAACGCCTCTCCCTTTTCCCATATCCCATATATATATATATATATATATATATATATATATATATATATATATATATATATATATATATATATATATATATATATATATATATAATGAGAGCCCAAATAAAAGCTACTACTTTATCGGAGTGACGTAAGGTCGGTAACCTCCAATTTATATTATGGAACAATCATCATCGCTATATCTCACCTTGAAGGAACAATTGTCATAAGGTGAGATCAGCAACAATGAATAAAATCAAGAAAATCATGAAATAAGCTCAATAATCTCATAATAGCATCAAAATCATAAGTTTTGGAATTTCCAGGAATGGGATCATCGTCATTATCATAGAAAACATCCATCTTTAGCATCATAAGAACTTTGAGAATCATGAAATTCTAGATTTATGGAAATAAGGATGTTATGGAGAACATGTATGTGTTCATAAGAAAAGAATCATGCCTTTAGAAAGAAAGGGACTAGCCTTAACATACCTTTTTTGTCTCCTACTACTTAACGCTTATCCTCCCCAGCTCGTAAATCTACATTCAAGAGAATTTATACTATTGTTAGGCCTATCATCATATGTTTATCTTAAGCCTCCAAATTAAACCCCTTTTAGAATCTACCGAAATTCGGGCAGTATCTCCCCTATTTATATCCCTAGCCCGAAATCATAATACCCACAACCAACAACAACAACAACAATAACATCAACAACATCATCATCAACAAAAAAAATATTCCACAAAATATCCTACACCATGTTCATCCGATTTCTCAACCAACTAATTCATTAGATGACCATTTAATAGCTCTATCTCCGTAAATATACCTAAATCCATTACAATAAGGAGAGATTCATACCTTGTTCTCATTAGGACTATAATATTTTTGATATTCACCTTGATTTCAAGCCAAGATTTACAGCAATACGATATTATAATCACAACTACACGCTATCCGAACCTAAAACCCGAGATTTCACTTGATTTGGGCTAAAATTTTATGGACGGAAGTTGGGAGAAAGTTCCAGAGGATTTGAGATATTTTTGAGGGGTGTTTGGATGAAAATAAGGGGTAAACCCCTTTTTTATGTTAGTTTAGAGTCGGTTTGCACCGACCTAATTTTTACTCTACGCGGACAGTTGCTTCTCTGCGCGTTGGCGCCACCTCCAGGCGCATTTGCGCAGAGTTAATCTCTGCCCTGGCAGTCCGTCTCAAAATTCTCATAACGTTTGATTCTGATGTCGGATCGACGTGCAGTTTGTTGCGTTAGAAACTAGACTTCCTGAACTTCCATTTAGGCTTTTATTTCACTTCAAAACTCCTGATATACTAGGAGCTATTCCTTTCTTAAGTTAGACCAAAATTATCGTACAAACCTTGCCCATCTTTTCTCCAAAGTTCCAACAACTTAATTTCCTTAATTCACTTGTCCTCCAATCCTTCCATAACCTATTACATGAACTTAAACCTTCATAACCATAAAATAGGCGCATATAATCTCATATATCCTAGAAATCCTAGAAATAACTCTAGTGTCTACAGTTGAACATCTAATGCCTAACGAATCTCAATGTACAGAACTACGAGGTGTAACATTTCACCTAAAAACCCTAGTAGCGTCCCTCATTTTTTCTTTCTCTCCTTGCCAAAAATGGCAAAAGTTCAGAGGTTTCAGACCTCAATCAGTTTTTGTACGTCTGTTTGCGGCAAAGAATTAATACATCCTTCCTATTTCCACTCATTCTCACCAAACACCGCCTTAAAGGTATAAATTTACTCCTATTTTCACTTTTTCTTTTACTTGCTTGCCTGAATCTAGTACAATAGCATTAACTAAAGTTGTTTTCTTCCGTTTGAAACCCTCGATGCCCATTGGTTCTTCAAGAACCAACTGGATCGAAGGATATTGGCTCAAATCCATCCATACATTGTTGCATTACATTGATCTCAGTCATTTATTCCAGTAACAAGCAAGAATTTCTCAAAAAATTACATTTTATCCCACATCGATGGACTAGGGCTTAGTATTTTTGGCCATTTCATTGAAGAAAAAATAGAAAAAAGCTTTTTTGATACCCAAAATTCTTGAATCTTGAGCATTTAACTCAAATTTAGGCCACCAGTAAAAAAAATTTAGACTTAGCTTTTAAAGAAGTTGAGTCTTCCTAGTTCTAAAACTTGTTTCTTTTCTGTTTGTGTGGCTGAGTTCTTGGATTGGAAGCACTAAAGCTCCAAGTTTGATCTTGTTCGCAGCTGCACATAAAAAAGGTAACCATTTATCTTCTTGTTACTTTTCTTATAGTCTTCTTTGCTTAGTTTGAGTATTAGTAATTTGCTTAGTTTAGGTGTATTGTTAATGTGAATTATGATTAGCTAAGGTGTTATTCGAGAATATATTGTACGATACTATGGTATATGTGTGGTTATGATTGATCATTAGTATTCTTGTGATTTAGTTCGGACATGATATAATTCGCCTTGTTTAAGCATGTTAGTGCAATCAGCTAGCCCTTATCTTATTGCTTATCTGAGTAAAATGGTTCAAGAGACTTGAGAAATACTGAAATGAGGTTGAGTTTAGAAGAATACTATTAGAGTTTAAGGTTTAGAACTTATTATGATTACTGGGAATAGATTTGAATAGTTTGTCACTGTAAAATGGAATAGGTGAAGTGTAATGATATATGTTGCTTGTCCAGCTTCAATATGAGTACTTGTTTGGCCATTAGATATCTAAACTAATCGGTTCCTTTGTCATGATTGGAAATTAAGTGAATTTTGTAAACTAAAGATGTCTAATCCTGTATAAGGAGTCAACTTCATTTAAGTATAGGTGATCCAGTCCCATGTAATCTTCTGAATTGATAAAATTAAATGAGTTTAAAACTTGTCTTACCATAAGTGACTTTGTGTGATCATCATGGGGACAAGACTTAATCCAATTTACCCTTTCTTGAGTAAGTCTGAGATTAGAAGTCTTCATATTGTCTTAGTTGTTTTCATGAGAGTTTTTTTTCTCCTAATTTTAAAATAAATAAGAGGAAGAGGAGTGCAATATGAGTCCGTCCAGGTATTGTATGCATATGTTGTTTGAATCATTATAGGGATTGGTGATTAAATATTAGATAAGTAATCGACATGGTCAAGAGGAGATAGATAATATAATTTAGTCTTGTCTTAAGGTTAAAGCTGTACTATTCTGGCTTTGTTCTTAGCTTGTCCTTTCTTAAAACCAACTTCAAAATGAGGTGTATATGATTCTATTGAGATTTTCATGATGAAAAGGGTTAAAATCACTTCATGACTATAATACTAGGGTAGGGTAGTTGAAGATGTTAAAACCTGTGTCATGGTTGGTTTAAATATTCAATTGGACTTGGTTTAGGGGATGGTATTTGGAGAAGCTTAAGTGTGTATAAGTGAGTTATAAACCACTTGACATGAGGGAACCTTTTAAAAGGCACCTTAAGGAGAGGGTTAAGCATGAACCAAGTATAACTTGGATCATAGCACTTCCTTCCAAATAAGGGGTGCCATGGTATATCCTACATGTCTAAAGGGTGTATATTCATATTGTCCATACTCCTACCCCTCCAATTGCTATCAATAAACCAAAGGAAGGGGGGAGGACCAGAAAATGAATTTGTCAAGTGTTGAAAAAGCTATTAAAAGATGAAAAAGGAAACTGCTCACTTTAGGTTGCCTGGTAGAAAACTTGGTGTCTAAATCTCATTATGATATGAAATCCCAGGTCATTGGAATCATTAAGGTTGTACTGTTTACATAATTTGTCTAAAAAACATTGGTTAAGTCTGGGTATTGGTATTGAGGTTGAGTCTTGAAGTAAATACTAAAACAACTAAGTCATTTAGTTTGCTGGTTTTTTTTGTGCCATACTTTTCCTATGAGCTCTTGTGGAAATTAGAGGATAGAGCTTTCATTTATCAAAGTGACAATGCATATTCTTCTTTGTTACATGCATGTTCTTGCCATTGTTGAATTGACAAAAGTAATTGCTTTGTCCCCATAATGCCTATAGTTTTGCCTGAATTTGCTAAACTTTACCTTCCTCTTGCTATTTTTGCTTGGTTAAGCCATTGTCAAGCTCTTTCTTGTGTCTTAGACTTCCTAGTTCCTCAACTTTCCAGTGATCATTTGGGTTGTAGGCTCCTGTTGCAGTTTGGCATTGTCTATGCCTTATAAACAAAATATGTGTTGGTTTGATTTCACAATGCTTGCCATAGGAACTGTTGGTCATTTGAAAACTACATAAGGAGATAGAATGAGTTGTTTGGTCTGGTACATATCTATTTTTTTTTTTTTTTGGATTAATTTTAGCCTTAGTCTAGGTTGGATGTGACTCTTAAAACTAGAAATAGTAATTAGGAGGTTAGATGGTAATAAGCAAGGTTTAAATTTAAGGATTAGATATACACAAAGTGTATAGGGATAGGTAAAAAGGGAATATGAATATACACACGATATGCATTCGATACACATACCACATGTGTATGCCATGGATATATCAAGTGTATATCTGAACAAGGCATATGTATGCCATGAATATAAATGGAATAGACATCTTTTAGGTTTTAATCTTAGCCCAAACTTAGACTTAGCAAGGATGTGGGCTTGGCCTATTTCAAAGTAATATAAGAGATGTCCAGATGTCAGTTAGCCCAAGATAAGAGGCAAAGGGGGATCGGGCGATTTCTTTTATGTTCAACCTTGCGCTGCCAAAGCCCAATAACTTGAAATAATATATATGCATATGTGTTTCCTTTTATATGTATGTTATGTATAAGCGTGATACGTGCAGTCGTATATTTGCTAACCGGGGTCCCTTTTTTTGTCTTCCCTCCTCCACTGCATGGCCACTCGGGCCGAGTCAAAGCCAACCTGTTGGGCCAAGGCCCAACTGATCACTTCTTTCACAATAAAGGGTCCGAGAACGTGAAAAGGGAAGCAAGTATTATAGACGTATATGAAGGACCAACCATGGGTGAAAATGGCCAATTAGGGGCTTGGTATACCCCTAGCCCAACTCACTTTTATTTACGCATTTCTATTTTGATGTTGTATTGGTATTTGTATATTTGTAAAATACTTGTACTTATTGAAATCTTTATGTTTATGAACTAGTCGTCTTAAGACAACGGTGCTTATGCCGTTTAGTAGACCATAAGTCCCCAAACGAACTTCAAAACCCGAATTAAGTATAACGATTTCAAGATACAAAGAATAACAAAAAAATGATTTTGATATAAATCAAATAGAAAAGCTTAAAAGATTTCAAAATTTACAAGTATTATGGTGTTTTCGTTTAATAAACCGGATCAACATGTTGGAAGCAAAAGGAATACATTTTGGCAAATTTGAGATAAGTAATGGACTAAAACTGAGTCTCTTCCAAATAATTTGGGTCAAGTCCAAAAAAAAGTAACAAAAACACATTTGGGCCAAAACCTATCAGATCTTCAAAATGGAATAAGAACAAATGGGCTAGGCCCACCGAATGCCCTTTTCTTTTTTACAAAAACATTTTGGGCTTAAGTCCATCCTAAGGCAGAAATTAGTTTCATAAATACACGTATGCAAGGACTCATAATAATAAAAGCAAACCATTTAAGTTAAACCTGTTCAAGTAAGTGAAAAACGCTTGTAAATACGAAGTGTTAGGTAAGGCATTCAAACTTATTATGTGGATTGGCGAATGAAAGTGTATGATTATAACAAAGCATATACAAACATATGTGTATCAAAAACTAGAAGATTTTTATACTTTTTTTTATGTGTATAAAGTACATTATCCTTATATATAAGAGGAAACTACTCTTCCGGATATTATAAGTCCGAACCTAAAATACTCATATATGAGGGGGATATATTAAAAAAAAATCAAAATTAAATGATATAAAATAATGCAGTCTTTTATAAATGTGGGAAGTAAACACTAAATAGACAATTAAAGCAAATAATTATACACTGGAATTCGAAAGTCAACCGTATAGTACGGATCCTTAATACTAGGGTGTCTAACACCTTCCCTAGGGGATCACCAGAGCCCTTACCTAGAACTTTGGATTACGACTGTATTTGAAAAAACCCTTCGCCGTCGGTTTTCCTAATTTTCTAAAAATTAGGTGGCGACTCTTTTTCAAAACAAAGTCCAAAAGAGCACCAACAAGTTCGAAGTAGTTTTTCAAGCGCTAACCCCATCCGCAAAATGCAAACCGTAACAGATGGAGACTCTGCTGGGGAACTTAAAGGTTCTAACCATAAGGATTCCAGTATAATATGAATTTATCTGCTTTAACTATTTATGTGTTTATTTTCCCGTGATTATAACTGTCATTGCATGCATATCATAACTCCGCCACTTCTGGCATTTATTTTATATTTTTGTTTCAAAGGCGATTTCGCGGAGCACGTGATCATTCCTTCACTATAAAACAAAAATATTTCTTTGGAACCGATATGAGGGGGGGTTGGTTCGCAGTCGTCCATCAGCCCTAATGGTTCTGCCCCAGTTATCCGCTCGGGTTCTCGGTCACTTGCAAAAGACCACTCTAGTGATAACTAGGATAGAGCTAAGCCAAATCCCTACCGAACTAGAGCATTTGTACTTCGATGAGCCTTGAGCATCTCAGACCTACCTAAGGTTCATTAAGAAGACTACCTTGTGTTCGGACGGTCTATGACCTAAAGACACTACATCTCATTTATGTGCTATGTGAAAACATGCTTGTACATATGTGATGAACCATTGGCCCTACGGGAAAGGAGGGAATCTTAAAAGTGTTTTGTTTAGTAGATAGAAAGAAGAATTCAGTTTGACATAGTCCTCGAGGCCCCCGACCTGCTTAGAGCTTGGTGGGAATTGTTAGGAAATGCTCATCATCGGACTATCAGTTGCATCCTGAGTCATTTACCCTCTATTATGACCTTGAAGGGTCGTCCAGAGCTAATAGAAGTGTCAGCTGAGTACTGGGACGATAAGAAAATGTTGTTCCATTTTTCTGACTTAGAGATGACTCCGACCTAGAGGAAATTAGGGATGCTATAAATAGCAATGGAACCTATCTAAGAAGGCGACATTAGCTGGACCATAATTTTCTATTTCCTCAGAAGCCATCCATTGGCCAGATTTTGAAGTGCCTTGCTTTGACCGAAGCACCTTAGGCACAGCCCACGTAGACTTCGTGAGACTCGTACCGAAGATTCGGGGGGATGTTACGGGTATACTTTGTATCAAAGGGAGTTCAAAAGTCGAGAAGAGTGGGAAGCCATCAGGCCCTTAGCATTTTCCATCGCCTATTGGGTACTATGGTGTTCCCAAAAGATAAATCATGGCTGTAGACACCCGTGCGATCTATTTAGCCTAGGCTATCTTCTATGGCATAACTAAAGATCAAGAAACTAGGTATTTCGACCTATCCCCTATCATCTTAGCAGACATCTTTCGGGCCTTAGACAAATGCCGAAATCATTTTCAATACTTCCAAGGATGTAATATGCTACTGCAATGGTAAATTATCAAAACACTTCAATATGGCCAAAGAGGTTCAAGGTTGGAGTCGACAGAACAGGATAGACCACCTCGTAGATTACTGTCCAGCTCTCAGGTTTGTGTCCAAACTGGTTGGGTTAATTTCTTTGATGACTTGACTGAAGATCGGATTCAGTGGATGTTCCTCGACTTCACATCTGAAACCATAGTAGTTCAAGGAAAAATTGCCAATGTGTGCAATCAGTCGGGGTCTGAGGGATCTTGCCTTACTATCCATCCCGGGTTTTGAGGTAGTTTGGGAGAAGGCGAGTAATACCCCAAGCAGGGAACCCCGAGGAGTTCATCATCGAACATACAGAACAGAAAATCAAGAATGCTGGGATAATTCTCAGAGAATGGAATGGTCGTGTGTGGTGGGCACCAGACACCTTAGCCCTAGACAGGTTCATAGCAGGATGTGACCCAAGCTACTATGAATGGCTGCAAGGTCATTTGGCCCGCACACACATCCTAGGGCCCATACTTCATCATGATGTCCGAGAAGAGGATCGCCTGAAAGAGTGTTTAGAAAGTACGGATGAGCGTTTGATTAAGATTCTGGAATCGACATCAATCGGTGGAGGAGGACTTTGCTGATTTTACTGCTTTTATTATTATAGCCCCATTTTGGCTTCGTCAACTTTGTAATCCCTTCGGGGAAGATATTATTATTAATGAATGATGATTTTCGGGGCAATGGTTTATATTTACAAATGGCACTTGCATATTTCAAATAATTAGGACAACCTTGGCTCAAAAAGCCTTAGGAACATGAGTAGTATAACTGTTTACAAATTACATGACTGCCTGCTACGTGTTTCACATGCCTACTCGCTATATGTGCTCTCATGTATTAAAGCCTGAATACGATTGATCCAATGTTTTAAATTACATACCTAAAAGAAAAACCAATTGACTTAAGACTTACCCTAGTTTATCTCCACTCAAAAAGGTTGACTTACAAATGGCAAACCAAAGAGATCAGAACATGCTCACCCTAGGAGAAACCGCTGAGATGCTAAGACTCAAGGTCCAACAAATGGAAGATCATCTTCAGGAGATAGGAAAGAAGATTGAAGAGGTTGATAGGCTATTGAATCTGGTTGGTAACCCACCGGAAGAGATACCACAAGAACAGTACTATGAGGAGAATGTCTCCGAGGAAGTGAGGGAGTTGGTGATGAACTACATACCATTGGAAAGGAGGACAGAGAAACCTCGAGAGGGAGCCCCAGAAGAGGGAAATGAGAACCAAGAAGTTGAATCTGACCTATGGATGATGGAGTCGGATCCACAAGAAAAGTCAAAACCTCAAGAGAAAGCCTCCGAACCACAAGAAGCTAAAGAAGAGTAATTAAAAGAAGTTGAGCCCTAGGATATGGAACAAGAAGAGTCTGAACCTGTGGAAATAGAAGTTGAGGGAGACCTGAAGCCTTTTGTAATGTTCCCTATGTTCTAGATGGAAGGGCGCGATGTGAACGATGAGTTTGACTACTACTGTTACACCTCGTAGTTTTGTACGTTGAGATTCGTTAGGTGTTAGTTGTTCAATTGTAGACACTAGAGTTATTTTCAAGGATATACGAGGTTATATGCGCTTATTTTATGGTTATGAGGGTTTAAGTTCATGTAATAGGTCATGGAAGGATTGGAAAACAAGTGAATTAAGGAAATTAAGTTTGTTGAAACTTTGGAGAAAGGATGGGAAAGGTTTCGTAGGATAATTTTTGTCTAACTTGAGAAAGGAATATCTCCTAGCATATCAAGAGTTTTGAACTGAAACAAAAGCTTAAATTGAAGTTCAAGAAGGCTAGTTTCCAACGCAACAAACCGCGCGTCGATCCGATATCGGAATCAAACGTTATGAGCATTTCAAGATGAACTGCCAGAGCGGGGATTAACCCAGCGCAAATGTGCCTGGGAGTGGTGCGAACGCGCAGTGGAGCACTAACCAACTCTGCGCGAACGCGCCCCGTGGCTGTGCAAACGCGCAGAGCAATTTTTAAGTCGGTGACAACCGACTTCAACAATCAATATAAGGGTCAAAATCCTTGTTATTCACCAAAATATTTCCCCAAAAAGCTCAGCAACATATAGGGGTGTGTGTGTGTCATAAAATTGAGGGATTGGAGTGATTTCGAGTGGCGGAGTATTAATCGAGGCTCAAGTGACGTATAGTGGCGACTATAGTATCGTTTTACGGTGGATCTTGGCTTGGATTCAAGGTGAATATTGAAGATATTGCTATTCTAGTGAGAATGAGGTATGAATCTCTCCTTATTGATATTGATTTAGGTTTACTTATGAAGATAGAGCTATTAAATAGTCGTATAATGAACTAGTTGATTGAAAAATTGGGTAAACGTCGTGTGGGATGTTTTATGGAGTATATTGGTACTGAGGATGATGTTGTTGATGTTAGTGTTGTTTTTGTTGTTATTGGTTGTCGGTATTGTGATTTTGGGCTAGGTATATAAACGGAGAGATCTTTGCTTTCTGAATTTATTGATTCTAAAAGGATTTAATTTGAAGGGTTAGGACAAGCATATGACGATAAACCTAACAATAGTATGAATTTTCTTGAATGTAGATTTACGAGCTTGGGAAGATAAGCGTTAAGTAGTTTGACCAAAAAGGTATGTTAAGGCTAAATCCCTTTCTTTCTAAAAGGCATGATTCTTTTCTTATGAACCCATACATGACTTCCATAATACCTTTATTTCCAAAAAGCTAGCAGTTCACGTTTCTCAAAGTTCTTGTGATGCTAAAGATAGATGTTTTCTACGATGATAATGATGATGATGATGGTCCCATTCTGGAGATTCCAAAGCTTATGGTTTTGATGCTATTATGAGATTATTGAACTTATTTGATGATTTTCTTGATTTTGTTCATTGTTGATATCGCCTTATGATAATCGTTCCTTCAAGATGTGATATAACGATGATGATTCTTGATAATATAAGTCGGAGGTTTAAGAGCCTTACGTCCTCCTCGATAGATTTATAGCTTTTATTCGGGCTCTTATGCATGCTTATATATATGTATGTATTTTTCTCACACCTTGCGCGCATATAGTCGGTACTTAAAGATACTATATATAATATTGAGCTCTTAATGGGTAGGATACTATATATATATAATACCGAGATTTAATGACCGGGGAGGATACTATATATATATATATATCATACTGAGCCTTAATGGCCAGGTAGGATACTATATATATATGTATATATATATATATATATATATATATATATATACATATATATATATATACGAAAAAAAGTTTTTTTTTTTAAAAGCTATGTGCATGACATCAATCCTTAAAAGGCATTCGAGGCACAAAGTTGATCTCTTTTATATTATGTTATCTTCATACTTTCATTTTGTTGTTACCCATGCCTTACATACTCAGTACATTGTTCGTACTGACGTCCTTTCTGGTGGACGTTGCGTTCATGCCCGCAGGGAAGCAGGGAGACAGATTTGATCCTTAGGAGCTTCATCAGCAGAGTCTCAACAGCGCTCCATTTGCTTCGGAATTGAAGTCTATTGGTATTCCTCTTTCGTGTATATACTTGGGCATGACGGAGTCCTGTCCCATCCTTTTGAATTCTTGTGTTCTATATAGAGGTTCGTAGATAGATGTACCATAACCTTATCAGTTCATATTGTTATATAATATTTTGGCAGCCTTGTCGGCTTGTGATGATGGGCATAGTTGTCGATGATTATACAGAGATGTGCTGTTATCTTGTGATATATGCTACAGTATGATATAGCATGAGCAAGCTTATAACTTGCGAGAAATGATTATGAGATGTATGTTCAGAGGTGCTCAGTAGGTTAGCTCCGGGCACTCGTCATGGACCTCTGGTTGGGTCGAGACAAAAGTGGTATCAGAGCGGTTGGTCCTAGGGTGTGTCTACGAGCGTGTCGATAGGATTTTGTTTATATGGGTGTCTGATACGCCACGCTTATAAATAGGAGGCATGAGGCATTTAGGAATAGTGACATTTCTTTTTATCTTAGATCGTATGATAGAGGCTATGTGCAGGATTCCCTTTCCTAATCGTGTGTTATGATTTCGGCGATTCTGAGAGCTACGGCGGCGGTGGCCCCGAAGGCAGACGGTGGCGAAGAAGGGGAGCCATTGGTAAATGAGAGGAGGGGTGAGTCCCTGTGGGAGGTTGGCGTCTCGCACTTCCACCCACCTACTGTATGATCATAAGGCCTCGCATCTAGCTCCAATACCCTCGCACTTCTACCAGTATGCTCAAAGGGCCTGGATGAGAGAGGGCCATCCAGCTGCTAACCTGCGCAGTCGCCAGCCGGTGCAGCCCAGCTAAAGGGTGCGAGCCAGTGGTGACAGAGCCGCCTGCAAACCTGCGATTTGTCACTAACCTCCGTAATTTTTCGGGGTCAAAATCGGGATTTATACCCGCAGCTTTAAGGGACGCAGGTGCTTGCATATTGCAATGACATACGCTTCTGAGGTTGTTAGTAGAAAGTGTTCTTCTTATAGATTATGAGATGTAATGCCTACTGTACAATACTGATATCTTCTGCAGGACAAATGCACCTCCCCCAGTATGGTAAGAGTTTATAGATGATTTTCTCCGATATTACTTCCTGTTCAGAGGTTCAATCTACAAAGTTCTCGACAAGTCTTTGAATCTTAGCAGCCGACATGAAAAGGCTGGTAGTATAATCTTCCTTTTAATTCTCAGTGTTGCATGTATTCTAACATGGTAGCCGATATAGTGGACCGCGTACACCGTTTGCAGTGATTTCCGGGGGCTACATTTTCATTAAGGAATGCCAGATGGATCTAATAAGACAGATGATGGATGACAAAGTCTATGCCTGCATCCGGAAGCACAACAAGAACAGAAAGGGTGAGCGTGATTATGATAGAGGTTATAGTAAGAGGACTGCATTACAGTGCCGCCGCAAATTCAGAGGCACAAAGATTCTAGGCACTCACAGTCATTCAAGGAAGGCACTTCTTCAATTTGTGGTGCAGATTTTGATTGGTTCTATTTATTCTTGATCTAAGCCTGTTTCCAGGGTTTCTGTGTTTCAAAGATAGAGTGACTGGTCAGGGATGAGATCATTTACATGCGAACACGGGTAGTTACATTTTGGACGCCACTGGGTTCGGATAAGTCCGCTATGCCTGTGGTCGTTGTTATATTATGCGCGAGTGTCCATTTTTAGGCAATGGCGATGGCATGGCCACGTATCAGTAGTTTGATTACAAGGCCTACAAGATTCTCCTAGGATGTGGTGATATCGTACATCACAGTCGTGGTAGAAGTAGGAGGAGCATCCAAATGGTTAGCCCCTCAAACCGTATTTATGCATCGACTGGTCGACAGATCTGAGTCTTCACCCGATGTCATATGTATATTGTCATATTTTCTCATGATGTGCATGCATTGATTAACCTGGTTCTGTATTGTCGTTACCCTATATTGTCGGTCGACGGGGTGAAACTTCGGAAATAGATTAAACCTTTCAAAATGTTTTATTAATGACGTAAGATGATTAGATAGAGTTATGAACTTTCCTTCTGAAGTAAGAAGTGCAAGGGATAAGTATATGCTTAAATATGACCACTTACATAAATATTACTGATTTACATGGTACAAAGAGATACAGAGGTAAGAGAACGTGTACATTACTAAAAGAGCTAGATATCGACAAGGGCCTTTTTATCGTATAAAATATATTGGCAAGGATGTTTTACGGAGGTATGAGTATAAGGATATATGAATATAAGACAAAGGCAGGACTAAGGTATAGAAAAATTCTCTTTCAGAAGTTCTCTTATCACAAGATTATTGAGTTAGTAATATAAGGCTGAATAGCTAATGAAGGATGTGAATGATGCTTTGAAAGAGTTAGTTGTATAATGGTAGATGAATGAGTTTGAAGTCGTGAATTGATATAAGATGTGCCTTTATTAATGAGATGAATTCGTAGTTTAAAAGAGGAATGTCTAAAGACCGAGTGTTTATGTAGCGAAGAAAAGGAGGAATATTAACCATCAGGGCAGATTTTGAGAATAAATCTGTGCTAGATACCATCACGGTGATGAAATGGGAAAGCTAGTGAAAGGAGAAAGGTGATTTTGGAAGAACAGTAAAGAAACTATAAAGATCCTTTTGATGAAAGATTAGGCCCATCCAGGGCTAGTACGTCTACGGGAAAATGTGACTCGTTACAAATATGTGCAACTGACTAGATAAAGTCAGATGATGAATAGTCACAACTAAGATTAGTTGCGGATTCGCTAAGAGTATGTAATTGCAAGAAAAAGGAGAATTAATGGGATATTAAACATAGAATAATGGGCTAACACCCTAAGGGGGGGAAGATGAGACAAACAAGTATTGGATTAGGAGTATGCTTTGTTAGAAGCTGGAAAGATAGCAACAAAAAGGAATCAGGAACCACTTCAAAAGGATATGGTTGGGAGATAAGATTCCAAGGAAAGTCGTACCCAAAATTCCAAGACAAAGATGCTACAAAAGGTCTTGACAACATGGAAGAAAAATCTTATAGATGATACGAGAATCGTAGGTACAGAAGATCCAAGATGTAAGGGCATTAAAGTCACGTTGTAAGTAAGATGGAACCAGATAGAACTAAAGGAGGTACTAAAGGCTGATAGTGGTAATGAAGAAGGATAACGACAAATAACTTCACGTAAAGTGGTTTCGTCGTATTAAGAAAGAATAAGGATAAATATAGCACCCAGATGGATACGCCATTACCGGAGCTAGCGAACGGTATAGAATTATGTATCACAGAGATGATACAAGTATATGAGAAGCTTGTCAAGATTATTATAGAGCTTCAACTGGTGAAGCACAGCGTAGTCGAGGATAGCAATGGAAAATATATGATATAAGTCGATAAAAAAAAAACTTGAGTAAAGATATAGTATCCTAGATATGGCATATTTCTTAAACCGAAGCTTGAAAGGGTATTCAGGAAAGAGTATCTCAGTAAGGTGGATTCCTAAGATATCAAGGCCGAACCTATATCAAATGTAGCAAAGATAGGTGATCTATTCAGAGGCAATAAAGATGTATCATGACCTTGGTTGATCGAAAAAAAAGGGAAATATTACAGAGTTCATAGTTCGCTAATAAATAAACAAAAAGCCTGAAAGACCGAGGGAAACATTTGAATATGTCGTTGAGAAGTGAAGGAATGATCAGTATGGATTTTACAACTATAAGGAAGTTGGGATAACCGATTAGTGTGTTCTAGTCACCATTCCAATATTGAGGATGACATTATGAAACCACATAAGTTAACGGAAGAGTATCAAACGGTTTGAAATTTGGAAGTTCATTCTAAAGGGATTTATGAAAGTTGATAAGGAAGACAAGTTACCCCTGACACTTTAGACTTCATGAGATTATGCGCAGGATAGGCCAAATTCAGATTGGAAATCTGTGCATCCATTCTTTTATATGTCCATGACTTGTGAATGTCTTTGGGAATTCTTCTAGAGTTGTGCGAGTTGATGATTTTTAGGTTTCAGAACAATTGTCGTTTGAGAAAGTTGCTATTACCCTATCAAATCACCAAGTTCCAAATTCAGGGATTGAGAACCAGAGATGTAACCTCAGTAAGAGTATTATGAAGGAAAGTGAATATAAAGAAAATGACTTGAGAGGTTGAGGAAGTTAGGAGGTTCCGATATCTGCATTTGTTTTGCCAAGAGGGGGCCCGAGCTAAAACATTACAACCTTCAGGTACGTATTGTTCCATTTCTTATGATTGTTGATCGTGTGAGGCCATTTTCGTTATTAATTGTTGTGGCCCTATGCCACATTATATGGTTTGGGTTGTCGTGTAACAGGTTGGTAGTAGTGTATTTACAGAGGAAACTCTGCTGAAATTGTAATAGAATTCCTAGGAGTTAACATTCGAGGACGAACGTTTCTAAGAGGGGAAGAATGTTACACCTCGTAGTTTTGTACGTTGAGATTCGTTAGGTGTTAGTTGTTCAATTGTAGACACTAGAGTTATTTTCTAGGATATACAAGATTATATGCGCTTATTTTATACTTATGAGGGTTTAAGTTCATTTAATAGGTCATGGAAGGATTGGAGAACAAGTGAATTAAAGAAATTAAGTTTGTTGGAACTTTAGAGAAAGTATGGGCAAGGTTTCGTACGATAATTTTGGTCTAACTTGAGAAAGGAATATCTCCTAGTATATTAGGAGTTTTGAAGTGAAACAAAATCTTAAATTGAAGTTCAGGAGGTCTAGTTTCCAATGCAACAAACCGCGCGTCGATTCGACATCGGAATCAAACGTTATGAGAATTTCAAGATGGACTGCTAGAGTGGGGATTAACCCTACGCGAACGCACCTGGGAGTGGTGCGAACGCGCAGAGGAGCACTGAGCAGCTCTGTGGGAACTCGCCCCAAGGCTGCGTGAATGGGCGGAGCAATTTTTAAGTCGGTGACAACAGACTTCAACACTCAATATAAGGGTCAAAATCCTTATTTTTCACCAAAATATTTCCCCAATAAGCTCAGCAGCATATAAGGGTGTGTGTGTGTCATAAAATTGAGGGATTGGAGTTACTTTGAGTGGCGGAATATTAATCAAGGCTCGGGTGATGTATAGTGGCGACTATAGTATCGTTTTACGGTGGATCTTACCTTGGATTCAAGGTGAATATTGAAGATATTGCTATTCTAGTGAGAGCGAGGTATGAATCTCTCCTTATTGATATTGATTTAGGTTTACTTATGAAGATAGAGCTATTAAATAGTCGTATAATGAATTAGTTGATTGAGAAATCGGGTAAACGTTGTGTGGGATGTTTTATGGAGTATATTGGTACTGAGGATGATGTTGTTGATGTTAGGGTTGTTGCTATTGTTGTTGGTTGATGGTATTGTGATTTCGGGCTAGGGATATAAACAGGGGAGATGCTGCCCGAATTTCGACAGATTCTAAAAGGATTTAATTTGAAGGCTTAAGACAAGCTTATGACGATAAACCTAACAATAGTATGAATTCTCGTGAATGTAGATTTACGAGCTTGGAAGGATAAGCGTTAAGTAGTTAAGGAGACCAAAAAGGTATGTTAAGGCTAAATCCATTTCTTTCTAAAGGCATGATTCTCTTCTCATGAACCCATACATGACTTCCATAATACGCTTATTCCCAAAAAGTTAGAAGTTCATTTTTCTCAAAGTTCTTGTGATGATAAAGATAGATATTTTCCATGATGATAATGATGATGATGATGATGATCCCATTCTGGAGATTCCAAAGCTTATGGTTTTGATGCTATTATGAGATTATTGAGCTTATTTCATGATTTTCTTGATTTTGTTCATTGTTGTTGATCTCGCCTTATGATAATTGTTCCTTCAAGGTGAGATATAACGATGATGATTGTTCCATAATATAAATCAGAGGTTTACCGACCTTATGTCCCTCCGATAGATTTATAGCTTTTATTCGGGCTCTCATGCATGCTTTATATATATATGCATGTATTTTCTCACACCGCGCCGCACTATAGTTGGCTGGGCAAGATACTATATATATAATACCGAGCCTTAATGGTCGAGTTGGATACTATATATATATATATATATATATATATATATATATATATATATATATATATATATATAAAATACCGAGTTTTAATAGTAGGCTAGCCAGATACTATACATATAGTACCGAGCCTTAATAGCCGGGTAGGATACTATATATATAATACCAACCCTTAATGGTCGGGTAGGATACTATACATATGTATATATGAAAAGGTTTATTTTAAAAGCTAAGCATGCATGACATCCGCCTTAAAAAGGCATTCAGAGGCACAAGTTGATCTCTTTTATATTATGTTATCTTCATACTTTCATTATGTTGTTACCCATGCCTTACATACTCAGTACATTGTTCATACTAACATCCTTTCTTGTGGACCTTTGCGTTCAACAGGGAAGTTTTTAGAGACGGTCGATCCTTAGAGCTTCGTTAGCGCAGTCTCAAGAGTGCTCCATTTGCTTCGAGCTCATCAATATCGCATTCCTCTTTTGTGTATATACTTGGGCATGAGGAGTCCCGTCCCGTCTTATGAATTCACTATATTCTATACGAGCCTTGCGTACGTACGTATGTATGTAGATAGATATACCATAACCTTATTAGTTCATATTGCTGTATAATATTTTGGCAGCCTTGTCGGCTTGTGATGATGGGCATAGTTGTTGATGATTATATAGAGATGTGCCATTATCTAGTGATATATGCCCTCGCGCAGCATGACGCCCCCGAGCGTGTGTGGCGCACCTAGAAATGATTATGCGATGTATGTTCAAGGGTGCTTGGTAGCTTAGCTCCGGGTACCCGTCATGGCCCTCCGGTTGGGTCTTGACCACTACGCACCCACAGACGAAGGATCTGATTTCTACGTACCCTCACCTGAGCCAGTGCTAGCTGCATCCACCATGGCATCAGAAAACTTTTTAAGAATGGACCCTCAAGCACCCATCTGGTGGGCCCCAGCCTTCAAAGCTCGATCTTCGCCTTTTTGAGTGGCTCCTTGACCCGTCAGTTGTAAGGACGTGTTCGAGAAGATGCAAGTTATTGGGATACCTTGCACCCCTCGAGCCAGACTACTAGCCCCCAAGTTGTTTTATACCTATAAATTATGTCTTTTCCACTTCAATTAAGCGGGCCACAATCTGAATGAGTGCTTAGGATTGAGAAGAAGAATCGTAAATCTGATAGACGATAGAATAATTGGGACTTTATGGGGGCCACAAACCCTACTAGTCCATGATCCTATCGTCTCAGGAGAAGGAGTCACCGCCGAAACTCAGATCTAGCGGTACAACTTCACAATTTTTGAGGAGACGTACTCTCGCATTTTCTCAACCTTGGTTGTCTTGGGGAAAATCAGACCTGTGGAACCTGTCCACGAGCCCCTACCAGTGGGGACCAACAGAAAAAAAGTTTGCTTATTCCATACAGGAGCTATGGGATATAATATCGAGGAATTCTATACTTTTAAGCTTGAGCTCGAGCATAAGATCAGAATTGGGGAGATCTTGGTGATCCTCCCACCATAGTGCTGAGAAGAAAGAAAGACAAACATGAGAGAACGAGTTCGTAAGGACAGCGACTCGCAGAGCTATATTTTTTTGGGTAGATATTAGGTGTCCCCCCGCTTTGGCACAAAAAGTTACCCCCTTCACATAAATATGTAAGGAAGACGCGACTCGACATTCGATGTCCCTAGGAGGGAGCCTAGTCTGGAGATGTCTTTAATTAGTCTTAAAGGATATTTAGGAAAAAAAATGTATATCCTTCTTTGTAAATGAACTACGATAGGGCCTGACTTCCCCTGGTGGGATACGTAGGCAGTCTACGTAAGACTCGACCTCTACATAATATAAATTATCCCCCCCCCCCCTCCCTTTTATTTTTAATTGTTCATAAAAAAGAGAGAAGGTTTGGCAAAGTAAAATCAACCTCAAAGCCCATTGGACCAAGACCCACTCAAATAAAAAAGCCTATAACCTCCGGCCTTTAGAACAAAGGATCAATTAGTATTCTGGCTTTAATATGTGACTTTATGTGCTATGTGCGCTTTTAAATACAAATATGTGATATTTTGCTTTTGTATTCAATATCAGATAGCTAACTTTGTCTACCGTTGAGTTATTCTTATCTTATAGAACGAGGCCGATTAGTTTAGTACCGCAAGCTAGCATACTTCACGAGATCAAAAGACGCGTTAGCTTCCCTCTGAAAAATGACAAAGGAAAAGAGAAAATGACTGGTACACCGGATGATGGAAGAAATGAGCTCGTTCTCCGCGAAAGAGATACCCAGGACCTCCAGGAGGCATCACCTCAGGAGGATGTGATCGCAACATTGCTAAGTGCCATCACAGCCCTCCAAGAAAAGGTTCAAGGGGATGCTCGACAAGTGGAACGAAGGAAAAGGTCTCCTCATCCCTTCCCTTCACTGAGCTCCCCAATGCCTGATCACTTCCCCATCTACCCACCAGGAACCAGCCCACCTCCATTAAATCCAACTGACTCGAATCATATCGGTGCTTCTTACCGCACTCCACCGCCAACAGAATACACCTAAATTCTGGGGACCATCCATTTGGCTCCCTCATACCAAGCTCCCCAACTGGTGTTCATCAATCCGGCAAATCAACCACATGTTTCAGCTCTGTTAACTAGGCAAACCGCCTCAATCCCACTCACCAAACAGTGTCTTTCTACACCCCTAACGTCCTAAACGAATCTTCTCCGTGGCACAAAGAACTGGACCACTATGAGGAAATGGAGAAGGCCTGGAAGGCTAACCATGATAAACGTGAGAGGGACATGGAAAAAAAATGGACAAACTATTGGAAAGGTCCAACAGGACTACCAGAAAGTCCACAGGGTTAAGATACGATGTTCTGTGCATGTATCCATACTTGGACATATCGAAAGGATTCAATATCCCAAACTTTGAAATGTTCAGTAGGACAGGGAATCCCAAAGAACATCTTCGGTCCTACTGTGACCAGTTGGTCATTATTAAAAAGAACGAACCTCTGATCATGCGACTATTCAATTGAAGTTTAACTGGTGAGGCTACTGAATGATTCGCAACCCAAGACATGCGCCAATGGCTCACTTGGGAGGACATGGTAGAAAGCTTCATGGAGAGATTTCGATTCAACGTCGAAACAGTGCCTGACCGATACTATCTTGAAAAGGTCAAACAAAAGTCAACTGAGAACTACAGAGTTCGCCGTACCGTGGAGGCCAAAGCAGCCAGTGTGCACCCACCAATATGTGAGGGAGAAATGGTCTCCGTATTCATTATATCACAGGAACCAGACTTCTATGATAGAATGTTGTCCATGGCCGGGAGGCCCTTCGCTAAATTAGTCAAGATGGGAGAGGCCATAGAAGATGGTCTCAAGTCTGGTAAAATCATTAGCTCTTCAACAAGGCATCTGGACAAGTCGTTGTAGAAGTCTTCCGTAAAAAGAAAGGGGACACGGCTAGCATATCCCACATACCAAGCCCAAACCCTAAAAGGTGGGAAGAACCACAATCTTCTCATCAAGCTCCACTCCCTATCAATTACTCGACTTTGCCTTATAGCCCTACACCCATATTCTATGCAAAACCAAGCTTTACCACTATTGTACCTCGCCATGTGGCTCCACCAAGTGTTCGAGTACCCGCTCCTATTTACCAAGCACCATCACAACAATCTTATCAACCACTACAACAAAATTACCAGGCGGCAGCCTATGCTTACCGCCCACCACAAAACAACCCACCTTAAATCCATCCACTACCGAACTACCAAAATCAACCACCACCACCAGTATACAATGCTCCACGTCCTGCTTTCGAAAGGAAGCCAGCAATGGAATTCACAACACTGCTTGAGCTAAGGGCTCGACTTTTTGAGAGACTATACGCTACAGGTTTAATCTAGAAAGTCCCTTAAAATCGGCTTATCCCGGGAATAGGTTTTTTAGGGCCGATCAGACTTATGCCTATCATTCAAGGGGCAATGGGCATAGCACAGAAGATTGCCTAAATCTCAAATATAAGATCCAAGATCTGATTGACAAGGGAGAGATTATCTTGTAAATAGAAACTCCCAATGTAATACAAACATGTTGCCCAACCCTGGAAACAAAGGAGTCCACATGATTAAAAAGGACGAAGACTGGGAAGTTTTTAGGGCATTGGTCCCTAGGATAGTCAAATCTATTGAACAAACAGTGGCTTCCCTCACACTCTAAAATTATCCTAATTTCAAGGTCCCGACTCGATGTCAAAAGTTCAAAAGCAATGTTGAAGAACCTTAGTCCTGAAGCCGGTGGTGGCTCGGTGGCACAACGTATAGTGCCCGCTCCAAAAAGAATCAACCACTATGTGGTACCACGGCCCAAGGCATGATCCGTCCGGGGAGATGCTACGCCCCTGAAGAGCTGGTTCAAAATGCCGAGGAAGAAAAGAGCACCTTAAGAGGGACATAATCGAAGCGGAGAAAAGCCGTATGGTTTCTAGCGGCATATGCAGCTAAAGAATTTTCAATTGTTGAGCATCTAAAGAAAACACCAGCACAAATATCAGTGTTGGCACTACTGGCCAGCTCGCCATCACACAGGCAAGCTCTCATAAAAGTGTTAGATGATGCACACGTGCCGCCGTAGTACGGCAACGAGGATCTAGCCGAGTTAGTAGCTCACATCATCGAAGAACACAAGATCTATTTCTCTAAGGAGGAATTGCTAGCTGAGGAAGGAACCCACAACAGAGCTCTTTACATCACTCTAGAGTGTCATGACAAAGTAATAGAAAGAGTACTTGTGGATAATGGAGTGGGACTCAATGTGTGTCCTTTAACCACATTAACGCAATTTGGGTATGATATTAGCCAAATTCACCAGAGTGGGATAAACGTCAGGGCATTTGATGGGTCCCAAAGTGATTCCTTGGGAGAGATAGATCTGCACATCCAAATAGGATCTGCCGCCTTCACAGCAGAGTTCAAAGTCATGGCAATCACCGCCAATTACAATCTGCTCTTGGGAAGACCGTGGATACACTCTGCGGGTGTTGTACCATCAACATTGCACGAGCAAATGAAGTTAGAGTGGCAAGGCCAAGAGATTGTAATCACAGCTAAAAAAGATACACAGAAGTACCCTTACAACATCATACCAGTGATCGAAGGAAACCCCAATAGATCAAATTTCCATGTGGTGGAATATATCGGGACAACCCATGCTGAAGGGAAAATTGACCAACCAATGCCCACAGTCAACGAAATGATTGCCTCTACAATGTTGAGAAATGATTTTGAGACAGGGAAAGGCCTGGGAAAAGATTTGGAAGGCATAACCGAACTCCGTATCGATCTTAAATAAGAACTACCACTTCGTCCGGGATCCTCCAGCAAGGACGAGCTCACAAAAACCACCGAGAGAACCAAGGACAAAGGACGAGGAATTTGGCTATTTCTAAACCTATCCTAGTAGAGATGAGAGAGCCAACGAAGGCGTGAGTCACGTTTTCGAGAGAGGATGCGCTAATCATCAAAGAATGCCAAGAGATGCCTACCATATGCAGCCTAAAGCCGGGAGAACGTTTGGGCAATTAGACATCTACTCCCCTCTTGGCTCTTCGGTAGAGAGATGGGATTTTTTTAAATCCTTTTGCTAAAACGGCGACATCGGTCGAGGCCCGAATGATCGCCCCTTTTTCAAAAATTATCTCTCGGGGGAACGATGTTTTTACGGATCGGGACATCCTTTTAATCCACTCTTGGCTCTATTTACACAAAAACATTATTTTTTTTACTAATAATAATAATTTCCCTATAACCATACATAATTAAAAAGAATAAACCTAACTTTACTTTGCCTCGCTTTTTCAGTAATAACAATATAAAATAATCGAAAATGTCATGACATGTCGAGAAACGAATGAGGAGAGTGATCAGCAAAAGTATGAGGAATACGACGAGGAGACGATGATGCTGCAGGGGTAAGGACGTAGAAGAGTTGGAAGATAAGAAAAAACCAAACATGGAAAAAATCGAGGTGATCAATCGCGTGACATGAGGAGAATGTTAAAGAAACATGAATCAGTGCTCACTTAGAAGCACCACAGAAAGAAGAGCTCTTAGCTCTGCTGAGGGAATACGTGGATGTCTTTTCTTGGTCATACACTAACATGCTAGGATTGAGCACTGAGATAGTGGCCCACATATTGCCCATTAAAGAAGGTTTTGCTCCGGTCAAGCAAAAGACTCGGACATTTAAACCGAACATGAGTATCACAATTAAGGACAATGTGGAAAAATAGATCGAATTTGGGATAGTGGAGGTGATGTCCTACCCCACTTGGTTAGCCAACATAGTGCCAGTATCCAAGAAGGACGAAAATATCCGAATCTGTGTAGACTACCGGGATCTTAATCGGGCCAATCAAAAAGATAACTTTCCCCTTCCAAACATCCACATTCTCATAGACAAGAGTGCCAAGCACAATCTGCAATCATTTGAGCGAAGAAGACATTGAAAAAATAGCTTTCATCACCCCTTGGGGAGTCTACCATTACCGAGTAATGCCATTTGGCCTAAAGAATGTTGGCGCCCACATATATGAGAGATGACCACTTTGTTCCATGGTACGATACATCGAGAAATCGAAGTCTATATGGACGATGTTATCATAAAGTCAAAGGAAAGCTCAGAGCATACCACACACCTTCGTACATTCTTCGACAGGCTTTGCAAGTTCAATCTGAAGCTAAACTCGGCAAAGTGCGCATTTGGAGTACCTGCGGGTAAAACTGCTAGGGTTTATAATCAGCCGCAGAGGCATTGAATTAGACCCTACAAAGATTAAAGCGATCCAGGAGCTGCCACCTCCCAAAACCAAGAAAGAAGTCATAAGCTTCTTAGGAAGGTTGGGCGATTCATAGCTCAATCGATTGTGATTGTGGAACAAATCCTTAAATTGCTCAAAAAGACAATCCCACAAAATGGATAGAGGAATGCCAAGAAGCATTCGACAAAATCAAGAAATACCTCTCCAATCCTCCCGTCTTAGTGCCACCCCGAGTGCTAAGGAGTCCATTCAGGCTGTACTTGTCAAGATAGAGAATGCTTTTGGGTGCATGCTCACCCAACATGACGAAGAAGACAAAAAGGAACATGCCAACTACTATCTGAGCAAAAAGTTCACATCTTGCGAGTCAAGGTACATACTCGTAGAGAAAACATGTTGCGCCCTGACATGGATAGCCCAAAAGCTAAGGCATTATTTGTCGATCTTTACCACTCATCTCATCTCCAGAATGGACCCATTAAGGCATATCTTTCGACAATCGATGCCCATAGAAAAGTTAGAAAAATGGCAAATGCTATAAGCGAATTCGACATCCTGTAGCACGGAAAGTAGCAAAAGGATAGGCATTGGCCGACCTGCTGGCAGAAAGTCCCGTCGATGATGAAGTCGAACCATTACGGACTTTCTTCCCAGATGATGAAGTAATGGCTATGGAAGAAGAGGTTGTCGAGCCCTACAGGGATGGCGACTGTTCGTTGATAGAGTAGTCAACTACAAAAGTTCTGGCATCGGAGCAGTGTGATATAAGAAATAGGACAACACTACCCGATTGCCGCAAAACTCAACTTCAGGTGTGGTCGAATATGAAGCATGTATTTTTGACCTCAGAATGGCTACAGACATGAACATACAAGAGTTATTGGTAATCGGATCTTTCAACTTGCTCATCAATCAACTGAAAGGAAATTGGGCAACCAAGAATGACAAAATACTACCATATGTAAACCTGGTACAGAGACTGTGCGAAAGATTCAAAAGCATTGATTTCAGGCATACACTGAGGGCTCAAAACAACTTTGTTGATTGATACGCTCAAATTTACACTTTTAATAGCGTAAACCGGACGATGTCAAATATAGTAACCCAAAGAGGTGGGGGGGAAGCCCCCAGAATAGGTGTGAAAAATTTA